>NW_005842137.1:2027713-2087921 GCF_000455745.1 Alligator sinensis
CCAAAAACATATTGCTACCATTAGAGTATATTGGGAGGCTCCCAGAAGGGAGCACGGTAACAGTTTTAATATGGACCTAAGCGACTAACCCCACAAAATGTGTTTCAGCATGCCTCCCCCTAAAACAAGAAATAACTAAGAAATCACATTAGGAACAAATACAAAAACAGTAAATCCCATAGATCCAGTTTACAAGGCTAAGTTTCACAGAGACACCACCCAAGGACACTCAACAATGAAAGCTGTGTAATTGCTGATAGTGGGGAAAGGACCAGACAAGCATCCCTGCTTAAGGCAGTTGTACCAGGAGAAGCCCATGTGAGGGACTGGACTGAACCCAGGTTAAACTTCCCATGAAGGGGACTGATACCAGAACTCAGAAAGCATCCTGCCTAGGGAAATAGAAAAAAAGAAGACACCTGATGCTTGGCCAGACAGTATTTATGCTCTGAAACCAGGAAAGGCTGATCTGAAATTGGAGAGGTCTTTATTGAGAAACTCATCCCTAAAAAAAAGGGCAGTAGAAGCTCAGCCATTAGGGTTTCTCCACCATATGTGGTGCAAGAAAACTGAAAATGTAGGCTGCAAAACTTATGGAAAATGGAAAATAAAGCCTCTAAAAAGCAGGAAGCCCAATATTAAGGTATTAGTCTAGGCAGTGAATGACACACAAGAAAAATTGTTGTTCTTGTTAACAACCTATACCAAAAAAATAGGACAGTCAGGCATAGACATCCTTGTGGGGACTTCCCTCCCAGGGGAGCTGACTACAGCAAGGCAGCCTGTAGGAGATGGTCCATACATTGAGGGCACATGAGGAAATGAAACTCCTCACCATGAAAAATACCAAGTGACACAACCAGCACAACCCATATTGGGAAAACCAGGATTGGATGAGTCTATTCATTTTAAATTCTGAATTTTAAAACTCAAGCAAGCTCCTGAACACACATCCCCTGTGAAGAACATGGAGAAATTGGTTATTTCCTCTCCTTAGCCTGTGGTTTTGTAGGTATTAATCATTGCTCGTTAACTTAACACCTACAAAACCACACGCTAAGGAGAGGAAATAATTAATACAGTCAATCAACTGCCCCAAGACGGACATAGTCAGTCCCACAAGCACCCATGGCACGAGTTTTGTCCGTCAGCAGCTGGGGTGCAGGGCCCCAGGACCCCCCTGCACCCATCTCCTCCACAGCTGGCAGGCATCGTGGCCACAGCAGGGGCCACCATCCCTGCAGCTGTCACCCCGCTGCGCCTGAACACACACACGGGCACCCATGGCACCAGTTTTGCTTGTCCGCATCTTGAGGGGCAGTTCCCCCCAAACCCCTGCACCGATCCTCTTGAAACTTGGCAGACTTTGTGGCCTCCCCAGGGGCTATGAGCTCTGTAGTTTTCACCCCACTGTGGTGTAACATGTATACGTGACATGAGTTTTGCTTTCAAGAATTTGGGGTATAGTTCCCCCAAAGCTCCTGCACCGATCTTCTTGAAGCTTGGCAGGTTTCATGCTCTCAGCAGAGGCTACCACCCCTGAAAGCTTCATCCAAATCTGACAAAAACCAGCAAAGTTATAGATATTTAATTGATTCCCCATTGTACCCTATGGCCGGATGTCTGAGGCTGCTCCGAAGCTTCAGAGCCGCTTCGACCGGATTGAAACGGGAACCCGGTGCGGAGCTCCGGATCGGATCCCTGGCATCCAAAGCGACTGGATCTGAAGCTGGATCGAATAGCTGCCTACTTGCACAGGCCTGCTGCATATTTGCAAGAATTAGACATCAGGGAATCCCAGTATCAAAAGAAAAAAAAAAGCGTGCAGAAAAAAAGCAGGGTGGTGCATATGGCAACAGCACGTGCAGCCCAAAAGCAGAGCCTGGTCAGCCAGAACCATGCTCTGGTGCTGGCCAGGCTGCATGCACCCAGATTGCTGCTGCTGGAGCCTCTGGAGGTCCCCAGGATGCCACGTAAGGTGCCTGGAGCCAGTCCAGGTCCGGGCCCCAGCCTCCCCTACCCCACCCAGAGCATTTTTCCCTGCACTAACCCCAAGTGTGGGGGCACACACCAGGGCAAAAAGCAGTGGCATGAATTTATGCCGCTGCTTTTTCCCCCAATGGCAACTGTACACCCCTGCTCATGGGGATGCAGCCAAATAATGAGTGTAAGTAGAGAGATCTTATTCACTGTCAGCCAGCTGATTAGACCAGCAGGAGGGGAAAACGCACAGGGGTTACACATTTGAAGATGAGATAGCACAGTTACATTTTGTGTACGCTGTTATACATTAAATAACTATAGAAACTAATTACATTTGCATATTTGCTTAAGAAACTAATTATCAGTTACAGCACAAATATCTATGCAGGTGTAGCCTATTTTACTACTTTGGTATGTGTACCAATGTGTTGCTCCCTTAATATTAAGCCTTTTTTTTTAAAACCTTCCTCCCTTTCTGGGAGGTGTGCTACTTAATTTTTCATCCCCCACGTGCAATTTTAAACAATTTTTTGCTCATTATTTTTGACAGGCCAGGCAATGCAGTGATTAATATCTTCCATGAATGGAAAGGGAAAGGAAGGGGGAGGCTTGGTTCAGAGCAAAAATCTTGCTAAAGTAAGGAGAAGGGGAAGTGAGGAGGTAGAGAGGAAGGGCAGGTAGAAGCTGAGGTTTGTTGAGCGAAGGTTTTGTCGAAGCCTTAGTAAAACAATGTCAGGGCTACGGGGTTTCTGGTCTATCTACCTGCACAGTGCTTCCAGATTTGCAACCAGAAGAGGGATCTTCAAGTGAAATTACTAAGCCAGTAAAACCAATGGGAAACCACAAGCTTCTAAGAAAACAGAACCAAATTAACCAGGCTCACCCAAGATCAGGTATACCCTGAGGAAGTTTTCTGGGTGAAGTTGGGCTTGGAAATATTAACCTAACACTTCTTTTTGCATCATTTCCCTTAAGGTCAAAAGCCTGTTGGTGTACAAAGACTTCACTGACATGACAAAATGTACAACTCTCAATACCCCGTGGCTTTGACCATGCAGGCCAATCATAAAAGAAAATGCCCTAAAAATGTTTATGTTTCACTCCATTGCACATGGCACTAAAAACCCTGAGAGAAAATAGCTCTGATGTCTATCCAGGGAAAATGGTAATATTTACAAAAGAGCAGTTAGTAGTGCAAATCTCGAGCCAAAAAAAAAAGTGAAATTTGCTAAATAAAAGGACATAAAGCTGTCATAAAAAAGCCCCTCTGCACAGCCTAGAAAACTTGTGGTTAGTCCTTGTCTCTCAGATGTCCCAGAAGAATTTGAAATAAATGTAAATCTTATGTGAATGCCATGAACTTCCCCACAAGAGGGTGGTGGGCAGGGAGAGTGCCAGGAAAAAAATTGCAGATGAAAATGAAAGGGTGAGCAGTCAGTAAAAACTTTTCTAAATTTCAGAGCCAAAAATCTTAATGAGTCCCAGCTTAGTTCAACAGCCAAACAAAAAAGCAGTCCCCAAAACAGTGTTTAACATTTGTGTGGCAGTCCCATCATTAGAAAAAATGATAAAAAAAGTGCTCCAAATCTCTGAGTAAATGTTATAATCTGTCTGAGTATTTGTAGGTCTAGAGTCTGTCATTCATCTTGAATCAGACTTTATATTCGGGGTCACAGACTGAACTTAGAGAATGGAGTTGTCGGCTTTATAATCTGAAGAAGGACAAGTGTACTTGCAGACGCAAAAGCGCACAAAATCAAGCTCACACTGGGTGCATCTATGTATGCAATTAGCAGGTAGCAATAAACTCTAGCACAATTCTCTCCAGAGTTTTTCTCCCAAGTCCAATGTTTACACATGTGCCTGGGATTGCAGCATGTTGAGCCAGGGCAGAGCAACAGGGGAACTGGGAGGGTCAACCTGCCAGTCTGGAGCTGCTCCACCCCAGCTCAGTGTGCTGCGGAGGGGCTGGCTGGGGCACAAGGCTGCTCCATTGCAGGCCTAGCCAGCAGGCAGGCCCCACACTGTAGCACCCCCATGTCCCAGCCAGCCCCGGTCACTGTGTACATATGCATTTTGGTGCATGTAGCTACTCCGCTGTAGGATAGTATTTGTCCTGGACAGTAATATCCTACGGTGGAGTTAGTTAATTTACTGCACCCTAATATGGGTGCATGTATAGACGGTGAAGCTTTACTGCAGAGCTAACTAGTCAACTCTGCAGTGAAGCACACATGTAGATGCACCCACTATTCCCAAAGTTTGTCAGCTAACTTTTGAAACTCTGTTACAAAAATACAATTGCAGCTAACAGAACAGATGAGACAGAGATCTGTGAAAGAGCAACTTTTTTTTAATCCCTCTCAAAAATTGTTATCCACTAGGATAAAAACCTGTGAATAATGCTTCTTTCAAATTTAGTTTGAACGATGTAAAATTTGTATGTAATTTAAGGTTAAAAAACCCCATTAATTATTATTTAACAGTATGCAACTAGCACAGAAAATATTTGGCAAAGCAAAGAGTAAAAACAGCTATTCTTAACATTTCAGGGGGTTTTTGTGATTCTGGGGAGGAAAACTTAGCTGAAGTATGGTTGAAATCCCTACAGATCAAAGAGCTCCATTTCATTTTAGAAAACAATATAAACTACCACCATCTGCTTATAAATCTATACTAAAGAGACTGGCTACACTCCAGAATAGGAAAAAAAATGATGCATGAGTGCCATTCCCCATTCAGTAGTCCAATCTGGACTGCTTTAAACCTAATGGAAACTGGTGGTTTGCTGTAAGCAGCAAACAGCTTAAATACTCTCTTTTGTTTCGGTGGCTAATGGAATACATAAATCAACACATAGCTGAGGTTTCTAAAGGCAGATTTCAATCCATCTTGGCCATAACAAATGAGACTCGAATCTTAAAGTTAGAGCTAAGTGATCAGCATAATTTGGCATTCTTTTTTAATCATCATC
Organism: Alligator sinensis; assembly: GCF_000455745.1. Lineage (NCBI taxonomy): Eukaryota > Metazoa > Chordata > Crocodylia > Alligatoridae > Alligator > Alligator sinensis. The sequence goes on from NW_005842137.1 coordinate 2,032,671, forward strand.
AATGTGGAATAAATGCTGCTTGGATAGGCAAATTTTTTTCCTACTGTAAATTGTAACATATATCTGTGAACAGCTATGCAAACAGTTGCTTAAAGAAACCAAATGTATGCAAATAATGCACTGAGCAAAACCCCTTTTTAAAAATAGCACCGGAAGAAACTAAAGTAAGTGGTTGCTGAGTTGGGAAAAGCTAGAACTGAAATGTCATTACCAAGCAGGACGGCAGTACAGGAAAAGGGTAAACTGTCTGTATATAAAGTTAAATCCAAAAGAAATTAGGACACAGATTAACAAATGCAATCTAGGTTATAAAATATCCTCTAACCCTATAAAAATTTAGGAGTCAGTGTAATTTCTAAAAACAAATCTATTAATGAGGACTCAGCATATTTCCTGCCCCTTTCCAACTTGTTAGGAAGGTTTGGAAAGGAATCAGAGATTATTTTTTTCTAATTCTAGCAATGCCATTTTCTCTTTCTGTTCCCATTTCTTATGTCTTAAAATTGCCTGTGCTAAATGTGTTAGTGCTGTGTTATATTTAAAGTATAAAATTAACAGCCATGTAATAAGTTGTAAAGTAAAAATCTGAGCAAGGTTAAAAAGGATGTTCAAATCTGTATAAAATCCCTCTTTGCTATTTGTCCTTCCAGCATACCCTAGGAAAGGGGGATGGGGGATGGGGGGAAAGCTTGTGGTTAGTAATGAAAACACGATCGTATAAAGGTTTCTGCTTAGTAACAAAAACAGTGAAAATGTAATAAATTAGTAAATTTAACCAAACAGACCATGCTAGTGACTAGGGAGGGAACCTGTCTGAAAAGATTGAATGCCTGGGGATGGACTCAGCACCTGATACATGCTGTATTCTAAAAGTACAGCTAGTTGCATTTAGACATAGTAAGAGCTCAAGCCTAAAATATTACCCTTAGTAAGGTGATTCAAAATTGGAGGGATGCTAAAACATATGCATGAAACTTAAAAAAAATTAAATAAAAAATGAAATGCCAATTATAAACGGACAAGATGCTTTCGGTAAATCTGATATCTTTTATTAGATGAATCAAAATAGTTGGGAAAATTCTTCTTTGCAAGCTTTTGGGTACAAGCACCTGCAGACTTCCTCAGCCTGAAGAAGGGTGGTTTTACCCAAAAGCTTGCTAAGAAAATTTTTTCCAGCTATTTGAGTTGGTCTAATAAAAGTTATCTGATTCACCCAAAGAACCTTGTCTGCTGATGTCCTGAGACCAGCGCGGCTACAACCTATACCCTTGAAATTATAAGCTGAAATATTTGGTTGGTTAAAAATGGGTTAACACGAGATAAAGAGGTGTTACAGAATCATAGAAAATTAGGGTTGGAAAAGGACCTCAGGATGTCATCTAATATAACCCCCTGCTCAAAGCAGAACCACCCCCAGCTTTATCTCCTAGCTAAGGCTTGGTCCAGCTGGGTCTTAAAAACCTCCAAGGATGGAGATCCCACCTCCTCTCTGGGTACCCTGTTCCAGCAGCTGCAAAGTGTTAGACTAAGTCAGTAAAGAAACACATATTCTGCCAGGTGGTGCCCTCTAAATATGAAGGCATCATGTTGCAGTATACTCACAGTGAACATTATGTGAGACACCAAAGAGCTAAGGTTACTTATCAGATGCTCAGAAAAAAAAGAAGCCCCATATGTTTAGAGCGTGTCAGGATGTGTACAAAAGTTTCTCTCACCTGAGGTTTGTTCCAGACATCACACCCCAATCCTAAAACACCCCTGCAAAACAAAAAAGAAAAAAGGAAACCCCCCACAAATGGGCAAACAAACAAAAAAAAATCATTTGCCTTGGAATAATATCCAGTAACATCCAGAGGAAAAGAAATAACCACCTCCTTTTGTTCACTAAATACCCTTAATAACACTTCAGACAGGGTTTTTGTTATTAAAGCAAGTGTGCTTAGTCACTGAGGATTACCAGTGACCATTAGGTCAAAGGTGCTCATTTAATTGCACAAGTTACAGTGAGGTTGTGGAAACTTTAGCAAGTCCAGAGTTGCAAGAAAGTTATTGATGTTATCTTCTGAAGAGGCTAAAAAGCTAACAAAATGGTTATCAGTATTTACGTGTGTTAACCATGGCAAGGAAATGGGGCTTAATGTCCTGACATTAATGACCATCTCTTTAAAAGAGTAACAGGTACAAAAATACCATTAACTTCACATCTTTGCTACCAGCCAAAAATATGCCTTCATATTTCTTAGTGCTAGAGCCATTATGCCATCTTATCATGGTAAAGCAATGCCGGCAGACCTGCAAAATGCCAAATGTGGTTTCAAAAACAATGGGAAAAAAGAAAAACTTGGTCTAACCAAAGAACTGTGGCAAAAAAAGATTCCAAATGGATAATACAGAATTGTAATACAACTGTGCAAAAATCTCAGAAGAGCCATTTTTCCCCCTTTTCTTGCTTGGTATGTTCTTACAAATAAAGCCTCAACTATTAACCTGCCAACTTAAGTTCAGTGAAATACTAAGCCAACCACAACACGATGGGCCTGCACTAATCAGTTCTGCCTCTTTCACCTTTGACGGCTGAGCAAAAAGGACAAAAGAAGCAAAAGCAACCTATCAAAGAGTTATACATAAATCTATTTTGCTGGCTTGCTGATTAGAAAGGCTAGGAAAGCCATCTGAAAGTGAGGGCCAATTCTCAACTGAGCGTCTTAGCTCAAATAATTAAACTTGCCCACCTAATGAAATGCTCCACTGTAACATCTATGAGGTTTTGGTGACTGACTGTAAAGCTGTCATTAAGAAATATTCTATATACAAAATGGGCTCCTAGTTGGCCCTCTGGTTATCTGTGCCCCAAGGTTTACTTGTGTAAGCAACAACAGTTGCTGAAACACATCAGGCACGACATCAAACCAGGGTGGGAAGAAGTGGCCAAAACAAGGAAAGCTACCTGACTTCCTAGCGCAGAAATGGTAACAGAAAACAATGCACCAAGAGACGATACTTTACAATACTGGCTTTGTACCACACTGCTGTTTCTCCAGTTGGTACCAGTCAGTGTCCCTGAGGATATATACCCATACTGGTAAAGAAGCCGAAGAAATGAAATGTGGGTAAATGGATCAGAAGTGTGAGTAGTTCCCCCTGCAGGCAAAAGTTCAATATCTTTTTCACAGTCACCAGTTTTTGATTCTGCTTTTTCTTATTCTTGGAATACATCTATTGCAGATTTTCAAAGAAGCCTCTGCTACCAGAACTGACCATTGCAGAGATAACTTTGGGGAACTCTTAAGATGACCTACGTGCATGTCCCACCCCTCAAACCTGACTGGACCAGAGTATTATGGTGCAAACCCCTGTGATTTCCTTGAAAGGTCTCTGGCGACGTGCCCTGAGGTGGAGCAAGCTGCTTTGCAACCTTGTCATCAGGAAATTGAAACGTCTACTGTCCTGGGGCCTGTTCAGTGAGATGAGATCAAGACACCATAGGCTAAGCAAGGGTCCAGGACATCACAGGCTACTGCAACAGACAGCGTGACATATCGGCCAGAGACGACATCGCCTTGTTCCCCTGAACTGCAGTCCTGACCTTGATGCTCCGAGGACCGCGCAAGCTAACAATTCAATTTTTTAAATGGCTTTTTATTTTTAATTGCTCTTTTGTTTTGATTTTTTTGTAGCATGACAGGAACACTTGCCTATCTGCTAACTTTGAATGATCATTTCTGAGGTGTAAATGATGGTGTAGGTGTGGGTGGGTCTGTGTGAGAGAGAGAGACCGTATGCAAAGTAATAATCGTGTATCCAAGTTTCTAGGTGCTGCATCCTCGTTGGTAAGGTTCGCTGTTCAAAGTAGATTGAAACGGATGTGGATGTGACCGCCTGTGCCATCAGCTTTCTATGCAGTGTAGAAATACCTTCATCGTCCTTGTCACAAAACTCTGTGTGTGTGCACATGTATGAGTGGTATGTGTGTGTGTGTGCACTAAGCTGCCGAAATACAAAAGTGCAGAGCTGTGAGCCATTTTGTATTGGAAATTTGAAAAGAAATATGAGTTAATTGTATATGCTGCCCAGTTACTTTGAAGGGTCTAGCCACTGTCCCAGGAGGCTGGGAAGAAGGCTTCACTTCTGAGCATGCTGGGGTTAGTTTTTTTCATGAGAATCAGTCAAAAGTAACTTGACAGTCTAAATCTTGTGGGTGTTCAGTGAATGATTTCATTTTATTTTTCTTTTTTTATGGAAAGAGAAGAATGATTACACTGGAGGGGCAAAACTGGTTCTCAGATAATGGATGAATGACTTCAGTATCAATGCTCAGACAACAGAGATTATAAGTATGTCTAAACTGCAGGAATTGCAACGTTACTGTAGGTGTGCTCAAGCGGGTTTTGACTTGACTAGTGGAAACGCTGCTAGCAACATAGCCACAAAGCCACCAAAGCAGCAAAGAGTTCAGCATCTGCAACCCCTTAGTCCCAGGGGGGCTCAGGAAATATGTGGGAGGTTAGCCCACAGGAAGCTCTTGGCTGCTATGGGTTATGGCTAGCAGTCCCCAAATTTAAAGCTAGCTCCGTGACTGCAGTTCAGACATACTTGTATACAAAGATAGCCCAGAATACGGGATCAAGTGATGGTGTAGACAGAGAGATTAGGGGAGTGAAGATAAAGCATGATGGAGGGAAAGACTGTCTCCTAAAGCCTCACAAATGTTAATCTGCTATTTCCGTCCCCCATCCCAAAGCAGCTGGGAATGTTTTTACCCTGTGTGCAACCTGCACTTCTTTGCTTCTGAGCTTTCATGCTGCAGGGCCAGAAATAGCTTGACTATTAATATTTAGAAGCTCGTTGCTGGCTCTCTGCCTGTGGTGTCTTCCTCTTTCTTGCACATATGTCTGCTGGTCTCTGATAAGGGCTCTTAGGAGAAGCTCAGTGGATGTGTATTCAGGGAAGCTCTTATGAAATAAGCTCTGGTGAAATGCTAAAGTGCAATTATGATTTTACTCTAACTCCCTGTGTGGATTTTCTTCTACAGCAGACTAAGCTAAGCCGCCCCAAGTACTTGGAGCGCAGAACTGGAACATCCGCATGCTACTGTGGGATGGCTGCACCTGGCTATTTTCTCAATAAAACATTGCATGCCCTGGGCAGACTCACAAGGAGGACTGCCCCGAGACTCATGCCTCTAGTGTCAACAGCTCTGGGATAGAAGTCAAGCAGAAACTAGGGCCCCTATATTCCCAGATTGTGAAATGATATAACATGTGGATGGCTCTAGACACTTACATTTCCCAGCTTTCCCAGCTCTAGGACAGACTTGCCAGATAGACTGCCTCTGAGCTAGGACCTTACTTGGGGAGCTACTGCCATATGGCGTGCCTTGAGCTTCTAGGGTCCCAAGTTGCAAGGCAGATGTGTCAGGGGACTGCTGTGGAGGTGGAGAAGCAGGGCCTTTTCAAGGTCCTTAATACTGGGGAAGGCAAGCCAGCGACTTCCCTGAAGCCAGGGATGGAGGGCTTCAGGCTCCTGCACTTCCATTACAGCTGGCTCCAGACAGACCTGCCTGCCTGTCAGGTTGCCCCAAAGTAACTGCCTTCTGACCCCTTAGAAGGACAACAGCAAGGGACAGAGATGTTTCCAGTGTCCCCAGTTCAAGTCACTGCCCTGGCACTAGGGATCCAGAGCCTCCAGGCTTCCTACACATAGGCCAGCACCCCCAGGAGGGGGCCTGGGACACCATTAGTGACTTCCAGAGTCTCTGGCTCCCCAGAAGACCACCAGAAACCACCAAAGACCTGTTTTCCACCTCAGGGTAGACCAGCAAAGTGGATGCTCATGAGCTGATGACTCCATGCCTCAAGATTCTCCAGCTTTGGTGCTGGCTCACCAGGTGAAATGCCCTGAGACCACACACCTGGAGCTCTCCATGGCCTCCAACTGGCCAGTGTTGGGGTCCATCTGCTTTCAGTATCTCCAGGTCTCAAGCAGAACTGTTAAGTGATGTGCTCCAGGGCAGGGAATGCCAGAATGAAGTACTGCCAGCTCCAGGATAATGTCACAGCTAGGACTACCCCCTCCAAGAGCCTGGAGCTCTCTGCCTCCTAGTTCTCCAGGTCAAGGACAACTCTACTTGGCAGACCTCCCTGGATCCAGGGTCACAATACCTCCAGAATTTCTAGCTCTATAGTAGACTCTTTAGTTGGACTGCTATGGAGCCAGAGACATTGCTGGATCCTATCTCGGATTTGGCAAAAGTTCATTGCACCTGAGATGTTTCAAAAGAAACATTTTGGGCTTAATGACATGGGGTTTTCCCAGTGAACCTTGTTTATCCAGAAAATTTCTGAGCAGCTCTAAGAACAACACCGTTGCCCTCTACCATGACAGAGGGCTACTACACAGGCCCAGGACACCTGTGGGAGCCAGAGTTTGCAAAAGGAAACCCTCTGAACTCTGAAAATGCCACCCTTAAGGTGGTCCATGTAAACTGGACTCTACCCTCTAATCCTGTGCTTTTCAAGGGGCTTTAACCAAAGAATTACTTACTGTCAGAGCTGGTTGCAGCATTTCCACCATGGGTTTTTTTTCCATAGAGAAAGAAGTTTTAACAAAATCCTATTATTTTGCTACTTGATCGGTTCTTTTCTATAGGTAAAACATTCACACTGACATGGTTTTCTCCTTTTCCCTTTCCCTATGACAGGGGGGCTGGACTCAATGATCTCGCGAGGTCCCTTCCAGCCTCTAACATCTATGAAATCTATGAAATGCAGTTTTTACTTTGACATTAAAAAAAAAAAATCAAATAATTCCATTTTCAGCTCGGAGACATTTTCTTTGCTTCACTCAGATACTTTCCTGACTCCCTATTTCTACCCCCTTCTTTTCCCTGAGACGTGGAGGTTAAGGTAAGTAATGGGTAGAAAGTAGAGGGGGAACACCCCCCTCAACTTCAAAAAGTGAGTTCCTCTGGGATTCCCTGCTCCAACTTTGTAGTGTCTGAAGGGCAGATTATCCAGGTCTATTTATCTAAACTCAAACTGACCCCCATGAGCTGGGTAGATGCTCTGCCTTTCTGCAGCATCTTTCACTTAAAAGTTTCCCAGGACCAGACCATACAGCTTTCATGGTGCTTCCAGGTGTGCTGGTCTCAAGCACTCACATCCACCTGTTCCAGCTCCTTGCGTGCCAGACCTGGGATGGGGGTCGGGAACCTGTGCTGAGGGCGCCCCCCGCCACTGCTCTCAAGCACACCAGAGACAAAGATCTCCAGAGCAGTACAGCTTGCCTGACTCCTTTCTGGGTCTGGCCAAGCAGAGCAGGAGCAGGTAGGCTGGGCACGCTTGAGACCAGCACCCGTGGGAGTGCTGGAGAAGCTGCATAGCTGGGTCCATCCCTTTGCAGAGTACTAACATTGGGGCTTTGAGTCTTTTAGACAGGCATGTCCAACACTTGGCTCTGTGGTTTCAGCAACATTATTCTGTGAACAAACTGGAGTTGTCTTTTTTTTAATGCTTTATGATTATATGAGGCCAAAGGGTAACACTATTTTCTGCCTTGCACAGAAATCCCCTTTCACTGCCAATCAGATTTAGCAAAAGACGATGAATACGTGCAGACGTGTTTGAATGGATTATACCAAGTAAGTCACATCATGCTTGTGCTTCATGCTGTTTTGTGGATGTGAAAAACATCGTTAAGTCCACACTTACCTTCATCTATGCCAGTCTGACCTGTGGATACTAGTGCACTGGACTGGGACACAGGAAATGTGCAGTCAGTATATTCCTCATTTTGCTGCTGGTTTGATGGGTGACCTCAGCCAAGTGTGACCTGTCACTTGATGGGCATCATGGGACCTGTGCGCCTCAGTTTCCCCATCTGCAAAATGGAGCTAATGATGCCACCCTCCTTTCTAAAGTGCTTTGAGCTTTGTTTATCTGCCACATGCTATAGAGTCTTTTCAATCTTCTGGGTGTTGTGACTTGCTGTTGCTTGTGACTGTTAGAAATAGCAGTTTGGGGAGTTCCTTGGGTAAGTGATTGCCTACGAACACATGGAACTAGATTAGCTTGTCCAGGGGGCCCCCTTGATAAAAAGTGCTACATGAGTGATGTATTAGTATCCTCTATTCCAAATGTCAATGGAAAGCACTGATTATTTTTCCCAGGAGTTTACTCTGTAGAGAGAAGCAGCAAGGGATGGTAGAGAGCCTAGAGATGCAGCATAGTTCTTACATAAAGAGTCTTTATGCCAGATCCTGAGTATATCACTGAAGATAGTTTCTTGGAGGTCAACTGATATGCATAAGCTTAGGATTTTACCTATTGGGTACAACTGGTCTTTCATTCATTAGCTGAATCCTAACACCAGACTTGCTCATCTTTGAAATATTTTCCAGATCCTGCCAGGAAGTAGGGAAGCCATGTTCTGCTCTCTGTTCAACACCACCTTGAAGATCTTTAAGGCTTCCTGTGGGAATACCAGCTCGACACCTACCCTGAAGGTCAGAAATGCTTGACTGGGAGCTAGATTTTCCAGTACTGGGGCACTCCTGTTTTGCCTGGGCCACAGCAGTGTCCTGAGTCTGATCCATTCGGAGCCTGTGTAGAGTGAAAACATCAGCCCTAGGAGATTCCCCCTGGAAAACTCAGTTTTAGTGATTAGGAAGGTGGACCTGGGGCAGAGGAAGGCTGGTGTTGTGGTTGGGATATTAATTTAAAACTTGGGACATGGAGTTCAAGGTCTTTTTCTACCACCAATGTCCTGTATGGCCTTGGACAAGTCGTTTGGGCACAGATTTTTAAAAGGATTTAGGTGCCCAATTCACATTAATTTCCAAGAGGGTAAGGTGCTTCTGTATGCTTCAAAATTTGATCCCTCTGTAAAATAGGGGAATAATGTTGAATTTCAGAGCTGGAGTCAATCTGGATTTAGATCCAACTGTCCCATACCGGAAGGAGATGCTTTGTGCATGTGTTTGTGTGTGTGCTTGCACATAAAGACATACAAAAAACTAGAACTCGTGGTTCCAAAATGATACCTTTTATTAGACCAACTGGAAAATGGCAAGAAAATTGTCCTTTTCTGCAAGCTTTCGGGATCAAAGTCCCTTCATCAGACTCTGGGAAAAGTGTAGATGGTACAAGATGGTAAAAAGTCCCATATGTGTTTATATATTTGCATTGTCCTATTGTGCCTAGGGTTGACAGGCTCAGTAACAGGGACTGGATGGGTACCATTGATTACATAGAGCAAGGGCAGATGAGGATCTAAATCCAGACTTGACTCCAGCTCTGAAAAGTATGTTATTTCCTCTTACAGAGGAATCAGATATTTAAGCATACAGAAGCACCTTACACTCTTGGAAATTAATGTGAATTGGGCACCTAAAAAACCTGTGCTCAAATGACTTGTCCAATGCCATACAGGACATCTGTGGTAGAGAAAGACCTTGAGCCCCATGTCCCAAGTTTTAAACTAATATCCCAGTCACAACACCAGCCTTCCTCTGCCCCAGGATGAGTACCATAGATTACTGGATGAGTACAGTGAAGAAATTGCCCTTTTCATCTGCCTCCCTACTCTGAGTCTGCCCAGCCCCCTTTGTTTCAAACTAGCTGCTGGATCCCCAAGGTCAAGCTAGGTGACTAGGTTGTGAAAATTCGATAGGGAGCGGGGTAATACAGGTATCTCCCACCAAGATACCTGTATGACCCTGCCCCCCTCCTCCACCTGAGGATGCTGATGACTGTTAAAAAGGATTGGTCTGCATCACGTAGCCCCTGCTTCTGATTGGGACATAGTGATGAGGTCACAAAAAGTTTTAAAAGAGGGTCACTCCATTTTGGGACACTGAAGCAAACAAAAAGGGCCTCCAGAGCTCCATCAGTCTCTGGATGAACAGGTGAGTAACTTAGCTGAAATTTAGCCAGTAACTTAAGATTCAGTGAACTAGAAGCATATCAAATGGGCCGACAAGGCCATTCTTATTTGTTCAAGTGAGTTTTCTATCAATTTTCCATTGTTTTATATTCCTTCCTCACTCTCTCCCTCTTTGATCAATAAAGCTATCTGTTATAGCATGCTTTGCTATGAATGCTTAGGAGTGTGGGACTAGCCTTTAAAGCCCCCTTTGACCAGCTGGCTAAAGTGGGCACGTCTTTTTACTTTCCTCTCACACAGGGGGCTTCTTGTTAATGCTTCAGGCTAAAAGGAAGCATCCCAAAATTTCACAGTGGGCAAAGCACCCCCAAGGTCTGCAGGGTCTGCGTACCCTGGGCTGCACAGAGCCCTAACAAAGACCCAGGCCTGGGTGGTGGCAGCGGTTACCCAAGGCATGTGAGTATGGTCCAGGAAGGGGGCTGGCCAGATGTAGGCACCCCAGGGAAGGCACCCAAAGCTTGGTTTTTGTTTGGGCACAGTGAGGCGGGTGTCTTGGCATAGGAGTGCCCCCTGCTGGCCTGCCACAAGTACCATAGATTACACAGAGATACTATGGCGACGGTTGCAATGGAAACTCAAGACAGCTTGAGGCTATCTTTCCATTCTGCACTTGCACAGCACTGAGGATAATGGAGTCCTCATTTATAAATAGGAGTTTTTGACACCTACTAACCTACATACAATAACTGGTCATAATAATTAGAACATAGCCAGAAACTGTAGTTGCAGTAGCATAATTCCCCACCTGGGCCCCATTGCAATAAATAAGACCAGCTGTAAAGCTCTTGCTCCATGTTCATGAAATCTCATTGCCAGGAATATAAGGATGTGATGTCCCCAGGGGAAGGCTCTTACCTGTGGAGTAAGCAGCCACATAGCAATACCCATGTTTATAGAGGCCGTGAGGCAAACTCTAATCACTTAACCTTGTAGAATACGGTGGCATCCTTTGACAAAGTCCTTGATGACATCTCCGTCAAGTCATTGGACAAAAAGGAAGTGGCTTCTGCTGCAACGCTGATTCTTCAGGGACTGAGTTCAGCTGCACTGGCGGCTGCCCTTGCCTCTCCAGAGAACCGAACCCAGACTGTGACTACTGACCAAATGGGTAGGAAATAAAGCTGGTGCCAGAGCCAGTGAAAATCATGTTGCAACTGGAAGCTTCCTACTGACTTAAGCAGACTTCCTATTGACTTAAGCCGAAAGTTTTGGGGTATTCAGATGAGGGGGTATGGTTAAATCTATCAAGCAAACAGATTTAAATCCAGACTTGACTCCAGCTCTGAGATCAGAAGCTAACTGTTTAATACTGGAGATAAATGCTGTGTGCAAGTGCTTGTGTGCATGCATGGACATGTGTGTGCATGTATTCACATTCTCCTCTTGCATCTGGGCTTGACAAGAATATCCTTCCCGTTTCTTACCCTGCCCTTTAAGGCTGTTACAGGAACAGAGATATTGTTGCTGTGAAGTTATTTAGAACAGGCACAGCTTTCTCTTTTGTATCTGCACAAAACCCATTTCTTTATTCCTTTATAGTGGTCCAGACCAAGCTTGTTGATGGGTACTGTGACTTGCAGACTAATTCTCTCAGACTTGACGCTCAAAAAGACACCATTGATATTCACTGCACTGACATCACTGAAGATGGGAAAGGTACTGCTGAGGTGTCCCAGCAGCTCATAAATCATGGTGGTGACCAGGCCTTGTAGCTCAGGCATATAGGGCAGAGTCTAGTGGTACCTATTTGGTGATCAGTTGGCTCTTAGTCTACTGCACTTTTAGCATCTTGTGTGGATGCACCCACAGAGTAAATCTATTGTGCATTAGTAGGTCATGGTGAAAGCCGTGCTAAAGTGCTAATGCGCAGTAGAATTAGTCTACTGCACGGTAGTGGCACTTAAAAGATGCATCGGTGCTACTGTGCAGTAGCTTCAATTACTGCGCATTAATGCACGTATAGATGTGCCCTGTGAACAGTGCTATGTGGTTCATGCGATTCCTTGGGGGATAATTTACTGCCCATTGGCATTAAGTGGCGTAAGCAATGATGTTGATCCTATAGGTGTAACAGAATCTAACCCATTGCATAAGACTGGCCACACCTTGCTATTGACTTAGTAAAATGTCATTCAATAATGAAATGAGTGTTTCCATGTTTGTGGCTTCTTCTGGTGTTAATCCTCCGACATTACTAGACCTTGCCCATCACTCTCAATATTGATTGATTCCCCAGGAACAGGTCCAGACTTTTCACTCCTTAGAAGGCCTTTACTTTCTGTTCCCTTTAAGACCCAGGCCCTAAAATTCCCCACTGAGTTTTTACTTCATGCTTGTTAGGAGAGGGAAAAACACCCAAACCGCATTGACTTCAATGCAAATTGACCCAGCTAAGAATTAAGTATTTTGAAACATGTTGCATGAGAATGAGCTTCCCTTGAGAAAGATCAAAAGTCCATCACAGTCAATGGAAAACTCATTAGGATCTAGCTCAGGCCATTAATGGGTTTTTTCTATGAAAATTCTAATTTCCTTTTTTCTAGTGAACATGTAAATGTATCTTCATAAGAAGAAAATGACCAGATATTAAAGAGCTTCTTGATGTAGCAGAGAAAGACAAGGCAAGAATCAAAGGCTGGATGTTAAATCCAGTCACATTCAAATTAGAAAGAATACATTGGGTTTTTTTTAACAATGAGGGGATTTAATCCCCCAAACTATCAGCGGACTCTCTTGATTCTCAGCTGCTTTTGAGGCTTTCAGTTCAAGATTGCCTGACTTCCTAGAAGATGTACTTGATTTAGCCACAAGTTATTGGGCACAGTCTAGCTTAACAGGGTGAAATTCCCTAGTCAGTGCTATGCAGGATGTCAAACCTGATGATCTAATGGCCCCTGTTGTCCTTAAATCCACAAATAGATCCATCGGCATTGTCTTCTATACGCCCAGTCATTTTAGGTGCTGAGTGTCCGCTGCACTGTGTGGGATTCCAGCTACTACTGAAGTTAACAGCAATTTTGAGTGGTCTGAACCTTGGGGAGACTTGGGTATCTTCTTACTGAGAAGTAGTGGAAAATCCCCCTTGGTTTTTTTTCCATATAAAAAAGGCTTTTTCAATTAAATGGAATCTTTAGGAAAAAATAGTTTGGTTGAAAATGTTTATTGATTAACGAAAACACATCCATTTTTAAAAGATGTAGGTGTCCAATTATCATTTTTGTTAAAAAAAAAAAATCCAAATTTTTTTTTTTCCAAATAACCTCATGATTTCCTCTTCCCCATCTCACTTCCACCCATGCTCATACTTGCAGGTTCTGCTGCTGTGGCTTTTATATCCTACACGGATCTGGCGTCAGTTCTGGGAATACAGTTTTTTCAGGAGAAAGCTCTGCAGAGGGAAGAGTATGCTCATATAAACTCTCGAGTGGTGAGCGCCACTAGCAGCACACAGAGAAGAAACGTTACCAATCCTGTCAACCTCACCTTCCGTCATAATACGGTAAGCAACCTAGTGTGACTCAGGACCAGAGAAGTCATGATCAACCTAGCTCATCTGCTCCATTCCTATGCATGGCATATTAATAACTGAAACCAGGCCTGTCTACCCAATCCCTCAGGGAACCCTGAGCGATTTTTGATTTAGGTCCCCATCTAGATGGGACCTCTGTCTTAGACCTTTTTTAAATGCATGCTGACACAGGCCACTCAGAGCAGTGGTAGGTTTTGGCAAGATTATCTGTTTATCTGGGGCCTGCTCATGCTCCACGTTGGGGAACGGCTATGAAAATGGGGAAGCTACTGGAGAAGTACCCAGGGGAAGTAAATTCAGCCCAGAAATGAAAGGGGCAGCAGGTGCTGGGATCCCACTGACATGGCTTTATTAGGTAGTAGAAGCCACTTGGCCTTGCAAGCCATAGGACTCCCTGTGCAAAGTGGATCATGGACTGCCTTGCCTGGCATGGAAAGGTGGAGGGTGTGGCTGGCGTAGTGGGCTTAGGGAATCTCTCCTCCATGAGATTGGAAGCAAAAAAAAAATGGAGATTGGTTTCCAGTGTCCTTATCTTCACAATCTATTTTAGCCTCTTGCTAGGTCAAGAGTCTCTCCTGCCACACTTCTGCATGCTGTCTCCCTCAACCCAGTACCCCATGGGGCTGCTGCCTGACAGGGGTCTGGGTGAGCTCAGGCCCCATCCCTTTTCTAGGTCCTTGAAGCTGTTCTCTAGAGAAGCACTTCCAACCCTTTCCCCCTCTTCAGCCTGTCTGCCTGTCTTCCCCTCCCTTCCTGCCCCATCCCCGGGGATCTAGGAGAAGGTGGCAACCTTCCTCTTGGTGGATTTCCTGGGGTAGGAGGTATCCGTTGGGTTGGGTGCACTTACTTTTTGATATTAATATGAAAATTCAAATTCTGGAGAAGGGGCTAAGCCAAACATCCTGCATCTCTAGGGCTGGGCTGCAAGGTCAAAACTCTCCCTGCCCTCAGGCAGCCCATTGGGCCACTGTGGCTAGACACACAAACGTCTGTTCTCCATGGCAGGATATGGCTCATACCACAAAATGGTCCTAGCCCAAATGACCAGGTGTCCACATACAGCTGGACTGGCAGGGAGTGACCTTCAGTGGAGATCTGAAGCAAGGGTTGAACCTTTGTCTCTGATGCCTTACCTACTTTCACACCATACCCCTTTTGGCTGCATACTAGTACAGCTCAAATTCACTCCTGTCAGGTCTTAACTGATCCTAGCAGATACATTTGGCTTTGCTTCCTATTCTTCTCTCTCTCCTGATGCTTGTTCACCCCTGCGATACTTTTTCCTGCCTAAGTTTTAGCCTCCTCAGACCACAGCACATTTGAATGCCTGGAAAACAGGAACTGATACGACTTAAAGGGCAGGACACCTACTGGGGTTTAGAAAGCCTTCAGGGTGTATCATGCTTTTAAATGTGACCTCTAACAGGTTGGTTAGTTGCTCTGTGCCTTGTTTTTGCTCTTTGAAAAAAAGATATTAATGTTCAACTGAGATCCTTAAATACAAATTATTTATGGTGCTTTAAAATGATATATTCATGTATTTGCCCATCATCTGGACCCCAGAGCCATAAGAAGGCAGCTGGGTGCCCAGGACAGCCTGATACACGAGGGCGGTGGTGACTTCCAGCTGCCACCATGCGACTGGTACAGTTATGCAGTGGCAGTGGCAGATATTAGTTTTGCACCCTTTTCCCCGTCCCCCCAAGTTGGCAACTGGATCTGCCCTGCCTTCGTTATGCTGCTGCTGCAACCAGTGCCACAGTGTGCTGAGATGTAAGCTTTAATGAAGGTACATCATACTAGCTCCCTGCTTCTTCTGGCTGCAATTAGCTCTTAGTGGAGTCATGCTCTTCCATCACCTGAAAATAGGGACATAGCTGAAGGTCTCAGCAAATCCTAGGAATGTATATTCAGCTGCAGCAGGTCAGACCAGGCATCCATTAATACAGCCTAACATCTGCTAACTGTAGTCATTTGCATCATAGTGTACATTGTGGGTAGAGCCCCTTCCCCCTTTACCCAAAGTCACTGCTTCTGCAGTCCCCTGGCTGGGAATCCATGCTCTTAGTTTATATCCTGGACTGGACTCGCAGACCCTTTCTGTGCTGTGTTCCTGAAGTCAGTATTTTCCTAAAGGTTCCTCTTTCATTTAATTGAGTCTCACCCGCCTTTCTGTCTCTGATTGAAAATCCTTGCAGGACATGTTCCCCCAGGACGAAGTCATCTGTGTCCACTGGAACTCAGAAGGCTCGAATGGTACCTGGTCCTCCCAGGGCTGCCAACGTCTTCAGTCCAACATCACTCACTCACAGTGCAGCTGTTACTACCTGGCCAGCTTTGCAATACTGATGTCACCTAGTCCCATAAAGGTATTGGAGGTCTTTGGGCTTGGCTTCAGGTGTCTTTGGAAGCACCAGTCCACAGATTGCTGGGCACTCTGCTTTGCATGCCGTTGCTTTGGTTGAGGCAGCACATAGGCCTGTTGAAATCCATGATGTGATTCAGGTTATCTGCTTTGGTGGAGTCCTGTCTATTTTCGAGTGTCCTGGTTTCCTGAACATAGAAACTAACAAACAGCCGTCAGATATCCCCAAGTGTGACACTTCTGCAAGCTCTGCATACAAGAAGCTCTGTCCCCCTGCTGCCTCTCAGGATCATGCGCACAACTGCTTCTCGAGGCTTTTGCCTCTAACCCACAACAGGTTGTGAAACTAGTGTCTGAGGCCCTCCATTTGCACTGTGGGAAACCCTTCAATCCCAAGGGAGGAAATGGGTTATGAACTGCCAAGTTTGGTGCATTGCTGGTGTTGCTGCTAGACTAAGGGTTAGCATACGCCCTTCAGAAAGACAGGACTGCCTAGTGTTTAGAGCATTTATGGTCCTGTTTGAGTAGCTCAGGCTTTTTGTGTGACCCAGGCAAGTTGCTTAAACATTATAAGAATCATAAAAAATAAAGGCTGGCAGGGACCTCAGGAGGTCACAACTAGTCCATACCTCTGCTCAAAAAGCAGGACCATCCCCAACTAGATTATCCCAGCCAAGGCTTTGTCTACACGGGTCTTAAAAACCTCCAAGGATGGATATTCTACAACCTCTCTGGGTAACCTGTTCCAGTGCTTTACTACTCTCTTTGGGAGAAAGTTTTTCTTAATATCCAACCTAACCCCCACCTTGCTGCAACTTGAGCCCATTGCTCCTTGTTCTGTCATCCACCACCACTGAGAAGAGTCCAGTTGCATCCTCTTTTGAAACCCCCTTCAGGTAGTTGAAGGCTGTTATTAGATGCCCCATCAGTCTTCTCTTTTCCAGACTAAATAAGCCCAGTTCCCTCAACCTTTCCTTAGAAGCTATGTGCCCCAGTCCCCTAACTATTTTCATTGCCCTCTACTGGACTCTCTCCAACTTGTCCACATCCTTTCTGGAGTGGGGGGCCCAAAACTGGACACACTACTCCAGATGTGGCCTCACCAGTGCCAAATAGAGGGGAATAATCACTTCCCTCAATCTGTTGGCAACACACCTACCAGTGCAGCCCAGGATGCCATTAGCCTTCTTTGTAACAAGGGCACACTGTTGGTTCATATTCAGCTTATTGTCCACTGTCACGCCCAGGTCCTTTTCTGCAGAGCTGCTGCTTTCCCAGTCGGTTTCCAGCCTGTCCTGGGCCCATCTCTAAAATGGGGCTAATAGCATTTCCCTGCCTCCCAGACAGGCTGTGAGGATAAATATATTTAAAAACAAATGCTTAGATGCTATAGTAATGTGGGACAGAAAATGATTTAAAGAAAAAAGGATTTTACAGGGGCTATTTTATTTATTTATTTTTATTAATAGTTGCAACACAGATTCCACAGGCTTTCCCCATATTTACATGAAGAAATAATTGTCTTAACTTGGATACTACTTCATGGTTACTGCTAGCTAACGCTACCTTCTTAATGGCTACTATTCCACAGCCAACGGTCATCCTGAATGTGTCATCTGTTTTATATTGGTTGATCTAGTTCCTTTTAAAATGGGAATGAAGAAAGATTTGGCAATGAGGGTTATCTGTGCAAGGAGAATGGCCTGAAAAATAACCATGTTATCCTCAGTACCGGTCTTTATGGCTTAACTAGGTGCTTCACTTGAAAACATATCTGTTTCCAGTCCATAAATAGCAATGTGAAGGGAAATGATAGTTCAGTGTTAAACCACAAGACCTTAAAATGTAGATTGAGGCTGGAAAGTCACCAAGTGCAAAGGACACCGTGTTAGCAGTCAGTTCTGGAAGTGATGTGATGAGCTGCTGAGTTAGGCAAGCAAGTTAGCAATCAGAAGGGCAGGGTTGGCATCTCACTCTCTGATAGGGACTGTGTCACCTCTAAGCCAGTCACTCCCCCCTTGTGTTTCCCTTCCCACCCTTTGTCTTATCTATTTAGATTACTAACTCTCCAGAGCAGGCATTGTCTCTTCCCATCTATCTGTAGAGCGCCTAGCACCATGGGACACTGATCTTAGTTGAGATTTCTAAGTGGCATTATAAGAGAAATAAGAATAGTCTCTTTTCCCTGTGTATTAAAATAAGGTTTTGCAGCTCCTCACTCCTGAATTAGTCCTGCAAAGTCAATGCAGTCAGGGGGTGTAAACAAAACGTGTTTCTCATTCCTGCATCAGCCGCAGACCAGATATCTAAATTCCAGCTGCAAAAGTGCAAGCGATGGTTGTGCCAGGTAGAACCTACCCAGGCTTCTTGATGCCAAGCCAAGTCCATAGGGATCTTGTTAAAGAAATGTTTATTTTGACCTGCAAACTGAGCAGGTGAATTATCCTTCACTGAGCCCTGTGGTGCTGTGCCTAGGCTGCTAGCAGCCCCCAAGCTAGCTAGCTTAACGCTAGCGGAGATTTCAGTCAACCATGCTGATATCAGTTCTGTAGCTGCAGTGTGGATATATCCAGACACACGAGGCACAGCTATTTTCAAATAGCAGAACCACACTTTAGTCAAGACCAGTTATCAGACAGGGATGCTTATTCTGGGGTCCTTTCACAATATAAACCATGAACATGTGAAAATGCAAACAATGCCCATTGCACAGCTGGCATAATTGAAAACCTGATCAACAACCTGTCGGGACTGTGAAATCCTGTTTTAATTACTGGGGATAAAGATCACTGCAGTAACCGGTAGATCATCAGTCTTTATGTTGTCTTACATCTATATTATAATTGTAAATGTTTTACCACAAGGCATGTTGAAATGTGGACCTGGTTCTGGGATCTAGTGCATATCCCCACTGGAGGGCACTGTAACATAGGAAAACTTGAAGCAAAGGATGAGCTGAGCAAAGCTGGCAAAGAGATAAATGCCTCTGAAGGCAGTTAACATGCTACATGAGGCCAGGGCCCTGATCATTCTCATGACACACACACTACTGTATTTAATAATCTGGGGAAATCCCTTGCCATTCTGCCATTAAATAAAGCAAACAATGAGTCAGATCCTCAGCTGATGTAAAGCAGCATAGTTCCATTGAACACTAAGAAGGCAGTAGAAGTATGGGAATTAACATCAGCTAAGGATCTGGACTTATAAATGAATTGCAAATAGATGGATAAACTGTACTAATGACTCATGGTGTATTCCCTCCCAAGAGACCTGAGCAAAGTACTGTGAAATGAACCACTGCCTTGTATACTATATTCCTTGCTTCTGGGTGGAATAGCACACATGACATGACTTGCTGAGCCACTCCAGCTGGTCAGAATCTCATGGGATCCTTCCTAATTTAGATCATGGCTATTGTGTCTGTGTAACAGAAATGGGGAAGGCTGGGGTTTAAAGAAATTATCATTTGTTTCAGACAGCATGTTGAAAGAAATGATTCCCTCGCTCTTAAATTGCAGCTGACTCCAGGGTGGAATGCATCTCTGCAAATCAGTCAAACTTCAGTGCCAAAACCCAAGTCTCTGTCACTTTAGCTAAAGGGAAAAACTATAGCTAGCCTTATAACGGGCACCTGATTCACTCTGTGGGTAACCAATAAGCTGCGAGATGGCTACCTCTTGCATCTACACCAGGATGCAGTAGGCTCTCTGGCAAGCTAGGATATGGCTACCTCATGCATCTACATCAAGATGCAGTAGGCTCTCCAGCAAGCTAGGATCATGGGCACTGAAGATCCTTGATCCCCAGGGAGGTCAATGGGAAACGGATGCAAGTGAGTGGCAAGAAGGCCCAGGATCTGACTTCAACTCTTCTTTGTCACAGGCCAGTGTTGCCCTCTCTATTATCAGCTACGCTGGGCTGATGATCTCCCTGATCTGCCTCATCCTGGCTATCGTTACCTTCCTCTTCTCTCACACCGTCAAGAATACCAGCAGCAACTTCATCCACCTGCAGCTGAGCATTTTCCTCTTCCTGGCTGATATTATCTTCTTAGCAGGAGTAAACCAAACTTACATCAAGGTACAATAGGCAGGCTTCCCCAGAGCACAGGTCTGGCCATGGTGTCTTCCCCAGTTGAGGATGAGCTCCCAGCTGGGCCACTTTATACCAGAGTATTCTCCACTGATGTCAGGAGACTTTCTCCTGATTTACCCCAGGTGGGTGAAGGAGGAATTGGGCTGGTTACAGTTTTCCTTCCAACCCCACGGCTTCAGTGAGTTCAGCGGACTTGGGCTGACATTGGGCTGGGTTTCCCCTTGGAGTTGATTCCATTGCAATGCAGACCTCAGCAGGTGGGAACCTGGATGAAACAAGGCCAGACCCAAAGTCTGCTCTGATCCCTGTGAGCCAACTTGCCAAATTTCATGTGTCCCCACGTGTGGCCAGTTTTAGACTGGTGGAATATTTTCCTAGCCAGGTGGTTGGTAGCCGGCCAGTATGGGAGGAAGTGAACTCTTCCCTTCAGACAAACCCACACTGACCTCTCATTCCTCCTCCAGCTCCTGTGTTCCATAATTGCCGGTGTTCTGCATTATCTCTTCCTGGCTTGTTTTGCTTGGATGTTCATGGAAGGAGTGAATCTTTGCCTCATTGTCAGGAACCTGAAGGTTGCAAATTATGCTGGTGCTGGCAGACACATGAAGATATGCATGTATGCCTTTGGCTATGGATTCCCTGCTGTGATTGTGATGATCTCTGCAATCAGTTTCCCAAGTGGTTATGGAACTCCTTATCAGTAGGTGCTGGGTTCAAGGGTGTGGAGGGGACCTTTGTCCTGGCACAGGGGAGCCTTTGCACATTACAGTTGCAGTCAGCAGGCTTCCTCCTCTGCCTGCTGTGATCTAACGCCTCTGCTGGGCTGACATGGATTGCAGACTGAAAACAGACAATGCATTATGTTTCTTGCACTCCATACAGGTGGTAAATGCTGACCTAAGACACTTCTTTGACAGGAAGCTTCCTGTGAGCTCATAGCATTATTCCAGTTTCCCCTTCCTCGCACTATGTCCTAGGCCTCTGATCTCCAAATACTCCCATCCTGGGGCACCATTTCTCCCTCATGTCTAAGATCCGAACTTCCCACTCTGAATCCAAGCAGGTTGTTCTCTCCATTAATGGAAATTTCTCCCTTTGTCCCAGGCTAAGAATGCATTGCCTGGTTTTTTCCGGCCTCTGCTTGATAACCAATGTACCCATCCAGAAACCATCAGACCCACTGCCTCTTTCAGGATTTGGAAGCAATGGGCCCTGGATATTTTTACCAGGACTCAGTCCCACTCCATGTGAAGCATACAAGCTTCTAAAACGTTTAATTCCCCACTTCACACCTGGGATTCCTCTGATTCTGGTGTCTGACCTTACTCCAGGTGTAACCCCCACTAGCTTAGACGGAGGATGAGCATACAAGGTAGTGCCTGTGCCACCAACTTCTATCGTAATGGTATCCACTGTCCAGGCAGCCAAGTTAGGCAGTAAAGTCTGTACCTTGTGTTCAATACCTGAGTTTTACCAATGGGACTTCTCTCTTTCTCTTTAGCTGCTGGCTGAGGCTTGATAGCAATTTTAAATGGAGTTTCCTTGGACCAGTCTGCACCATAATTATGGTGGGTACAATCGAGTCTGGGGATCCCAGAGCAGCAGGGCCTATGAGTCTCAAGATAATCTAGCACAGAAAAGAATAGAGAAAGTATGGGCCCAAAGTGGATTCATTAGTAGCCATCAGGACTGGAGCTCCCTGGCTTTGGAGTCTTGTTCTGCAAACCGAAAAAACCTGGCCAATGGGATTTTGCAAAGTATAGCTATTTTCCCTCCCTTTCTCATATCCATCTCCAGTGCAATTAGCCTAGTCCCCAAACAACATCAGGCTGCCTCACCAAGGCTTACAGTGATAAACATTAAAAGGAGACAAATGTCTTGAAAGAGGGAAGCAGCACTGGAGAGCTGGGAACAAACTATGATGCATCACACAAATTACAAGGCTGTTTGGAGCCCTCAGACCGATTCTCCCTTCACACAAGAAGTACACTGGTATGCCCTGCCAGTCTTCAGTGGAGAATTGGTCCCAGTGGCATTACTCCTGATTTACACCAGGCTGAGAGAGAATAGAATTGGGACCTCTGTATATTTTGTATTCACTCATGGTCATTATAGCCTCATGAATCCATTCTTGGGCCTGTTTTCAAAGGACTTGGGCTGGGCCAGCCTAATGGTGGGACTTCAGGGTAGGGCTGAGGCACCTTGTTCTGTGGTCCGAAATCACTGGCCAAAACCTCCAGCAGAAGTGTCCATCTCCATATCCCGACCCATGAGCCCCCAGCCAGTGTCCTTGGGCTTAAGTCACTGAAGTCGAATCAGGAGCTAGGCCATCGTACAGCTGACTGTGTGCCAGAGCGGGGAGATCAAGTGCACTGTGCTCCTCCAGGTGGGCCGCTTACACAGCTGTGTCTGTGTGGCACCATGGGCAGGCTAATTAGCAGGGAGAAAGTGGCACTTTGCCCTAGTGATATTCATTGGCCTGCTGAAGGCACTGCCCGGATGTGGCTACATTATTTCTTGTTTAAGAAGCAGCCTGCCCCGAGCAGGGCAGCATGTGAGGGCACCTCTTGGGACTACAGTAAGCTTGCTGGGTAGATGTCTCCATGAGAGGCTAGGTCTTCCATTTCATTTAACATTCATCAGACTTTTTTTTTTCTTTTACAGACAAATTTTGGTCTTTTCTGCGTTACTCTGATAATTTTGCAAGGGCACCTTTCCTCCCTCAATACAGAGTTATCTACTGTGAAGAATACCAGGCAAGGTTCAGGGGAGAGAAATTGGGCATCTCTGCATGTTTACCTGGCCCCTTTCAGTGTAGTCAGTCACCACCAAAGCTATGTACTAATCACGTTCCCTTCACGACACCCAGGGGAGGCGTGGAAACACTCAGCCCATCTTACAGGGGTATTATCCAGGGGCCCTGGCAGACATTACACTGATGGTATGGTTAATGTGTTACTCACACTATAAAAAGTAACCCTGCCACACATTCACTCAATTAACTGTGCAATAAAATGAGAAACCAGCCACAAAGATGGTTCCCATATAATGCAGAGCCTCTTTGGGGCTGATTTGCATTGCACCTTAAATTGAATGTGTGGCACCCCAGGCTGCCCCACACCATCCGGACACTTCCCATGCTGACAATTGACCAGTCAGCCAATTGTCAGCACTGGGAGGGGAGCTAGCTCTGGTTAGCTGGGAACACCAGGCTATCCTGTCTTCATGCTAATAATCAGCTGATTATCATCAGGGCACCTCAGAGTATCCAATTGGAGCTGCACAGGGGTCTGCAACTGTGGGTGGGGGAGCTGATCATTCCCCCTGCTCCCCAGACAGCAAGTTCAAAGCTGAGCATTGGGGACTTGCCCCTCTGTGGCACTTGCAGAGCCAGGCAACCACAGCCCTACATGCAGGGCTGCCAATGCTTGACTGTGAACTTCCTAGTTCAGGTGGTCCCAGACTACCTACTCTGGCAATTAGAAAGGGTATCATTGTGATCTGACCCCAGATCCCAACATCATATGTTGTGCTATACATGTGTTGCATGGCATGGCAAGGATGGGTAGGTGTTGAGATCCGGGATCAGATCCCATCATGCTATTAAATGAACATCTGCCAGGGGTCTGAGATGCAGAAAGATCACATGACTTGCTAACAGTCCATAAGGCATACGTAGCAGATCCAGGAACTGAACTGAAGTCTCCTCAAACCACTTCAGTCACTCTCCTTCCTCGATGCTGGGGATTTAACTGACCTGTCTCGTTGCCCCATTACCAACCTGCACACACCTGCAAATCCCATTAGCAGTAGCAGCCTCTTTCACTGATCCTTACTGAACACTGAGGAGGAGCAGGATACATATTCAAGGAGCCCCTACAGCGGGGACCCTGGGGGGAGATTGCTTTCAGATTGCAGCTTGCCCTCCTGTCTGGTGCTATCCCACCCACCTTCACTGCTGATGTTTCCCCTGTTTCAGATTATTGACATTCAAAGCACTGGCTCATCTCTTCATCATGGGCATCACTTGGGTGCTGGGTCTTTTCCAGTTTGGGGTGCTGGCTGATTTCATGGCATACCTCTTCACCATCGTCAACAGCATCCAGGGAGCTTTCATCTTCCTTGTGCACTGCCTGCTCAATAGAAAGGTGATCACCCAGCCCAGAGGCAGCAGCAGAGGCTGGGCCTGAACTTTCCCTGGGGATGACAAGAGGGGTGGGAAAGGGAGAACAATCCAGTGTTGTGAGGCAGAACAAGGACGGATCTCAGGCTCCAACCTTTGCGTGTTTTAAGAGGCTGACACTACTTGAGATGGCGACAGGCCTCCTCTCCTGATTTCAGGAACGTTGGTATGGGGTCCTCCATGGCGTGTTCATACCTTCTAGATCTTCCTGTGATTATTTCAGCAGGAAGGTGGCGGGGAGTGTGACTGAGCTTGATGTGTTTAGGAATTGCTTTATGCATCCCTAAAATTCATCCACCTCTGGGACCACAGTATGAGAGCCGTTCAGCATCATACACTAACTCAACACAGCTGTTGAGCCCTGAGACAACTGGTCTGGATCCTTTGTGGGGAAATTAAGATTGGTCCAGTGAAGCCCAATATCAGCTGAGGATCTAGCCCACAGAATAGAATAAAAGATCGCAGGAGAATAGGACTGGAAGGCGTTACAGATGGTCACCTCATCCAACTCCCCACGCAAGGTGGTCATGCGCAGAATTGGCAATGTTGGGATTTAGTCAGCAGGCCAGGTTGAACACTTTGCTTTTGCTGCGGGACTCTGAGCATCAAGATACAGTCAGGGGTTTATGCTTAATCCATGTCAAGATCCCGTTAGTGACTGTGGGCTTGCATTCCCCAGGTGAGAGAGGAGTATTGGAACTGGTGTAAGAAGTGTCGTCCATATGCAAAAGGAAAGACTTCAATCTCTGAGGTTTCTATGGTCACCCTCCCGTCCAGCGCTATCACGGTAAGACAGCAGAGATTCATGGCTTTAGGGAACCAACAACGATGTTGTAATTTCAATTATTCCACCTCTCTCTCTGTGTTGCTCGTCTGTGGATGTTAAACTTGTGGCCTGCAGGCCGTATCCAACCCAAGGAGCCAGGTCATCCGAGCCAAAGGACTTTTACTCCAGCTCTGGCCATGGTATAGCAGTGTTTCTGCCTCTTGCTAGGACTCTGGTTACTACTGCCACCACGGTATGAGATGGGTTTCTGGCCACAATGGTAGGACTTCCACTTGCTGCTGGGGATGCCTGCATGAGAGTTGGGTTGTGACCTGCAGGCACCTGAAAAGCAGGGAATGTGGCTCTCCAGCCAACCTGAGTTTGATACCCCTGCAGTAGCACTCTCAGTGAGATATTGCAAGCAACACCAAAGCTTGTGCAATTAATCTCTCAGGTGTCTTTGCCAAAGGATAGAGTCTCATGCCAGTAATGCTGGGTCCCAGAGAGTAGGATTAGCTGGTTTCACTGGTGGAGCTGATTGTAAAATTCAGGGGGGAATTTGCAATTTTAGCAGTAAGTTGTCATAATTTTGAAACTTTGCTAAATTTGGGATCAATCTACACAGCATCCCTTATGCTCTCAAGGCCGTGGCCAAAAAAGCCCCACCTACTTGCTCTGCTCTCATGTTTCCCATGTGGAAATGTGGCGGTGGACGTGCTCTGGGACTGCTCTGCTCTCAGTTTGGAAACCCTGGTCTCCAGAGCACCCGAGAGCAGTGCCAGGAGTGTCCCCAGAGCACCTTCACCACTGCATTTCTGGGTTTGGTGCTCACAAGTGGGAGCCACTGGACAAGTCTGTGTTCTTTGACCATAGCCTTGAGAGCATTGCGGTGCAGGGAAGAGATGCCATTGGATACTCAAATGGCTGGTTTAATAAATACATAAGAAAAAGGAACACATGCTATGCAAAAGATTTTGTGCGTGTCCATGACAACTTTCTATAAAAACAAAACAAAAAAATCCATCAAGATTTTCAGGACTTCTGGAAATGTACTTCATCACTGGTCTCAATGGTTGTTCTCTTGCATTCTGAATGCTACAAGTAGCTGTTCAGTGGCACGGGAGACTAGAAAAGCCAGGTGCTCGCTCTGATGTCTGTTCTGTGATGCTTCTATGTAAAAGCTGACCTCAACATTTGACATACCTATTTCAATGGCCTATCTTAAGCTTCATATCCTTTTCTTTCTATTGCAGGACGTTCTGCAAAAGACCTACCCATCTGAGAATAAGAAGATGCAATGGGAGTAATCTCCATGTCTTTTTGCCTTCCCTAGTCTGACGCAGTGGAAGTAGGATGGCAGACTCTGTGTGTCTGATTCCCTTAAAGCTCCTGCATCACCAAAGAATTTCTCTGTTCTCCAACCTTTGAGTGATAATGCCTTGAGATGGTGGATGTAGAGCCATCAGGCAAAGCTATGCGGCTTCATGAGACGGGAGCTATGAAGTCCGGATTCCCCAACCTTTCCCCTGTGCAGAAGGAGTTTAGTTCAGGTTTATCTTGAGGAGGACCTGCATGCATTCCTTACAGCTTAATTCAACCAGGTTCTTCTTGGCCTAATTTTGAACCTTCTCTTGAAATTAGTCCTCTGGTATTTCCTAGACATTTTCCTCAAGGCACGGATTTTAATCCAGAATCAGATTTTCTATGTCTTGACATTCACAGTGATATGTGAGATCTGAGGGGTGGCGGCAGGGATGATCTTTTGTTCTTTGCTTTACAGAATACTTTCTACTTCTCATTTCAGTGCCCATTGCTTTGTTGTTAGTATGTCAGATCTAGGATCCAGGCACTTTCAGTGGGTGATGGACAATAGACAGATACACCACGTGAAGTGTTTCCATTAAAACTGCCCTGGTTTCTATTGCTCGAATACTGAAATTTCCCAGGTCTAAAAAATAATTCCTCATAGTCTGAGAGAGGAAAAAAAGATACTTTCTATAGCTTTATTTGAGAAACCACTTTTGATCATGGAATCAAATTTGTTCCCTGGGGGTAACTGAGGGAGGAGCGGTCACAGCAAGGTTTGTGTGTACAACCATAACTGTGGTATTCCCTGACTTCCATTGGGAGGGCTGGAAGTAGCTTGTCTTGGTGTCACTTTTTGTTTTAAAATGTCAGCAGTGATGAATAGCACCTTACTTCAAGGGAAGTCTCAAAGATGAAGGATGGTCCAGCGAGTGGATGCTAACTCAAGTTCAGTCCCCACCCCATCACAGACTTCCTTTGTGAGCTGGGACAAATCATGAAGCATCTTTCTGCCTCCATCACACACTGTCGCTGTGGATGATGGCACTGCCCTGTCTCACAAGGGTGGTGTTGTCATGAGGTGCTCAGATACTGTGGCAATAGTAACCAGGTAGGGGACAGCTTCTCAGATAATAAGAGCCCCGTAGCAGTGTTCACTTCAGTGGAGCAAAGGCAGTTTACACCCACTGAGGATCTCGTTCAAAGACTTTGCTAGAACTACTTACAGAGTATGGTAGGAAGAGTAAGGGGAATAGACCGTGGGTCTGCGAGGGGGTGGAGAGTATGTTTAGCAGTTGGAAATGGGAAGTGTTTTGTAGCTTATTTTGTATACAAATAAATGTGTGATCAAACGATTCTGAATCATACCTGTTTTCTTTATTTCTTGATAAGAAGGTTATCAACTGTACACCAGAGCAATGGTTTACAGAGATATAATCATGTACTACTAAGATGTTACTATCTACTTAAATAGAATCATAGAATCTACAAAGAAGGACCAGAAGGGACCTGTAAGATCGTAAAGTCCAGTCCCCTGCCACGGGCAGGAGGTAATTGGGCTCAAATGAGCTCAACAGGTGCTTGTCCAACCTTCTCTTGAACACCGAAATATAATTATGGTAAATTGATTACAGGATGGATCATAGCACCCACTGCTGGGTGATGTCTAAACAGACTTGACCAGACCAACCCGGTTGTTTTCCCTGTCAAAGACACTGTAGTACTCCCTGATGAATATATCTCCCAAGATCCACAGGCTCATGTCCGCTTCCTCAAAACTACTAGTGCAGCATTGTTGGTCAAGCTAGATTAGGACAAAAAGAACCCCCCAAAAATAATTGGTTAGTTAGTCTTATTTGTTTCCAAAGGAGTTGGTTCTTTCACTGTAATTCCCAACAGCTTTATTAAGTCAAGTTTTACAGGGCAAAATTCTCCCACTGGCTCCGACTAGAGCAGCAATTGGCAGTATTCGTTAGCAGCCGGCTGGAATGACCCAGCTTGGGTCTGACACAGGCTGGTGCTAGGACCTGGCTGTGGACATTACTTTCTTCCCCTTACTGTGGCACAGCAGAAGCTCCCACTGCCTGGCCATGGCATGGGGAAAGCCCCTCCGCCATCAGAATCCCACCAAAGCCTCCCAGCTCCATGGGCAGGTTCCTGTAGATCCACAGGCCGATCGTAGCCCACAGGCCATAGGTTGCCAACCCCTGTGCTAGTTATTGGAAGAGCCTTAAGGAGCCATTGTGGCTGGAATACCAGCAGGGATTTAAAGCCTTAGAAATATAGCAGAGCAGATCATCAAGCCATCATCATGTCTACTTTCTGCCTCAAGGCAGGGTAAAACTAGATGAAGGTTAGCCTCAATGGATGGTTGTCTAACTTGTTCTTAAAACCATAAACAATGGATATTTCACACCATCTCTAGGTAGTCTGTTCTCATGCATTTTTTTTGGTTAAAGAGTGTTTCCAAATATCTAGCTCAAATCTTCTTTTCTTGGAATTATACCAATTATTTCTTGGCCTGTCTCCCTGAAGAACCTCCTAATACCACCCTCTTGCATATTGAAGAGCTGTCCCCTCTTTGCTAAACTACAAAAGCCCACTTCTTTCAAGTTTTCCCCATAGGTCCTATGTTCTAAACCTCTTAGGGTCTTTGTTGCTCTCGTCTGGACTCTCTGTAGCTTGTCTTCTTGAAGTACAATGTGCAGACCTAGACACAAGACACCTACTGATGCCTCATCACCACTGAGCTGAGCAGAACAACTCCGCTTCCTGTCTTACATAAGATAGTGCTAATACATTCCTCAGGCAGTAGGTCAGACCTCTCCTAGCAAACCTGATACAAAGCCTCCTAATGTCAGTGTTTCTATTGATTTCAGAAGACTTTGGATCAGGCTACTAACTCCTTATCCCCAAAGCCTTCCCTCAAGAATGCTCCTTGCTCTGCTCCCCAAGCCCTTCCCCCTGAGCAGCTGTGCAATGGGAGGGGGCAGCTGAGCTGAGACTGAACCCAGTCCATTTAGCTGTGCCCCACCGTGCTATTGTGTCCCATGAAGAAAGGCTCCATATCATACCTGCTCAGTGTAGGCTGAAGGAGGCAGAGGGAACTGGATCCCATTGATTATGAAGATGATATCAGGCATGCTGGGAATGTCATTGCAGTTGACATTATACCACAGAGGACTGGAAAAAAAGAGAGAATCTAGTTATGAAAGAAACAACATGGTCATTTTACAAGGCAAAAAAAGAGTAGAGGGGGCAGTCTGAGAAGCTAAGTGGTCTGGGGGGTGGGTAGTACTTGGATGGGAGACCACCCTGGAATCCTGTATTTGTAACAAGGAGTCATGGCTGAATGCTTTGAGAAGAGTAAATTATAGAAACCTAATGAGTAGCAAGACTAAATTTGATCCCACCGTCACTGCTGAGAAATAGATGGAACTAGGCAGAGTTTGGATTTAGGTTGTTTGGGCTATAAATTAGGCAGGCATTTGGTTGAAGACAGAATTGGTTTTC
The DNA here is from genome assembly GCF_000455745.1 of Alligator sinensis. Taxonomy (NCBI): domain Eukaryota; kingdom Metazoa; phylum Chordata; order Crocodylia; family Alligatoridae; genus Alligator; species Alligator sinensis. Next base: position 2,062,372 of record NW_005842137.1, read on the forward strand.
TCCAAAGTTCATTCAACCGCAGCCGAGATAATTATTGACTAAAGTTTCGCTCTCCTTACCTTATCTCCATAATTGTGTCCAAATTGCTTAAAGCACATGGCCACTTCAAAGATAATGTAAAGACTTCTAGGGTTGACCTATTGTATTTGGCTCCCTACCTATTAGCATTCTCAGATCAATTAACACCTTGCAAGGCAGAGGTCTGAAAGGGAATTTGAAATAAGCATGTACAAACATTAGCACTCAAAAAGAGTTAAAAAGGAGAATACTTCAAACCTCATATTAGGATGAAGGACATTTTCTATATCAAACAGAATTTCTAGAAGTTTAGACATTTGATATAGACCTCACCAAGTTCCAGGTCTTCACGGGATAGCCATCCCTCTTCACAAGATATGGTACAAGCAGGACTAAAAATGTCAGAAAAGAGGCTCCTAAGAATAGAAGTCTAGCCCACTGCAAAGATTTGTAAACAGCAGGGAAAACCTCTAAGGGCATTTCAAATGAATTCACCATGCCAGCATATATAATGCAAATTTATTGCAATGTAAAAGTTAATTTTCTTTTCACCTACCCCATCAGCCCTAGTCATGTGTACAGCAAGCCTTCCATAAATTGGGATATTGCAAGAACAAGTGGCAGTGATATTGGAGAAAGTGAACTGAAACAGAAACCCAATCCCAAACAGAATCCCTATCTCCTTAAAGTGTGTTAGAGAGCTAAATTAAAAGTGAGACATTCCTGTCCCAGAGCTGCCAACCATGGGGAAAAGATGCCATTTTACATTCCCCTGGTATTTAAATGCCAGAAGAGATTGGTAAATAACTAAGCCTGACCTGTATGATTTTACCTTGTTATCTGTCCATCCCTTTAATGAACTTGTGATCAGTTAAAACAGGAATTTCCAATATCTGATATCTTCTGCCCATTGCTTCTCATATTCTCCTTAATGTTTACCTGATCCTCTTCTTGCTCTGACGAGAGCTGGTTTCTAGACTTCAGAACAAGTACTTGACAAAATAAAATAAGCAATATGTGTATACCTTTGATCTATGTATCTGAAAAGCCACTACAAACACCCGAACAGAGTATGAGACCCTAGCAAGGGTAGCTAGGAGAAAAACCTACGATGGAAGGATAGATAGCAGAGCTCTGAAGGATGACTAGATAACAGACCTCATTCTTATTCATCTGGCCATGCTGCCTCTATGATGGAACAAGCCACACGCATGTGGTTCAGCTAACCTTGCTCTAACATATTGCCCCTCTCTAGAATACAAATCTGTTCTAGATCAAAATCTAGAAACAAATCCCACATCTTAATGCCTGTCACCCCAATTGCTACCTGAGAAGCTATAGTGTAACCATTGAGGGGTGACCAGAGCAGCAGCCCCAGGCAACAACTTGGGGGCAGGAGGCATGGCAAGATTAACAGCTGCTGCCACTGCCAGATGACTGCACCCCTGGTAACCTGTGGTCACCGCTGCCCTGTGCCCTGCTGCTGCCCAGAGCACATAGTTACCCTGGTAGTTGGAAGAACGTCTTCTGTCTGCCCTTCGCTATTACAGAGAACTGAGCTGCAAACAAAGGATCTGATAGCATGTACTGCCACAATGAGATTAGGATATTTGCTGTCTCTTTTTGGTGGCAAGAATGAAACGGGTCAATTTGCAGATACCAGTCCCTGTGGAGATGGTCCAGCTCCCCAGTGTCGCCTGTTATTATCACAGAATCACACCGTAGAGTCAGATGCAAACACTGAAAAAAGTGACCCTCAAGCAAAGGCAACACCATGTAGCCCTTACCCAGCAATATAGGGAACATTAAAAAGGGATTTACATAATTTACATATGTCAATATAAAAAATGCTGATAATAGCAGAAGGCATCAGATTGCCTTTGTTACTTAGAGGAAGGAAAGAAGGAAATGGCTTTAAGGGGGCAGTCCCGCATTATCTGTCACCTGAGGAACTAGGATTGGGTATTGTGATGAACAGTATTTTTTTCTGAATAAGGGACAGGCCTCTGTGGTGGGTTGTTTGCTGTGGCGTTAGAGTCCATAGAGTTTTCCGAGGAAGCAGGAGGGAAGTGGAAAACACAGATTCAGATAAAAATAATCCCCCGAAACACTAACATTTCATAGTCAGGTTCCTAGCTTTGATGAGATGGGTTCTTGAAAAGCTGAAAAGAGAGATGAAAGGGAACTTAAAGCTACCTGAGACTGGGGACGGTCTGCTGTCAGGGTGTGGGACATTGCTCCCTGCCCACAGGAGCTGCCTGCTGCTGGGGCAGGCTTTGCCACTGGAGTTCAGGCAGGCACAATGTCCACTTGCCTTGGCAGCAGGGAGCTCCCAACCACTGCTCTGCAACTGTAAGACTGAGGTTGGGAGAACCTTATCTCCCAGTCTGAGCCCTGTGGTCACAGGACCCATGCTGGGTGAGCCTGACCTCCCAGTGCCAGCTCCGCGGGGCCAGTACGAGGAGATTCTTATATCCCAGTCTGTGGTCATGGAGTTGGTGCTGGGAAACAAGGATCTCCCAGCCTGGGTCTTGCAACCACAGTGCTTGGGCTGGGAGATAAGAAGCTCCTGGCCCTGTGATCGTGGAGCAGGGGTACTTGTCCCCACCCAGGCTCTGGTGGTAGAGCCCACCTGAAGCTGCAGTAGGCAGCTTATGGGGGTAGAGAGCAATCTCCCACCCCCTGCTGCCTGGGAGCACATTTGCTCCTGGTCTGCTCCAGGTCAGGTATGTTACTGTGCAGTTACTTATCATGGGTAAATTTGCATCTGCAGGTAGCAGATTTACTTATGATTATAGCCGAATTCTGCATAGTAAGCATCCCCACATGTAGCCGCAGATGTTTACTTGCAGTCATTAGTTCTACTGTGCAGTAAAGTGTCTCATGTAGACGCACCCGGTGAGGTGAAAGGAGGCAGGGCTTACTGCATGTCAGCTACTTGTGATAAGCGCTCTTGTGTGTGCTATTAGAGTAAGAAAGCTCATCAGTAATAACTCTAGCCTTAATTCATTGAGGCCTAAACCTCTGTGGGTCTATTTTCATTTACTGGGTGGGAAGACTAGGTATATGGCCAGTCACCAAGGACTAGCTGGTCTATGTAAGCTGCATTCTCTTTTGCTTTATGCTACTTTGTATATCCAGGTCCTCCCTTGCACAGGATCTGTACACACCAGAAATTTGTTCAGAAAAATGAGGTTGCAGGACCTGAACGCTCCTGTCACAAAAACATAATGTAAAATAAAGTATTTAAATGGTTCAGTTAAATTCCATCTCGATAGCTTATCTAATTGGCTTCTTAAAATCCATAAATAATATAATTCTTTGATACTACTTGATATCGTTTGGGAATTTGGGGAAGAATTCAAAGATCCCAGCCTGCAGCACCCAAAGCATATTTAACCAGCAACCGAGGTAAGAACTTAAGTGTTTGTGGAGAGCTAAAGACTGGGAAAATACTGTTCTCCCTTCTGACTTAAGCAAATAGCTCAGATCTGGGTTCTTGCAGGTCATTCCAGGCAGGAAGAGAGAATAGTGTTGGAATCAGGTATTTCTTTGATGTGATCTTGCATATTTATAAGGAATCTATAAAGTGCTGTTTTCCTAAACATAGTAGGAGGAATCAGGGAAGAGAAGACAGCTATTTTTCCCCACACTTGCCAGCTTCTTTCAGCCAGCATCCCAACCCAAAAGCACACCCGAGACTTTTCCCAGGTTTTCACTGCCGGTAGCTGTCTCCTTGCTTCTCAGCTGGAGCTGCCGCCCTCACCCAACAGCCCTAAAGAGAGCTCAGCAAGTTTCCTGTACTAGATCAGACATATTCCTGAATGGCCTTGCACATCTCTTGGATATGTAGATCCACTCAAAGTAGTGCTTTAAGTCTGGAGACTATTGCTTGTTAAAAGACCTTAATGAGTTCTTTCAAGATGCTTTAAACTGATGGCTACAGTTAAACCAAGCAGATTTACCCAACCAATAACAGTGCAAGGGAAGGATGACTATATGTAATTCACTGTGCAGTAAAGTGACTCATATAGATGCATCCTGTGAGGTGAAAGGAGGCACACCTGGAGCTAACCATGGTCCCCAACTGGCCAGGGTTGGTGTTCATCTGCTTTCAGTATCTCCAGGTCTAAAGCAGAACCGTTAAGTGATGTGCTGTGGGGCAGGGAACGCCAGAATGGGGTATTGTTAGCTCTAGGACAGTCTCACTGGTAGGCCCACCCAGCTCCCTGACACCAAGAGCCTGGAGCGGTCTACTTCTTGGCTCTCCAGGTCAAGGACAAATCTACTTGGCAGACCTCCCAGATCCAGGGTCACTATACCAGAATTTCTTGCTGTGGCGTAGACCCCTCCAATGGACCGCTACGGTGCCAGAGACATCACTGGGATCCTATCTTGGATCTATCAAAAGTTCATCACGTGTGAGATGGTTCAAAGGAAACATTTTGGGCTTAATGAAATCAGGTTGTCCAGTAATCCTTGCTCATCTAGAACATTTCTGAGGACAACACCAGTGCCCTTCACCATGACAGAGGGCTCCTAAACAGGCCCAGGACACCTGTGGGGACCAGAGTTGGCAAAAGGAAACACTCTGAACTCTAAAAATGCAACCGTTAAGGTGGTCCATGTAAACCGGACTCTGCCCTCTCTCTAATCCTGTGCTGTTCAAGGGGCTTTAGCCAAAATATTTTTTACAATCAGAGCTGGTCGCTGGTTGCAGCCTTTACACCATGTATTTTTTTCCATAGGGAAACAAGATTTAATAAAATCATATTATTTTGGTACAGGTATTTGATGGGGGTTTTTTTCTATAGGCAAAACATTCACACTGACATGGATTTTTCCTTTCCCCTTTGAAATGCACCTTTTACTTTGACATTTAAAAAAAAAAAAAATAATTCCAGTTTCAACTTGGAGAGATTTCCCTTGCTTCACTCAGATACTCCTTGACTCCCCATTTCTACCCCACTTCTTTTCTCTGAGACATGGGGGTTAAGGTAAGTAATGGGTAGAAAGTAGAGTGGGAACATACCCATTCAACTTCAACAAGTGAGTTTCTCTGGGATTCCCTGCTCCAATCTTGTGGCGTCTGCAGGGGCAGATTATCCAGGTCTATTTATCTATTTATTATCCAGATTATCAAGGTCTATTTAAACTCAACCTGACCCACATGAGGTGAGTAGATGCTCTGCCTTTCTGCAGCATCTTTCATTTAAAAGTCTCCCATGACCTGACAATATGGCTTTCATGGTGCTCCCAGGCATGCTGGTCTCAAGCACTCACATCCACCTGTTGCAGCTCCTTGCGTGCCAGACCTGGGATGGGGGTCGGGAACCTGTGCTGAGGGCGACCCCCACGACTGCTCTCAAGCACACCAGAGACAAAGATCTCCAGAGCAGTACAGCTTGCCTGACTCCTTTCTGGGTCTGGCCAAGCAGAGCAGGAGGCTGGGGGGACACTTGAGACAAACACTCCCCATGCTGACAATTGACCAGTCAGCCAATTGTCAGCATTGGGAGGGGAGCCAGCCCCGGCCAGTTGGAAACACCAGGCTGCCCTGTCTTCAAGCTAATAATCAGGTGATTGTCAAAAGGGCAGCTCAGAGTATCCAGAGTTATTTGAAAAAGGCCAGCTCAGAGTATCCAGATGGAGCTGCCCAGGGGTCTGCAACTGTGAGTGGGGGAGCTGATCATTTCCCCCCCTCTCCATACAGAAAGGTCAGATGTGAGCACTGGGAACTTGCCCCTCTGTGGCACTTGCAGAGCCAGGCAACCACAGCCCTACATGCAGGGCTGCCAATGCCTGACTTGGAACTTCCTAGTTCAGGTGATCCCAGACTCTACCTACTCTGGCAATTAGAAAGGGTATCATTGTGATCTGACCCTGGAAAGGGTATCATTGTGATCTGACCCTGGATCCCAACATCATATGTTCTGCTATACACGTGTTGCATGGCATGGCAAGGATGGGCAAGGATCAGACCCCATCGTGCTATTAAATGAACATCTGTTAGGGGTCTGAGATGCAGAAAGATCACATGACTTGCTCACAGTCCACAAGGCATACATAGCAGATCCAGGAACTGAACTGAGGTCTCCTCAAGCCACTACAGCCACTCTCCTCCCTCGATGCTGGGGATTTAACTGACCTGCCTCATTGCCCCATTACCAACCTGCACAGTCTGTGCTCTTTGACCACAGCCTCGAGAGCATTGCAGTGCAGGCAAGACATGCCATTTGGCCACTCAGATGGCTGGCTTAATAAATAAATAAGAAAAAGAACCACATTTTATGCAAAAGGTGTTTGTGCATGTCCATGAACATTTCTATAAAAACAACCAAAACCCATCAAGATTTTGAATGCTATTGGAAACTTCCTTCATCAACGGTCTCAATGGATGTTCTCTTGCATTCTGAATGCTACACGTAGCTGTTCAGTGGCAGGGGAGACTAGAAAAGCCAGGTGCTTGCTCTGATGTCTGTTTTGTGTTTCTATGTAAAAGCTGACCTCAGCATTTGACTGACTAGGTCCCTTAGTACCTACCTGATCATTTCCAGCTTGTGGTTTGTGGCTTGTCCTCATAGTTTGAAAGAGAGAAAAAAGATCATTTCTATTGCTTTATATGAGAAACTGCTTTTGATCATGGAATCAAATCTGTTCCCTGGGGAGTGAGGGAGGAGCGGTCAGAGCAAGGTTTGTGTGTACAACTATAACTGTGGTATTCTTTGACTTCCAAGTGCTTACTTGGGAGGGTTTAAAGTAGCTTTTCTTAGTGTAGCTTTTTGTTTTAAGGTGTCAGCACTGACAATGAATAGTACCTTACTTCAAGGGAAGTCTCAAAGATGAAGGATGGTCCAGCAAGTGGATGCTAACTCAAGTTCAGTCCCCACCCCATCACAGACTTCCTTTGTGAGCTGGGACAAGTCATGAAGCATCTTTCTGCCTCCATCACACTCTGTAGCTGTGGATGATGGCACTGCCCTGTCTCACAAGAGTGGTGTTGTCATGAGGTGCTCAGATACTGTGGCAATTGTAACCAGGTAGGGGACAGCTTCTCAGATAATAAGAGCTACATAGCAGCATTCATTTCAATGAAGCAATGGCAGCTTACACCCAAGGAGTGAGGATCTAGTTTAAAGACTTTCGTAGAATTACTTACAGAGTACGGTAGCAAGAGTAAGGGGAATAGAGCGTGGGTCTGTGAGAGGGTGGAGGTAGGGCTGTGCGAAATTTCGCCACCAGTTTTCTTTCAATGCTGTTTTGACCTGTTTTGAAGTCAAAACAGCAAAATCAAAATGAAACAGATATGGTCGAAACAGCCTCGAAATGAGGCAAGTTAAAACGTTTCGCTGTTTCAACGCTGTTTCGCCCACAGTCTATAATGGGGAAGATCAAAACAGCCTATAACGTTGTCATTTCTGGCCAGATTTGGATTAAACTTGCCAAAATGGTAGCCCCTTCTGAGGGCATAAAGCATGACAAGTTTCTAGAAGATAGGTGCAGGGGGTCCAGAGAAACTGCACCCCAAAATCTTGAGAGCCAAACTTGTGTCATTTGTGTGTGTTAAGCCACAGCAGGGTAAAAACTACAGGATTGCTAGCCCCTGCCGAGGCCACGAAGCCTGCCATGTTTAAAGGAGATAGGTGCAGGGGGTTTGGAGAAACTGCACCCCAAAATCCTGAAAGCAAAACTCCTGTCATGTCTATGTGTTAAGCCACAGTGGGGTCAAAACCCCCTACTAGCCCCTTACTGAGGCCATGAAGCCTGCTAAGTTTCAAGAAGATTGGTTCAGGGTGTTTGGGGGGAACTGCACCCCAAATGCTTGAAAGCAAAGCTTATGTCACATGTATGTGTTAAGCCACAGTGGGATCAAAACTGCAGAGGTGGTAGCCCCACAGGAGCTGCCTGCTGCCGGGTGGGCTCTGCCAGCAGAGCCCAGGCAGGGATAATGTCCCCTTGCCTTGGCAGCCGGGAGCTCCCAAGTAGGGCTGTGGGAAATTTTGACAGGTGTTTCGTTTTGAAGCTAGCTGTATCGACATATTTCAAGCTTGAGACAGCAAAATCAAAATGAAACAAAAGGCTTTGAAACAGCTTTGAAGTGAAATGAGAGCTCTCGAACCATTTAGCAAGTTTCAAAATGTTTCGAGCTTCAAAACAGGGCTTGCTTGCAGCTAAACAGAAAGTAAGGTGAGAGAGGGGGAAGAGGGGGGAAGGACTGCTCTCATATTGACTGTGCAGCTGGCCAGTGACTGTGATCCTTCCCTGAGGTCCCCTTCAGGTCGCAGTCCTTATCTCTACTGTGCAGTAAAGTATCTCATGTAGATGCACCCGGTGAGGTGAAAGGAGGCAGGGCTTTACTGCATGTCAGCTACTTGTGATAAGTGCTCTTGTGTATGCTATTAGAGTATGAAAGCTCATCCGTGATAACGCTAGCCTTAATTCATTGAGGGCTAAACAACTATGGGCCTACTTTCATTTATTGGGTGGGAAGACCAGGCATATGGCCAGTCACCAAGGAATACCTGGTGTATTGTAAGCTGCACCCACTTCTACTTTACGGTAATTCGTGTACGCAGGTCCTCCCTTGCACAGCATCTGTAAACACCAGAAATTTCTTCAGAATATTGAGGTCCCAGGACCTGAAGCTACCTCCACAAAAACACAACAGAAAAACAAGTCTTTTCATGGTTCAGGTAAATACCATCTTGATAGCTTATCTAATTGGCTTCTTAAAAGCCATTAATAATATCATTCTTTGATACTACTTGATATCGTTTGGGTATTTAGGCAAGAATTCAAGGATCCAAGCCTGAAGTACCCAAAGCATATTTAACCAGAAGCCCAGATAAGAACGGCAGTGTTGTTTCGGAGAGGCAAAGACAGAGAAAATACTGTTCTCCCTTCTGACTCAAGCCAACAGCTCAGATTTGGGTTCTTGCAGGTCATTCCAGGCAGCAAGAGAGAATAGTGTTGGAATCAGGTATTTCTTTGATGTGATCTTACATGTTTAAAAGGAATCTATAAAGTGCTGGTTTTCTGAACATAGGAGGAATCAGGGAACAGGAGACAGCTATTTTCCCCACACTTGCCAGCTTCTTTCAGCCAGCATCCCAACCCAAAAGCACACCCAAGACTTTTCCTAGGTTTTCACTGCTGGTAGCTGTCTCCTTGTTTCTCATCTGGAGCTGCCACCTTCACCCAACAGCCCTAAAAAGAGCTCAGCAAGTTTCTATTACTAGATCAGACATATTCCTGAATGGACTTGCACATCTCTTGGATATGTAGATCCACTCAAAGTAGTGCTTTAAGTCAGAAGACCATTGCTTGTTAAATGACCTTAATGAGTTCTTTGAAGCTTCTTTAAATTGAAGGCCACCGTTAAACCCAGCAGTTTCACCCAACCAATAACAGTGCAAGGGAAGGTTGACTAAATGTAATTCACTGGAATATATGAATATATATCTACAGTGAATATGTAAGTCACTGGCCCTGGAATTAAAAAGGAGGAGACAGACCCAAACTGTAGATGAGGGTTTGGTTTAGGCAATGGCAGGGATAACTAAAGAAAAAAAAGGGGGCTATTTTCTTAATTACACAAGACTTCAATGCTAGTCAGCAGATCAACTGCCAACCCACAGATCGTAGGATCAAAGGAAAGCTGGGCTGAAAGTGACCTTGTGAGGTGACAAGGCAAGGTCATCCCTGACTAAACCATCCCAGCCAATATGAATGAATGTGACCCACACTTGGCAGGGTAGGAACCTAAAGGCTCTTCCTTTTCCTGTATCAAATCCCCTGTGCTTCTTTGGCAGTATACAGCATATTTGAGGATAGGATACAGCCCCTTTCTCTGATTTAATTTACCGGGGACCCACATTACACACAGCCAGCCTGGAATCCAGTTAACACAACTGTTCCCCTTGCAATTGGACCTGCCCCGTCTCTACCGCATAGCCCAGCATTTGTCCCCTGACTTACCCAGCTTTCCTCTTGGGGCAGTTGATTGTCTGTACTGATTCTTTCCTCTCCTTAGAGTGGGGTTTTGTAGGTGTCTAATGTAGCCAGTTAATTGTTGCTAATTAACTGGCTACATTAGAGAGCAACTGTGTATTGAGCTGGTCCCTGAGTGAATCATGATTGATTGGTAACTGGTAACACAGTAGTTTAGCAGCCAGGCCTGCAGTAGTTCCTCCCAAGACAGACACAGTCAGTCCCACAAGCACCCATGTCATGAGTTTTGCCTGTCAGCAGCCAGAGGTGCAGGGCTGCAGAGCCCAGAAGCCCTGCACTGATCTCCTCCACAGCTGGCAGGTGTCGTGCCCACAGCAGGGGCCACCATCCCTGCAGCTGTCAGCCCGCTGCGCCTGAACACACACAGGGTCACCCATGGCACCAGTTTTGCTTGTCCGCAGCTTGAGGGGCAGTTCCCCCAACCCCCTGCACCGATCTTCTTGAAACTTGGCAGGCTTTGTGGCCTCAGTAAGAGCTACCACCCCTGCAGTTTTGACCCCACTGTGTTGTAACACGTAGACGTGACATGAGTTTTGCTTTCAGAAATTTGGGGTGCAGTTCCCCCCAAACCCCTGCACTGATCTCCTTGAGTAGGCTTCATACTCTCAGCAGAGGCTACCACTCCTGCAAATTTCATCCAAATCAGACAGAAAACAACAGTTATAGCATTGAATCCCCATTATACCCTATGACCGGATCTCCGAAGCGGCTCTGAAGCACTTTGGAAGCTCCAAACCGCTTTGGAAAGCCTAACAAAACCAGTGCTTCGATCGAAGCAGGGTCCAAAGCCTTGCACAGCCCTATTGAGTAGTACCTATGGACTTGTAGAAGTTACTCTGGTAGACTGATCATGTGTGGCAGTTTTACTCTGGGTTAGCCATTTCCTCAATGCAAACTGGCTCTTCTCTAGGCATTAAGAATACCTACTTCAGGTGTCTGGGTTGGGAGTGATGGCACTGCCCTGTCTCACAAGGGTGGTGTTGTCATGAGGTGCTCAGATACTGTGGCAATAGTAACAACCAAGTAAGGGACAGCTTCTCACGTAATAAGCGCCACATAGCAGCATTCATTTCAGTAGAGTAATGGCAGGTTGCACCCACTGAGGATCTAGTTTAAAGACTTTGGTAGAATTATTTATAGAGTATGGTAGGAAGAGTAAGGGTAATATAACATGACATGTGGGGGAGGCGGGGGTATGTTTAGCAGATTTAACTGGGAAGTGTTTTGTAGTTTATTTTGTATACAAATGAATGTGCGGTCAAACAATTATGAATCATTCCAGTTTTCTTTATTTTTCTATAAGAATGTTATCAACTGTACACCAGGCCAATGCATATAATCACATGCTACTAAGATTTTACTATGTAGTAAAATAGAATCATACACTCATACAAAGAAGGACCAGAAGGGACCTGTAAGATCATCAAGTCTGGTCCCCTGCCACGGGCAGGAGGTAATTGGGCTCAACTGAGCTCAATGAGGTGCTTGTCCAGCCTCCTCTTCAACACCAAAATATAGTAACGGTAAATTGGTTGCAGGATGGATTGTAGCAGCTGCTGCTGGGTGATGTCTAAACAGACTTGGCCAGACCAACCCGGTTGTTTTTCCTGTCAAAGACGCTGTAGTACTCCCTGATGAATACATCTCCCAAGATCCACAGGTAGCTCTCTGTCTCCTGAAAAATACTACAGCAATCTCCTTGGCCATCCTAGATTTTGACAAACAAACAAACAAACATTAAAATCATTGGTTAGTTAGTCTTATTTGCTTCCAGAGGAGTTGGTTCATTTACTGTAATTCCCAACATCTTTATTAACTCAAGTTTTACAGAGCAAAATCCTGTGACTGGCTCCGACTAGAGCAGCAATTGGCAATATTCCTTAGCAGCCGGCTGGAATGACCCAGCTTGGGTCTGACACAGGCTGCTGCTAGGACCTGGCTGCTGACAATACGTTCTTCCCCTTGCTGTGGTGCAGGGGAAGCTCCCACTGCCTGGCCATGGCATGGGCAAAGCCCCTCCGCCATCAGAATCCCACCAAAGCTCCCCAGCTCCACGGGCAGGTTCCCGTAGCTCCACAGGCCGATTGTAGCCCACAGGCCGTAGGCTGCCAACCCCTGACCCAGTGAGTTGGCAGAGCCATTGTGGCTGGAGCACCAGCATGGATTTAGAGCCTTAAAAATATAGTAGAGTACAACATCAAGAGATCATGAAGTCAACCTTCTGCCCCAAGGCAGGGTAAACCTAGATGAAGGCTAGCCTCAATGGATGTTTGTCTAACCCATTCTTAAAACCTTAAATGAAGGAGCTCCCACAGCATCTCTCAGTAGCCTGTTCTAGTGCACATTTTTAGTTAGAGAATATTTCCAAATATCTAGCTCAAATCTTCTTGTCTTTGAATTATACCAATTCTTTCTTGTCCTTCCTCCCTGAAGAACCTCCTAATACCATCCTCTTGCATATTGAAGAGCTGTCCCCTCTTTGCTAAACTAAAAATGCCCACTTCTTTCAACTTTTCCCCATAGGTCCTGTGTCCTAAACCTCTTAGGGTGTTCGTTGCTCTCGTCTGGACTCTGTGCAGCTTGTCTTCTTGAAGTACAATGTGCAGACCTAGACACAACACCCCTACTGATGCCTCATCACCACTGAGCTGAGCAGAACAACTCCACTTCCTTTCTTACATAAGATACTGCTAATACACTCCTCAGGCTTTACTTCAGACCTCTCCTAGCAAACCTGATACAAAGCCTCCTAATGTCAGTCTTTCTACTGATTTCAATAGGCCTTGGATCAGGCTACTAACTCCTTATCCCCAAAGCCTTCCCATGAGCATGCTCCTTGCTCTGCTCCCCAAGCCCTTCCCCCTGAGCAGTTGTGCAATGGGAGGGGGCAGCTGAGCTGAGACTGAACCCAGTCCATTTAGCTGTGCCCCATCGTGCTACTGTGTCCCATGAAGAAAGACTCCATATCATACCTGCTCAGTGTAGGCTGAAGGAGGCAGAGGGAACTGGATCCCATTCATTACAAAGATGACATCAGGCATGCTGGGAATGTCATTGCAGTTGACCTTATTCTATAAAAGACCAAAAAAAAATGAGAATCCAATTAGGAAAGAAACAACACAGTCATTTACAAGACAAAAGAGAGTAGACAGGCAGTCTCAGAAGCTAAGTGGTCTGGGGTGTGGGTAGTACTTGGATGGGAGACCACTCTGGAATCCTGTATTTGCAAGAAGAAGTCGTGGCTGAATGCTTTGAGAAGAGTAAATTATAGAAACCAAAGGAGTAGCAAGACTTAATTTGGTCCCATTGTCACTGCTGAGAAATAGATGGAACTAGGCAGAGTTTGGATTTAGGTTGTTTTGGCTATAAATTAGGTAGGCATTTGGTTGAAGACAGCATTGGTTTTCTCCAAAGATCATTCAACCGCATCCGACATGATTATTGATTCATATGTATGAAAGCCTTGATAAATGCCCACTTTCTGTTTGTTAATTCCATGGATTACCAAACCAGACCATTTCCCAAGTATCATCCTGACTGATCCAGCCCAAGATTAAGGATTGATAATCCCAAAAACAAAAATTAACTATTGATATAACAGTTGTAATAATATAAATCCAGAGCTTCCAGCCCGCTGTCCTCCCTCTCGCACAAATGTCAAGTCCTGGAGTCAGCCAGGATAGTACCCAAAGCTGTTTTATGATGAATTTTCTCCTCTAGTTAAGTTGATGTAACCCCTATGATATTTAAGCCATTTCATGGTATAATGAAATAGGGGTTTTTTCCCCATACCTAAAGCCTTAATCTAGAATAAGTCAAAGGTGTGCTCAACCCTAATGGCCATGTTGGGCTAGTGCATGACAGATTTGGTAGCCAACTGCACACTGGGGAGTTATGTGGCCTTTGCCTCCCCACAACCAATTAGACTGCAAATACAGTTGGGTCAAAGTCTGGATCTGGGTTCAAACTCATGTCTTTGGAGCTGTAGTAAAACATACAAATCATTTTGCTGCTAGGGCCCCATATGGGATAAAGTATTTCTTTGGACCCATAGGAAGTAGGGAACAAGAACAGAGAAGGTCCCTAGGACCAACCACAGGAAACCCTAGGACCAACCAGGACCCTGAGGCTTTTGCATTGTTGCTTTTTCTGAATTACTAGTAAAGCCAAAGCTCAGGAAGTGGAGTCAGACAGAGCCTGCAGGCTCTGCTGGCAATGCCCCAGGGACTCAAACCCTTTGAGTGCAGGGTGCGGTGTGACAACAGGCTCAATGAAGGACTCTTACCAGGCCATACGGTACCGGAATAGCTCCAATCACTTTCTGTATGCTGCTGACATCTGGTGAGGACCCAACCAAGAGAGTAGTGCCGGTGTCAACAATAGCTTGGCAGCCAGATTCACAGGCGATCACCTTGCCATTCACAATGATGCTGAGTGATTGAAAACATAAATAAGGTGCTTGAACTTGAAATGGTAAGGATGCACAGAAGGCTGTAAAATGTTTGACCTTGACAACAGAATAAACAGCATTATTGGCTCAGGCTCAGGCCTGGAGTGGCTGAATCAGTAAATGCACGGTCCTTACTCAGGCCAGCTCTCATTGACTTCATCCTGACATCTGCCTGGACAAGGACTCCAGGAGCCTGGCCTCCATACAGTCAACTGCCATAACATGAAACATGCAGTCCAAAGCCCACTGAAGTCAAGAGGAGCCTTCCCACACCCGCTAAGGTTTGCAATAGTCCCAACAAAAACTGGCTCAGATCCCAGTCCAGCTCCTTTAGGCTAACTGAACTATGACAGTTCATACAAGTTGAGGATCTGGAATGAGTCCATGCTCAGCTGGGGCTGATCCAGATCCAAGCTCCAGCTGGAGGTGATCAGGGCCCTGACTATGTGATCCCCAGGGTCCACAGGAAGAGGTCCCACCCACACTGGCCTACATAAGGTCAGACCAGCTGGGAGAGTGTTGTCTGGGCTGTCCTGCGTGACTGCTTGCTTTCTCCTAGATCCTGAATCTTGCCTCATCTAAATCTCTGCCTTGTTCCTGCTAGTACTCTGCACTGCCTGAACCTGTGCCTCTCCTGCCTGGATCCTTCTCTATGTCCTGTCTGTCTCTACTCTTATGCCTGCCTGATCCCATCTTGGACTGGTGTTCCTGTCCTGCCTGTTCCTGAGTGGTCCTGTCCGTGGCTTGGACTTGCTGGTACAACCAAGGCCCTTCTTTGGCTCTGATCTCATTACAACTCTTTTGATGCTTTGGACTCAGGCTGATACCCAGGTTGGGAATCAATTGCTTCAGACCGCTGTGAGTGGAAAGCTGCCGTGAAGCAGGGACTACATCGCTTCAAGATGGCAAGGGTCAATGAAGAACTGGAGAAGAGACATCAGAGGCTAGTACTCGGCATGCCAGTGCAAGCTCAACCAAGTTTGTATGTGCACCTTGCTGCAGGATCTGCCTATCACTTATCGGACTCCTCAGTCACTCCAGAAGCTGTGGTGGTACCCAGTAACCTATCAAGGGTGCAATGCCCATGGTCTCCTGAGAGAAATGGCTGCCCATGACTGATGCCCTGCTTAAACTCAGTGCTCTTTACGGTACCTCCTGCTCTAGTATGTCTCCTTGGACTGACGGCCCACACCCCAGTCCAAACTTATGTGTGCCTTGTCTGTCCTACCACATATGCAGAATGGAGATGATAGCAGAAGATCGTTAGAGTGATTACTGTAAATGTCCATAGGGAGGTGAAGTGACATCATCAAGGTCACCGGGCTAGACAGTGCCAAGTTTGGGAACAGATTGGTTTCCTAAGTTCCAGGCAGATGGGGCCTGGGGCCAAATTTACAAAGGTATTTAGACACGCAAGGATACGTTTAGCACCTAGTAGGATTTACCTTAGGGCCAAAGGGGTCAGACACCACTGATGTCCTGACTCCTAAAGTCAACATGATTTAGGTATTAATGCAGGAAAAATGACTTTTGGGTTTATATTTGCAACTGTGGAAGTGTACCAAAGACCATCATAGTTATTTAATCACCTTTGTGTGTTACATACCTGTCGATTGAGATCTGCCAATAGCTCTGGTAAGAGACAGGGATCCAGTGGATAGGGCCAGTACAGTAAGATTCATCAATTCCCCCCCAAATGACCGCACTACCAGTTTGGTCTCTAAAAATGACAAATGCGTATAATTACTTGAAATACCAATGTGTTAGGTGATATAGAAACACAGAAACTAAAAAGGACAGTCCCTTTGTCAAAGAGGTACAGTCTCAGCAATGAACCATTCCTAATAATAATTGCTTTCTTTCAAAAAACAGGAAAAAATGTGCATTTGTTTCTAACTGAAACATTTCAGAGAAATGATCAATTTAAGAATGTTCCCACCAGCAAGACCATCACTCCTTTTTCACCATTTGCTATTCTTCTGTTTAAAATTCTTTAAGTCATGTAGCAGGGGCAGCAGAGTGTGACTTTGGTGACCGATCACACATCACAACAACTAGTGAATAAATTAGCTCTCCTAGGATACTTTTCACTAGGGACCTCAGAGCGCTTTCAACAGCAGTATCTCCATTTTATAGAGCAAGAACCAAAGGCACACAGAAGAAGATTGTCTTGCCCCAGGTCCCATAGCAAGTCAGGCCAGGATGGAAATCAGGCTAGCACTGTAATCACTAGGCCATTGCAAAGTGGTTAGTGTTTGCTTTGGATTCGGATTCGGCCGATTCGGGGGGCAGTGATTCAATTTGGTGATTCGAATCACTGTCCTGATTCAATGTGTCTGAATCTGATTTGGGGATTCGGCTCCTGCCAAATCTCCGAATCAGCCAGGCCCATTCCCTGCCTGGTCTCCCAGCCCCGGCAATGTCTGCCTTTCTCGCCCAAGCTCCTGGTGCTTGTTAAAAAAAAAGCCCCAACCCAGTGGGTGGGAGAGCAGGGCTCTACTCCTGGTTCTACCACTGGTGATGGTGGCCGTAGGCAAGTCATTGCACCTCTCTATGCCTGCAACTTCACATTTATAAAATGGAGCTAACAACAGCAGCAAGCAAGTGGAGGAATTTGGTCCAGGATTTTCCACCACCCTCCTATGGAAATGCATCACTTCCATCTTTAGAAAGATACTTACTTACTGAGGTACACTGAAAACACATCCTGCTGCACCAAGTTCTGGTTCATCATATTATCAAAGACAGGAGTAAGTCCACCAACAGCTGCATCTGGATAGGCCAGGCCCAGGACACCATCAAAACTGGTATAAGTGAAAAAGTCTCCTGGCTCGCTGGTGCTCAGTGCTAACTGCTGGTTGGTGTCGATGATGGAAGAGACCTGGGAAGGAGATGGATCAGTTCTTTAGCTCCTTATCTGGCCAGAAAACCACTGAGGTGATGGGTATTTGAAAGAATACCTGACCAGTCAAGCTATCTCCCCTACCACTGAGGGACCAGACACAGTCACAGCGCCTACTGTGAGCAGCTTGCTTGAGACAGCTGGTTATGAATACGCTCCTCAAAGTACTCAAAACTCACAAGGCCTGAAAATGTGTTGGGAAATTCACTGGAGATATTCACTGCAGAAAAGACAGACTGGCAGGGCTCTGGGGGATGGCAGAGTACACAATGTGCTCGCAGAATGGTCCCTTCCCCCTAATTGCAAAAATACTGGTTTAGTACTGGGTGGATGGTGTTGACAACTGTTTGTCCACTCACTTCTGGCACCACCTCTGTGGAGAGCTATATAAGAAGGGAGCCAAAGAAACCAGTGCTCCCATGGGGTATGAGAGGCAATACTTGTGCTGTGAGTATATTCTGCATGGGCCTTTGGCCAGGGCAGATGGCAGCTGGCTGTTGTAAATCGGTGAGCAAGAGATGAGCTTGTAGGCTAAGGACAGACCTTATACTTAAGTTGTTTAAGAAGAGCTTGAACTAATGAGAGAAGCTTTTGTTTTCTTAAAGGGCTGGTAAACACTGTTATCAACTTCCTGCTGGGCTGCTGGGGAGCGAGGGGGAACCTCTCCTTAATCAGAGCATCCTGCTGCGGCCTAACCCGGCCCTCCTCAGCTTAACACTGAAAGAAAAGCCAGGGCTAGCCTAGCAGCCCCGAGCTTCTAGCCTGAGCCACTGCAGGCATGTGCAGGAATGAAAAGGGAATGTCTATGCACCTCTAAATCAGTTCAAGCTTTGAAGTTTAAACAAACCTGCAAAGATTAAATCAATATAGATGTAGCCTTTTTGAATGTCTGCCCCTAGACATAGAGCTGCATCCCCAAAAAGGGTATTATGCAGAGGCAAAGTAACCCCCTGTGAAGAGGAGACATCTTTTGAAACAGCATGACCTATGGCATGTGTCCCTGGGGAAGTGTGCCTATGTCCCACCTTTTAGCCAGGAGTTACACACCTAAGTCCCTTTGAGGGTCTGTGCGGTGGTGCCCAATGGTACAGCCAAGCCTGTTTCATTGTTTGCATATCAACCAGGGAGTAAGTAGCTTTACTGAGAGACTTGCCATTTACTGTCTCCTTCAGAGAGTAAGTGGGCACAGCACCACCCCGTTTGTGAATCACTGAAATAATGGGGAGGGCTTGGGGAGGGCTATATCCTTTCTGCTGCATTAGTACTTACTAGCACTGTATCAGATCCCACAACCCCATCCATGCTGCCTGTATCATACAGAATGGATATGTTGGTTCCTGCACTCTGGTAGGTGGAGGATTTTGATGGATCAAACCTCTGGTGATTTTCTGCAAAAGAATATTTAGAAAAAGCATCAGCATCCAGCCCTACTATAAAGAAGAGGATAAAGCTCAGCACGTAACTGTTTAGTGTAATCAATGATAATAAGCACTTAGTAATATCCAAGGTTTTTCTTTGGCCTCTGTCCACATAGCTTGTTTTTCTTGCATCAAACACCTCTCCCCACCTCCTGCAAATCAGGGTGTGTATATTAAGAAGGGAAGCTGGATTTCTGCCTGAAGTAGAAGCCCCCTGCTCTGATTTATTCTCCAACATCAACTGCCCAGCTGCAGCACTGAAATTTCCTTTCAGGCAGGTAAGGGAGTCAATTGATTTAATGGTTCATTGTTCTTCACTCAACAGAGGTTAATGCTCATCTCTCTCTTTCTCTCTCTCTCTCTTTAATGCTCTTCATTTCCATCCATTAAGCAAGCTATCTTTTCTTCTACCAGTATAGCTGTCTGATAGCTACTACTTGTGTCACAGCCTTTTACAGACTTCTTAGCTCTGTCCCAGCTCTATGAATCCATAATCCTGGAAATCTTGTTTTCTTCATTTTTGCCTTCCCAAAGACAAGGTGAATATTATTCCAGGGCATGTTGTAAAACGTCGTAATATGGTAGTACCTCGCAGTCTTTAAAGCATTTATACTCATAAGTTCCCTCTGGGGAAGGGCAGGGTAGTGCTGTTAGTCTTTTGGGGACGAAAAGGGGATAAGTGATTCACCCAAGGTTACACTGGAATTCTTTGTCAGCAGGGTTTTGAGTCTGAGGGTGCAGGCAGATGGGCCGTGTAAGCGAGAATAATATGCAAGAAATGTTCTTAGTTACAACAATCCCCCCAAACCAAATACAAGTTCACTGTTGGCTCCTGGGGGAAGGGAGTCTAGTTTCTGGCTGCAGCCTGCACCTGATTTCCACTGGCAATGGCCCTTCTTCCTCCCAGCCTGTGCCTCTTTCACAATGGGAGGGGAGAAAGGGGGCAGAGGGAGCTCATTCTAGGCTTACCCAGCCTCAGGGGGGCTCCAAGACACCCACCCCACCCTCCAGCAGGGGCTGAAATAATCCTAGACTGAACTCCCTCTGCCCCACCCTTTCCCCCATCCCATTCTGAAAGCAGGCTGGGAGGCAGCACAGACAGAAGTTACAGAAGACACTCCCTTTTGAAATGTCTTCATCTGATCCCTTATGCAATAAGGGTTCAAATATTTGCCCAATCAGGCATTTTTGCAGCTGTCTGTGGCCATGCACATGTTTTTGGTCATGGTTATAGGCTGCTTTCTGTGACTGTATCGGACAAAAATTGCCACTTTTCTCTGTGCCTTAGCCTCTGACATCTCTGAAAATAGGAAAAGCCACTACAGCAAGAGAAGAACAAGACAGGCATGGAGATAATACTGTGCAGATGAAAGCAAGCCTGCCTAGAGGACTTCGCCTAGAGGACTTTGCTATATCCAAATTTCAGTCCCTGTTCCTAAACACCTAGTTAGTCTTGTTGAAATTCAAGAGACTGCACTTATGCATAAGAGTTTGCACATTTGGAGTCCCCTTTCCCAATCTATATTAGCATTTGTGTATTGATATGGTAACCAAGTCCCCACTCGTACAAACATTAACTCACCAATTTAAGATGAGCTCAGGAGATGACTATCACAGATTTTGAATCTTGGCCCACTGATAACTATACAGCTCAAAACTTGGTAGCATTAAGATGGCCATTCAGCAATAGCCCAGCCAGTCCCATAGAAATCTCTGTCCCATCCCCGTATCATCTAGGAAACAAGCCCTCACCTCTGCCAAAAACACCCTCAAGTGGGCACCCTTCAGCTTTCCTGGGAAGCCACTTTGGTCTCAAGTAGTACAAGTTTGTTAAAGCACAAGGTCCAGAGGGTTCACTGACTCCACTCTGACAGTCATTCCTCCTTTCTCATGACAAGGGGAACCCAGCTCAGACACACAGCTGGCTACAGTTGTGGGCAGTGTCTCAGGGCAAGTGAGAAGTGATTCTTTCAGACCCCTGCTCCTGCTGGGTGGTTCCCTAGGTCTTAACCAGTGGGTGCGCCTACATGTGCACTTCAGGCACCATAGCCTATTTTACTGTGCATTAAAGTGTCACATAAAAACCCATGCAATTACACTAATGTGCAATAAATAAACTACTGTGCATTAAGCATCACTTAACACATGCATTTGGTACTGTGCATCAGGGCAGACTAATGGGCATTTATTTACTACCTCACATTGAAGGTACTAAATTTAATGCATGTTAGGAAATTTAGTACCTGTGCATTAATTTAGTACCTTGCATTGGAAGTACTAAATTCAATGTAATAACCCTTTCTAAGATCTAAGTTATTTGCAAAAGATGAATTGCTCTAGTATTTTTCTGTAGTCAAAAAAATGCATGAAAAGTAAGAGCTGGTATTTTGTGAGGAGCGTCTTGAGCCTGTTGTGGGATTCCTTGAGCCTAAAAAGATTGAGAACCAGTGGCAGAGGGTCACACTGGGAGTTAGCTGTGAAATGGGCATTAAAGCCAGGTCTGCAGACTGAAAAAGATAGGGTCTCTCACACAATCTGTTCCATCACAGCATATTAAAGCAGTAGTGTAGATGGAGGAGGAAGCATTCAGTTACTTACGGCAGGCCGGACTCTGGCAGATGATGGAGGGAACCCAGAGGTTGGATGAACCGGTATCAAATACAACAGTGAACTCCTGAGGGGGGGTCCCGATGTAGATTGTTCCATAGTACGCTGTCTGTTCAGGTAAGAGAGACAACAATGATTCTCCGCAGTTAGCTATGAATACATGTGTGACCTCTACATGGACAATACTTCACTCCAGGCATGTGAAATGATCACCGGAATATGCACCAAAGGCCAGAGCCAATAAAGGACCTAAGCATCTCACTTTAGGTACCTAGTCCAAACTGTTCAATGGGAAAGCCCCTTCTTAGCTGCTCCATCATATTGTGTGTGCCTGAATGCTGGGGGTGCTGCTGTTAGTGACTTGAAAGCTCCTAAGCACTGAGGCTGTACACCTGCAACTGCCTCAGGTTTGACAGGTGAGCATTTACATGTGCATCCAATACCGCAGCAAACTGAGCTGGGGTGCCACATCTCCTGCCAGTCAGCCTGCCAGCCGGGAGCTGCTCTGCCCTGGCTCAGCGTGCTGCAGAGAGGCTGGCTGGGGCACAAGGTCGCTATAGTACAGGGCTAGTTGGCAGGCAGTGCCCACACTGTAGCACCCGCATGCCCCAGCCGGCACAGGCCAGATGTGCATTGGGGGGTTCCAGTGTAGCTCGCTCCATAGACTCTGTCTGTTCGGGTAAGACACACACATACCAAATTGTCTTGCATACAACATGCACCTAGCACTGGAAATCGTAGTGTGGCTTATGAAGGAAATACAGTAAGAGCAGTTTCTGCCCATTACTGAGCAGAAATGAAAGTAAAACCTGCACTCACAGGGAGCAGAACAATGAGCAGGCCAGGCCCCTTCGCTGCTGCTATTCAATTACTTATTACAAGGGAAGATCTTCTTTTCCCTTCAGTCTGCCTTTTCTAAATCAGGGTACATATTTTATTCCAGGGCATTTTGTATGTGAGAAAATGTGGTGATAGGGGCTTCGGTCTATATTGACAGGCTGAGCTACCCATCCAATACAACAGTCTTGGGATCCCAAGGAAACCTATAACACAACCATAATGTACCTCTCTCCCTGAAGCAAATAAATTGTAGCAGAGCATAAACTCACATCAAAGTAGTTCAAGAGTGGCTCAGAGACCCCCTGGGAACCAGACGAGCGTGCATATTTGGTGCTGATGTCATAGTGGTGCTCCTTCAGGAAGTCTTCCAGCAAGCCTTTTTCCCTCAGGAGTTCCCTCATCTTCTTCCCTTTCTGCAAAGGTATCCTTGTGTGCAAGAAAAAACAACAACCAAGATCCCCAATCACTAATGCCCTTCAACAGACTTTTCTTGTGCACTGGGCCTAAGGGAAACAGTTTGGATTAAAGCTTTCAACTCCCATGACATTCGCAATGGGTTTCCTTATTTGGCTGATGGAATCAACATTTTAAAAGGACTGAAATACTCCTCTGCTTATCAAGCATGGATATAATGTCACCACGGCCAGCACAAGCAACTTCTCCATTTGGAATGGCCTTGTCCTTCTCATAACTTCCCATCTCTTCCCAGACCTCATCTGAAAAGAGATCTTTTCTCCTTCCCATGTTTAAGCTTTTTACATTTCCTATCCCTCTCTTGTTAGATTAAATGACCCGGGAGCCAAAAGGGACCATGAGATCATTTTATCAACATGCTTTTTTTTTTTTTAAAGCAAGCTGGTTAGCAGCAGCACATGAAGGAGAAGCAGTCATAGAGCAACTTACCTGGTAAAGCCTTCAGAGAGGGCAAAAAGAGCACAGAGAACCACCAAGACCTTCATCCTTCTGTTTCTACAGAGACTGCTGCAGATGCTGAGCTGTTGAACATAACTTGCCTGCTTTTATACTCTGAGGTTGACCCTCCTCAGGGGAGGACCTCCAGGAAGTCAGATTACAAGAGTAATTCCAGCTAAGTCTGATGATAGCAGATCACTCTGCAAACACCCCAACACCTGACGTAGTACTGACACCATAACAATCGATTTCTAACAGCAGTACATTGCAGCGAAGAACAGCGCATGTGTTATTTGCTACAGCAGATTGTGCCTGTGATAATCATTTGGAGTGCTTTAACATTTCGCTGGTTTATATGTCCCTTTTCATAGTTTCTTAGTTTCCTAAGAAGGGGCTGGAAGTGACCTTAGAAGATCATTGGTGTGATGGCACAGTTGGGTGTGCTACTATGCAGAGACGTGGGCCTCACTGTGCCAGGCCCAAAACCTCACTTCGAGGGTCTCCCTTGTGGAACCTGCAGCCGTTTCTCCTGCTTTGTTGAGAACCCCGCCAGCCTAGGGTTTGGGATGCTCCTGCAGTTTCCTGCCTGTTTCCCAGATAGCGAGCCCACCACCACATTCGGGCATCCCTTTATGTGTTCCACTTTCATGTTGAACTCCTGAAGCTGCCATGCCCACCTTTGAAGCTTGGCATTGGTTTTTTGCATTGTCTGCAGCCATTAAAGTGGGGATATGGTCTGGTAGGACTGTGAACTTCTGTTCCCACAAATGGGGCCTCAGCTTGTTCAGTGCCCAAAAGATTGCCAAGGACTCCTTGTGCGCTACCTCTGTCTTCTCCTCCTAATCAGCACACGGGACCAACTCATCCTGTTCCTCAGGGGATTCATCAGCAGAGGAAATCCAAAATATGGCATCATTCCTGTCATCGTAAGGTTTGAGCATGTTTACATGCTCCACCTTAGGCTTTTTACTTGACTTATTTGCGGCAACAACATAAGTCACGTCAGCCAGCTTGTCCTGGATGATATGAAGACCTTCCCAAGCTGTCTGAAGCTTGTCTGACTTTAACGGCAGGAAAACCATAACCTTATCCCTCGGCTTAAAGGTATGTAGGTGACTCCCCCTTGTTGTACCAGACACTCTGCTTCTCCTGGGCCCGGGTCTGGGTCAAGGAGTCTTGCACCACCTTCATCATGTCAACCAGCTTTTGGCGAAAGCCTAGCACATATGCTACCACTGATATTTTGGAGGAGATCTTCCCTTCTCACTCTTGTTTCACAAGATCAGGAGGGCCCCTAACTCACCTCCCAAACATCAACTAAATGGGTGAGAACCCAGTAGACTCCTGAGGCACCTCCCTGTAAGCAAAGAGCAGATGTGGAAGCTTCTCATCCCAGTTGCTGGGGTGAGAGTCCACATAGGGCTTCAGCATGCCCTTCAGGGTTTCATTGAACCTCTCTACTAGCCCATAGGTCAGTGGGTGATAGGCTGTGGTCTTGAGGTGTTTAACCCCACAGCACTTCCACAGGCACTCCATCACCTCTACCAGGAAGTTCCCACCCTTGTTAGTCGAGATCTTGAACTAGAAACCCAACCGGAAAAAGATCTTTGTAAGGGTGTCAGTGACCATGGGGGCCTTCATGGAGGTTAGGGCAATTGCCTCCAGGGACTGCATCGCAAAATCCACAGCAGTTAAAATATATTGCTTCCCTCTCTGAGTCTTATGCCTCAGATGGCCCACAACATCTATCCCCTCTCTTTGGAAGGCCTGATCAATGATAGGGAGGGGCTGCAGGGGAGCTTTTCTCTTATGCCAGCAGATGGGCAAGAGCGGGCATGTCTCATAACATCTTCAATAGTCCATCACATGCTGGGCTAACCTGGGCCAATAAAGGCATGCCAGCAGCCACTGGTGAATCCAGCCCATGGCCAGGTGACCAGCATAGGGTAGATCATGGGCCATGGCAAGCAGCTTCTGCCTGAATTTATGTGGCACCACGAGCTGGTGATAGGGCTCCCAGGACATGGCATGGTTCCGGGCCACCCATAGCCGATAAAGGAGTCCTTTATCCAAGACTACCTGTTCTCTCTTATCCTGGATGAATTCTGCTTCTTGCTCCTGGGCCATCCGTTGGAGTTCCTTCAAGTTGGCATCTGCTAAAATCTCCAGTTTAAGCTCCTCCTGCCCAGCTATGCAATCGGCAGGGATCTTTGGTGCTGCCATAAGGGGTACCCCTTCCTCCTCATGGCATTTCTCTAACTCCTTCCCGTGAGCCTTGACTTCCTGTGCCACTGACTGACTGGGCCCCTCCCTGGGGCCATCTATTAGCTTTTCCCTGAGGATGCTGGTTCCCCAGCTGGCTGCCACAGTTAGAGGGGTTCTCTTCTCTTTC
>NW_005842137.1:2087952-2114671 GCF_000455745.1 Alligator sinensis
AGACCACTGGGATACCTGGCTCTGGGAGGCTTCCCCACCTACCGTCTCTGCCTTCTTCCTCTCACTGCAAATCACTGCATTAATGCAGAGGAGTTCTATACTATTCCCCCATGCTGCTCTCAAATGCTGAGGTCCTGTAATATCCCTCCCCACTAGCAGTGGGTCAGGAGCATCCTCCATCACTCTTATCTCCAGGCACATTCCCAAGCCCCTGCACTTAATGGGGAGAAATGCTACCTGTACCTCGAATGGCCAGTGCCCCACCCCTTCTATGGTAAGGGTCTTTGCAGGGACTATATCCGAAGTCAAAACGAGGTTAGTATTAATCAATGACACGCAGGCCCCTGAGTCCACTTCCCCAATGATGGTTCATCTGTGTACTTTTACCTCCTCCCTTTGGCAGGCTGTCACCTCCTCTGGGTTTGTAATTCTGAAGATACAGATACATCAGAGTGGCTCGGGGTTCCTGCTCTTTGCACACAGCTGTTGCTCACTTGATAGGCTTACTGGGGTTGCTCAGCTTTGGGAAGCTGGCCCTGAAGTGGCCGGACTCCCTGCAGATGAAGCAACCTTCTTAAGCAATCTGGGCGGGGTGACCAGATCTAGGGCCACCCTATGCTCCGCACAGAGGACCCCACTCTCCCATTTAGGGACTGGTTCTCCCTTCCCCCACTTTTGGAACTCTTTCGGGTCCTTCCCAAAGTAGGGAGACTTTCTGTCCAGCCCCTTCTGATTTACCAATAGCTTATCAGCAATGTCAGCAGTGTCACTGGGTGACTTGGGCTCTTTATCCCTGACTAGCTTTAATCTCCCAAGGGCACCTGAAATAGAACTAATCTAGCATCATAAGGACCAGGACCTTACTAATCTTTGATTTCAGTTTTGGCTCCCTCCACCCATTTGAGGAATGACTCTCACTACTGGGCCCCAAACTCCTTGGGGGGTCACATTAAGTGCAGCTCAGCCTCACGCTTGCACTGTGCCTCGTAGGCTTTAAGTTCTCACCTCAACTGGAGTATCTCAATCTCATGCTTGTGCTGTGCCTCTTGGGCTTCTAACTCTTGCTAGTGTTGTTCAGCCTCATGCTTGCACTGCTCAGCCTCGTGCTTGCACTGCACTGCCTGGGCTTCTAGCTCTAGGGCTTGGATGCAGTACTGCTCCTTAAGTAGTTCCAGCTCCTCAGGGCTCCTTCTCAGACCACCAAGGGAAAGGGCTGCTTTGGCTGCACTCCCACGCAACTGGAATGGGAGGACCCCAGGCTTGATTGTTGACCCACAGGGACCTAAGCAAGTCCTTTCTCTTATGGCCCTCAGGGGCAGGGAGGCCCCTCTGAGTCTGTTTCCACAGCAGATCCTCTGTGGACACTTTGGCATAATTACGGGCCATTCTAGCTAAGCCGATGCCAAATCAGAGACTTATTTGCTCAAAGGTTTTAAGTGACTATGCTTCCTCCCACCAGGTTATGCCTTTCAGACAGCAGTCTGAGGGATCCCACAGCTGCCACAACATGTGGTGGCACAGTACGGGGTGCAACTACACAGAGATACCCGCCTATCTGTGCCAAACTCAAAACATGACTTCAAGGGTCTCCCTCAGGCAGCCTACAGCTGGCTGTCCTGCTTCCTGGGGAAGCCCCGCAAGCCTAAGATAACACTGCCACCACGTAGGCACTGGTCTCTGGCAGAGCTCTGTTCAGTCCAGGGCACACAGACCCCACGAACCTAGGTGGTGCTTTGCCCACAGTAATATTTCTGGGTGCTTCTTTCAACCCAAGGCATCCCAAGATAGCATCAGGAAGAATTGAGGGAAAATAAAAAGACAAACTGTGCTGGCCAAGCACTCTCTTGCTGCCCAAAAACACAGGATATAAACCAGCACCTTCATTGATGGGGGTGGGAGGAGGGCAAGGGTTGGATGAGGAAGTCAAAATGCACTTCGAGCAAGTAACTTGAGTCTTTCCTTGTAGTTTCCAGATGACCACCGGAAGGAAGAGAGCGAGCTCTCCATTCCCCCTAGGAATTTTATCTTGTCAGGTCACCTGATGGACCAGCCTGATCCAAGAGGAGCAGTGAGGAACAGAGGTCATGTGGGCTGACCCAAGTGAAGGTCAGAGTGATGGGGAGGGTATTTCTTCACAATCGTGTCCAGCCCCCCTGCACTTGAACAGGAAAGCCTGCTGGGATCAGATGACCCCAGCAAGGTGGGCATCAAGACACCCTTTTGAAGACTGCCAGGAGGGGTGACTGTACCACCTCTGGGGGGATCCTTTCCCACACTTTCAGAACTCAACTTGTAAAGAAGTTTTTCCATATGTCCAGTCTGAAGCAATCTTCAATCAGCTTCTGCCCATTGTTTCTCATCTTCCCCTTATTGCTTACCTGATCCTCTTCTTGCTCTGGCTAGAACTGGTTTCTAGACTCTTCAGGACAGGGACCTGACAAAATAAAAATGACTAATATTTGTAGTGGCCTTTCAGACACATGGATGAAAGATATACAAACACCAGACCAGTGTCTGAGACCGTAGCAAGGGTGGCTGGGGCGAAACTTATGATGGAAGGATAGATAGCAGAGCTCTGAAGGATGACTAGATAACAGACCTCATTCTTATTCATTTGACCATGCTGCCTCTATGATGGAACAAGCGTGTGGTTCAGTTAACCTTGCTCTAACATATTGCCCCTCTCTGGAATGCAAATCTGTTCTAGATCAAAATCTAGACACAAATCCCACATCTTAATGCCTGTCACCCCAATTGCTACCTGAGAAGCTACAGTGTAACCATTGAGGGGTGACCAGAGCAGCAGCCCCAGGCAACAACTTGGGGGTAGGAGGCATGGCAAGATTAACAGCTGCTGCCACTGCCAGATGACTGCACCCCTGGTAACCTGTGGTCACCGCTGCCCTGTGCCCTGCTGCTGCCCAGAGCACATAGTTACCCTGGTAGGCCTTTGTTTGGAAGAACGTCTTCTGTCTGCCCTTAACTGTTAGAGAACTGAGCTGCAAGCAAAGAGTCTGATATCATTTGCTGCCACAATGAGATTAGGATATTTGCTGTCTCCTATTTGGTGACAATAAGGAAACGTGTCAATTTGCAGATACCAGTACATGTGGAGATGATCCAGCTCCCCAGTGTCACCTGTTACTAGCACAGAATCACACCGTAGAGTCAGAGGCAAACACTGAGAAAAGTGACCCTCAAGAAAAGGTAACACTACATAACCCTTATCCAGAAATATAGGGAACATTAAAAAGGGATTTAAATCATTTACATATGTCAATGTAAAAATGTTGATAATAGTAGAAGGCAACAGATTGCATTTGTGACTTAGAGGAAGGAAAGAAGGAAATTGCTCTAAGGGGGCAGTCCCGCATAATCTGTCACCTGAGGAGCCAGTGTTGGGTCTTGTGGTGAACAGTATTTTTTCTGAATAGGGAACAGGACTTCATGGTGGGTTGATTGCTGTGGAGTTAGATCCCACAGAGTTCGCTAACTAAACACATGAGAAGAGGAAAACAAAGGCCCAGATAAAGAGAATCCCCCCCAAATACTCAAATTTTATACTCAGGCTCCTAGCAGTGAAGAGATGGGTTCTTGAAAAGCTGAAAAGACAAGTGAAGGGGAACTTAAAGCTATTTCAGGACCCTGAGACTTGGAAAGGTGATTGGCCTGGGTGTGCTAAGACCTCTACCCAGAGAGTCAGTGAGTGTCTGCAAGCTGGGATGGTAACTAGGGCTGTGCGAGGCTTTGGACAGAGCTTCGGATCCTGAGAAGCTTCGGATGCTTTGGGGTCCGAAGCAGCACGTCCGGGTCAAAGCGCTGACCTCGTTAGGCTTCCCGAAGTGGTTAGGAGCTCCCAAAGCACCTCGGGGCTGCCTTGGAGATCCGGCCACACTGCGTGTGTTAAGGCGCAGCAGGGTGACAGCTGTAGGGATGGTGGCCCCCGCTGCGGCCACAATGCCTGCCACTGCCGAGGAGATGGGTAGAGGGATTCTGGGTTCTGGGGCCCGGCACCCCTAGCTGCTGACAGGCAAAACTCGTGCCATGGGTGCTTGTGGGACTGTGTCTGTGTCTGTCTTGGGGTATGGGAGGGAGACTGCTGCAGGCCTGGCTGCTAAGCTACTGTGTTACCAGTTACCAAACAATCATGATTCACTCAGGGACCAGCTCAATACAGAGGACCTAGCTAATGTAGCCAGTTAATTGCCATCAATTAGCACATACAAAACCAGGCTAAGGAGAGAGAAAGAATCAATACAGACAATCAACTGCCCCAAGACAGACACAGTCAGACCCACAGGCACCCATGGCACCAGTTTTGTCCGTCAGCAGCTAGGGGTGCAGGGCCCCAGGACCCCCCTGCACCAATCTCCTCCACAGCTGGCAGGCGTCACAGCAGGGGCCACCATCCCTGCGCTGTCACCCCGCTGCGCCTTAGCACACGCTGTGTCCCCCATGGCACCACCCCCCCCGGTGTAACACACAGCCATGACATGTTTGACTTTCAAGAATTTGGGGCGCAGTTCCCCCAAACCCCTGTACCGATCTTCTTGAAACTTGGCACATTTCATGCTCTCAGCAGAGGCTACCGTCCCTAAAAGTTTCATTCAAATTGGACAAAAACCAACAAAGTTATAGATATTTCATTGATTCCCCATTACACCCTATGGCCGGATCTCCGAGGTGGCTCCAAAGCTTCAGAGCCACTTTGGCCGGATCGCGACAGAAAAACAGTCCAGAGCTCTGGATCAGATCGCGGCCATCTGAAGTGGCTGGATCCGAAGCCGGATCGGATCGCTGTCGACTCACACAGGCCTAACAATAACCTGCAGACAAGGGTCTGGTCTGCACCTCCTCTGCTCTGCCTAGGAGTGGAGGTGCAACGTAAGTCCTGCCCTCTTGTTCCTGTTCTCCACACCTCCAACCTCAGCAACGAGGCCATGGAGCCAAGCTAGTGTTGCTAGGTGTGTACTAAACACGTTTGAGACAGAAGCTGAAAGACTCATCTATGCCACATTTACAATATGGGACAAACCAGCGTAAAGTTACCCAGGTTCTCCAATGTGCCCTTTTTAAAGTTTGGCACTGCTGGAGTAACTGAAAATTTAGATCTGTGTGGCCGTGTCTACACGAGACACTGTCTGCGCAGTCATTACTGTGCTGTCATTTCATAATTGTACTGTATAGACAAGTACTAAATGACTTCACAGTAACCAGACATAGTGCACAGTAGCACCACTGAATGCCTTTTAGGTGATGCTGACTGCAGTAGTTCACTATTACTGCACAGGAGCATTGCATCACACTTCATGCCACGCGGCGCTACTGCGCAGTAGTAATGAGCTACTGTGCAGTCAGTATCTTATGTATTGCTCTTCTGTGTGCTATTAGAGTATGAAAGCTCATCTGTGATAATTCTAGCCTTAATTCATTGAGGGCTAAATTACTTTTATTTACTGGGTGGGAAGACCAGGCATATGGCCAGTCACTGATGAATAGCTTGTGTATTGTAAGCCAGGCGCACTTCTACTTCATGGTAATTTGTGTACCCAGGTCCTCCCTTGCACAGGATCTGTACACACCAGAAATTTCTTCAGAATATTGAGGTCCCAGGACCTGAAGCTACCTCCACAAAAACACAACAGAAAAACAAGTCTTTTCATGGTTCAGGTAAATACCATCTTGATAGCTTATCTAATTGGCTTCTTAAAAGCCATTAATAATATCATTCTTTGATACTACTTGATATCATTTGGGTATTTAGGCAAGAATTCAAGGATCCAAGCCGGAAGTACCCAAAGTATATTCAACCAGAAGCCTGGATAAGAACGGCAGTGTTGTTTCGGAGAGGCAAAGCCTGAGAAAATACTGTTCTCCCTTCTGACTCAAGCCAACAGCTCAGATTTGGGTTCTTGCAGGTCATTCCAGGCAGGAAGAGAGAATAGTGTTGGAATCAGGTATTTCTTTGATGTGGTCTTACATGTTTATAAGGAATCTATAAAGTGCTGTTTTTCTGAACATAGGAGGAATCAGGGAACAGGAGACGGCTATTTTCCCCACACTTGCCAGCTTCTTTCAGCCAGCATCCCAACCCAAAAGCACACCCAAGACTTTTCCCAGGTTTTCACTGCTGGTAGCTGTCTCCTTGTTTCTCATCTGGAGCTGTCACCCTCACCCAACAACCCTAAAGAGAGCTCAACAACTTTCCTGTACTAGATCAGACATATTCCTGAATGGACTCGCACATCTCTTGGATACGTAGATTCACTCAAAGTAGTGCTTTAAGTCTGGAGGCTGCTGTTGGTTAACAGACCTTAATGAGTTCTTTGAAGCTTCTTTAAATTGAAGGCCACAGTTAAACCGAGCAGATTTACTCAACCAATAACAGTGCAAGGGAAGCTTAACTATATGTAATTCAGTGGCCTATATAAATATACATCTACAGTGAATATGTAAGTCACTGGCCCTGGAATTAAAAAGGAGGAGACAGACCCAAACTGTAGATGAGGGATTGGTTTAGGCATTGGAGGGATTAACTACAGAAAAAAATTATTATATTCTTAAATTATTTAAGGGGTTATTGTCTTAAATACATAAGACTTCAGTGCTTCTCAGCAGATCAACTGCCAACCCACAGATTGTAGGATCAAAGGAAAGCTGGGCTGGAAGGGACCTTGTGAGGTGGCAAGGCAGGGTCAGCCCTGACTAAACCATCCCAGCCAATATGATTAAATATGACTGACACATGGCAGGGTAGGAACCTAAAGGCTCTTCATAGATTCATAGATTCATAGATGTTAGGGTCAGAAGGGACCTCGATAGATCATCGAGTCCGACCCCCTGCATAGGCAGGAAAGAGGGCTGGGTCTAGATGACCCCAGCTAGATACTCATCTAACCTCCTCTTGAAGACCCCCAGGGTAGGGGAGAGCACCACCTCCCTTGGGAGCCCGTTCCAGACCTTGGCCACTCTAACTGTGAAGAAGTTCTTCCTAATGTCCAGTCTAAATCTGCTCTCTGCTAGCTTGTGGCCATTATTTCTTGTAACCCCTGGGGACGCCTTCCTTTTCCTGTATCACATCCCCTGTGCTTCTTTGGCAGCATACAGCACATTCCAGGGTAGGATACAGCCCCTTTCTCTGATTTAATTTCCCAGGGACCCACATAACACACAGCCAGCCTGGAATCCAGTTAACGCAACTGTTCCCCTGGCCATCGGACCTGCCCCGCCTCTACTGCATAGCCCAGCATTTGTCCCCTGACTTTACCCAGCTTTCCTTTTTGTTTCCTGTGGGCATGTCTACAAGAAAAGTTTGTCATGGAGCTGACTAATTAGCTCAGCAGTGAACATCTCAGAGTCTACACATGCAGCCCTCTTAGGCCACAGTAAACTAATAAACTCCACCATAGGATATTACTTTTATCTATGGTGGAGTTCTTCAGTGCACAGAAGCACTTGTGCAGACACAGACCCGGCTGCCTGGGGCAGGAGGGTGCTTCAGTGCGGGGCTGTCTGCTGGCTAGACCCACACTGGTGCACCCTCCAACCTGACTCAACACACTGCACTCCTGGGCACATGTTTATACATCCCCAAATGTGCCAAAGTAATGGGTAGAAAGTAGAGGGGGAACACACCCCCTTAACTTCAACAAGCGAGTTCCTCTGGGATTCCCTGCTCCAATCTGGCAGTGTCTGCAGGGGCAGATTATCCAGGTCTATTTTTCTAAACTCCACCTGACCCCCATGAGCTGGGTAGATGCTCTGCTTCTCTGCAACATGTTTAATTTAAAAGTCTCCTGGACCTGGACTATATGGCTTCTGTGGTGCTCCCAGGCATGCTGGTCTCAAGCACTCACATCCACCTGTTGCAGCTCCTTGCGTGCCAGACCTGGGATGGGGGTTGGGAACCTGTGCTGAGGGCGACCCCCGCCACTGCTCTCAAGCACACCAGAGACAAAGATCTCCAGAGCAGTACAGCTTGCCTGACTCCTTTCTGGGTCTGGCCAAGCAGAGCAGGAGGCTGGGGGGGACACTTGAGCCCAACCCCCCCCATGCTGACAATTGACCAGTCAGCCAATTGTCAGCATTGGGAGGGGAGCCAGCCCCGGCCAGTTGGAAACACCAGTATTTTTTAAATACATAGGGAGTAAAAAGAAGGCACTGGGTAACATGGGGCCACTGCAGGACACGCTTGGCAATCTGGTGGTTGCACCAGATGATAAAGCTGACCTCTTTAACAAATATTTTGCCTCCAGATTACTGAGCAGGGACTGGGACATCTCCCCCACCAGTCCCGGATGAACTCAGGAGAGGCACAGCCAGGCCCAGGGTCAGAGAGGACCTGGTTAGGGAACTTCTGGTGGAATTGGACATCTTCAAATCAGCGTCCAGATGACCTCCACTCAAGGGTGCGGAGGGAATTCGCAGAGGACATTGTGGGACCCCTGGCACAGCTCTATGAGCACTCATGGTGCTCTGGTGTGGTGCCAGAGGATTGGAAAAGGGCCAATGTGGTCCCCATTTTCAAAAAAGGGAGGAAACTATAGGCCTGTTAGTCTTACTAATGGCAGCCTTTCAAACAGCAGCCTCTTGGGGAAGCTCTTTGAGAAAATTATTCAGGAGCACATCTGCAAGGGACCAGCAGGGGAGATCATGCTTAGGGGCAACCAGCATGGGTTCATTAGAGGCAGGTCCTGTCAGACCAACCTGGTGGCCTTCTATGACCAGGTCACACAATCTTTGGACTCAGGTATCACGGTGGATGTAGTCTTTCTGGACTTCAGGAAGGCGTTCAACACTGTCTCTCATCCCATTCTCATTAAAAAATTAGGCAACTGTGGCATTGATGCCTACACAGTCAGATGGGTCACAAATTGGCTGGAGGGCCGCACCCAGAGAGTGGTGGTGGATGGGTAATTTTTGACCTAGAGGGATGTGGGCAGTGGGGTCCCCCAGGGCTCGGTCTTTGGGCCTGCACTGTTCAACATCTTCATCGGTGACTTGGACAGGGGGTGAAAAGCACCTTGTTCAAGTTCACGGATGAAACTAAGATGTGGGGAGAAGTGGGCACGTTAGAAGGGAGGGACAGGCTACAACTAGACCTGGATAGGTTACAAGGGATGAGAACAGGATGGGTTTCAACACTGACAAGTGCAAGGTGCTGCACCCGGGGAGGAAGAACCAGCAGCATACCTACAGGCTGGGGAACTCCCTTCTCATCAGTGCAGAGGCAGAAAAGGATCTTGGAGTCATTATTGATGATAATATCAATTATATTGATTCCACACTGGGCCGCCAGTGTGGGGACGCGGTCAGGAAGGCCAACCGCACCTTGTCATGCATCCACAGATGCATCATGTGACACCCCTCTATGCAACACTGGTCAGACCGCAGTTGGAGTACTGCGTCCAGTTCTGGGTGCCGCACTTCAGGAGGGATGTGGACAACATGGAGAGGGTCCAGAGGAGGGCCACCCGCATGATCAGGAGGCAGCAGGGCAGGCCCGATGAGGAGAGGCTATGGGACCTGAACCTGTTCAGCCTTCACAAGAGAAGGCTGAGAGGGGATCTGGTGGCCATCTATAAACTTACCAAGGGGGACCAGGGGGGAACGGGAGAGACCCTGTTCCCCTGGGCATGACCAGGAGTAACTAGGAATAACAGTCATAAGTTGACTGACAGTAGGTTCAGGCTGGACATCAGGAGGCACTACTGCACAGTCAGGGCGGCTGGGATCTGGAACCAACTTCCAAGAGAAGTGGTGCTCGCTCCTACCCTGGGGGTCTTTAAGAGGAGGCTGGATGAACACCTCGCTGGGGTCATATGAGCCCAGTATTCTCTCCTGCCCAGGGCAGGGGGTTGGATTTGATGATCTGCTCAGGTCACTTCTGACCCTACCAACTATGAACTATGAACTATGAAACTATGAAAACAGGCTGCCCTGTCTTCATGCTAATAATCAGGTGATTGCCAAAAGGGCAGCTCAGAGTATCCAGATGGAGCTGCCCAGGGGTCTGCAACTGTGAGTGGGGGAGCTAATCATTTCCTCCCCTCTCCATACAGAAATTCAGACATGAGCACTGGGAACTTGCCCCTCTGTGGCACTTGCAGAGCCAGGCAACCACAGCCCTACATGCAGGGCTACC
Organism: Alligator sinensis; assembly: GCF_000455745.1. NCBI lineage: Eukaryota > Metazoa > Chordata > Crocodylia > Alligatoridae > Alligator > Alligator sinensis. The sequence continues at coordinate 2,098,097 of NW_005842137.1, forward strand.
AATGCCTGACTTGGAACTTCCTAGTTCAGGTGATCCCAGACTCTACCCTGTTCTGGCAAATAGAAAGGGCAGGATTGTGATGTGACGTGTAATACAAAAATCACATGTTCTGCCATACACGTGTTGCATGGCATGGCAAGGATGGGCAATTGCTGGGTTCTAGGATCAGATCCCATCATGCTATTAAATGAACATCTGCCAGGGGTCTGAGATGCAGAAAGATAACATGACTTGCTCACAGTCCACAAAGCATACGTAGCAGATCCAGGAACTGAGTTGAGGTCTCCTCAAAACACTACAGACACTCTCCTCCCTCGATGCTGGGGATTTAACTGACCTGTCCCATAGCCCCCTTACCAACCTGCACGGTCTGTGTTCTTTGACCACAGCCTCGAGAGCATTGCAGTGCAGGCAAGACATGCCATTTGGCCACTCAGATGGCTGGTTTAATAGATATATAAGAAAAAGGAACACATTTTATGTAAAAGGTGTTTATGCATGTCCATGACAAATTTCTATAAGAAGAAAAAAAATCCATGAAGATTTTGAGGACTTCTGGAAACGTCCTTCATTAATGGTCTCAATGGATGTTCTCTTGCATTCTGAATGCTACAAGTAGCTGTTCAGTGGCACGGGAGACTAGAAAAGCCAGGTGCTTGCTCTGATGTCTGTTCTGTGATGCTTCTGTGTAAAACCTGAGGTCAGCATTTGAGATACCTATTTCCACAGCCTGTTTCAAGCTTCGTATCCTTTTCTTCATGTTTCAGGATGTTCTGCAAAAGGCTGACAATCTGAACCACAGAAAATGCAATGGGAGTAATCTCCTTGTCTTTTTTGCCTCCCTTTGTTCATTCATACAAGTTGAGGATCTGGAATGGGTCCACGCTCAGCTGGGGCTGATCCAGCTCCAAGCTCCAGCTGGAGGTGATCAGGGCCCTGGCTGTGTGATCCCCAGGGCCCTCAAGAAGAGGTCCCACCCACACTGGCCTCCATAAACTCAGACCTCCCAGCAGATGGCTCTTTGAGCACCTAGACTGCTTCGTGTGTCTCCTGGGCTGCTTGGAACCTCGCTGACCTGCCCGACTGCTTGCTTTCGCCTAGATCCTGAATCCTGCCTCATCTGAACCTGTGCCTTGTCCTTACCAGTACCTCGCACTGCCTTAACCCGTGCTTCACTCCTGCCTGGATCCTTCTCTAGGTCCTATCTGTCTCTACTACTATGCCTGCCTGATCCCATCTTGGACTGGTTTTCCTATCCTGCCTGTTCCTGAGTGGTCCTGTCCTTGGCTTGGGCTTGCTGGTACAACCAAGGTTCTTCTTTGGCCTTGAATTCATTGCTGCCCTGGGTTGATGCTTTGGACTCAAATTGATATCTAGCTTGGGAATCAATTGCTTCCCAAGCAATGGACATAGAATGTGTCTGATTCTCTTAAAGCTCCTGCGTCACCAAAGAATGTCTCTGTTCTCCAACCTTTGAGTGATAATGCCTTGAGATGGTGGATGCAGAGCCATCAGGCAAAGATATGCCACTTCATGAGACGGGAGCTATGAAGTCCGGATTCCCCAACCTTTCCCCATGTGCAGAAGCAGTTTAGTTCAAGTTTAGCTTGAGGAGGACCTGCATGGATTCCTTATAGCTGAATTCAACCAGGTTCTTCTTGTTCTACTCTTGATATTTCTCTTGAAATTAGTCATCTGGTATTTCCTAGAGATTTTCCCCAGGGCACAAATCTCAATCCAGAATCAGATTTTCTATGTCTTGACATTTGCAGTGATATGTGAGATCTGGGGGGTGAGGGCAGGGATGATCTTTTGTTCTTTGCTTTACAGAATATTTTCTACTTCTCATTTCAGTGCACATTGCTTTGTTGTTAGTATGTCAGATCTAGGATCCAGGCACTTTCAGTGGGTGATGGACAATAGACAGATATACCACGTGAAGTGTTTCCATTAAAACTGTCCTGGTTTCAATTGCTCATTGCTCAATTGCTCATACTGAAATCTTCCCAGGTCTAAAAATAATTCCTCATAGTCTCAAAGAGGAAAAAAAGATCATTTCTATTGCTTTATTTGAGAAACCACTTTTGATCATGGAATCAAATCTGTTCCCTGGGGGTAACTGAGGAAGGAAATGTCAGAGCAAGGCTTGTGCGTACAACCATAACTGTGGTATTCCCTAACTTCCAAGTGCTTAATTGGGAGAGCTTGAAGTTGCTTTTCGAAGTGTAGCTTTTCTTTTTAAAGTGTCAGCACTGATTGTGAATAGCACCTTACTTCAAGGGAAGTCTCAAAGATGAAGGATGGTCCAGCGAGTGGATGCTAACTCAAGTTCAGTCCTCACCCCGTCACAGACTTCCTTTGTGAGCTGGGACAAATCATGAAGCATCTTTCTGCCTCCATCACACACTGTCGCTGTGGATGATGGCACTGCCCTCTCTCACAAGGGTGGTGTTGTCATGAGGTGCTCAGATACTGTGGCAATAGTAACCAGGTAGGGGACAGCTTCTCAGATAATAAGAGCTACATAGCAGTGTTCACTTCAGTGGAGCAAAGGCAGTTTACACCCACTGAGGATCTCGTTGAAAGACTTCGGCAGAATTACTTACAGAGTATGGTAGAAAGAGTTAGGGGAATTGAGCGTGGCTCTGTGAGCCTGTGGGAGGATATGCTTGTTTAGCAATTTGAAATGGGAAGTGTTTTGTGGCTTATTTTGTATACAAATGAACGTGTGGTCAAACAATTCTGAATCATTCCGACTTTCTTTATCTCTTGATAAGAAGGTTATCAACTGTACACCAGAGCAATTGTTTACAGAGATATAATCACATACTACTAAGACTTTACTATCTAGTTAAATAGAACCATACAATCATACAAAGAAGGACCAGAGGGGAATTGTAAAATCAGCAAGTCCGGTCCCCTGCCACAGGCAGCATGTAACTGGGCTCAAATAAGCTGAACAAGGTGCTTGTCCAACCTCCTCTTGAACACCGAAATATAATTATGGTAAACTGAATACAGGACGAATCGTAACACCTGTTGTTGGATGATGTCTAAACAGACTTGGCCAGACCAACCCTGTTGTTTTCCCTGTCAAAGATGACGTAGTACTCCCTCATGAATGCATCTCCCAAGATCCACAAGTTCGTATCCACTGCTTGAAAACTGCTAGTGCAATCTCCTTGACCAAACTAGATTTGGACAAAAAATAAACAAACATTAAAATCATTGGTAGGGAAGTCATATTTTTTTCCAGAGGAGTTGTTTCTTTCACTGTAATTCCCAACATCTTTATTAACTCAAGTTTTACAGGGCAAAATTCTCCCACTGGCTCCGACTAGAGCAGCAATTGGCAATATTCTTTAGCATCCGGCTGGAATGACCCAGCTTGGGTCTGACACCGTCTGGTGCTAGGACCTGGCTGCTGACACTACTTTATTCCCCTTGCTGTGGTGCAGGGGAAGCTCCCACTGCCTGGCCATGGCATGGGCAAAGCCCCTCCACCATCAGAATCCCACCAAAGCCCCCCAGCCCCATGGGCAGGTTCCCGTAGCTCCACAAGCTGATTGTAGCCCACAGGCCATAGGTTGCCAACCCCTGATCTAGTGAGTTGGCAGAGCCATTGTGGCTGGAGCACCAGCATGGATTTAGAGCCTTAAAAATATAGTAGAGCAGAACATCAAGAGATCATCAAGTCAACCTTCTGCCCCAAGGTAAAACTGGATGAAGGCTAGCTTCAATGGATGTTTGCCCAACAACCTCTTGCATATTGAAGAGCTGTGATCTTGTTTTCCTCCTACCCTAGTCCCCTCTTTTCTAGACTAAAAAAGCCCACTTCTTTCAAGTTTTCCCCATAGGTCCTGAGTCCTAAACCTCTTAGGGTTTTGTTGCTCTCGTCTGGACTCTGTGCAGCTTGTCTTCTTGAAGTACAATGTGCAGACCTAGACACAACACCCCTACTGATGCCTCATCACCACTGAGCTGAGCAGAACGACCACTCTTCCTGTCTTACATAAGATACTGTGAATACACTCCTCAGGCTGTACTTCAGACCTCTCCTAGCAAACCTGATACAAAGTCTCCTAATGTCAGTGTTTCTATTGATTTCAGGAGACTTTGGACCAGGCTACTAACTCCTTATCCCCAAAGCCTTCCCTCAAGCATGCTCCTTGCTCTGCTCCCCAAGCCCTTCCCCCTGAGCAGCTGTGCAATGGGAGGGGGCAGCTGAGCTGAGACTGAACCCAGTCCATTTAGCTGTGCTCCACCGTGCTATTGTGTCCCATGAAGAAAGGCTCCATATCATACCTGCTCAGTGTAGGCTGAAGGAGGCAGAGGGAACTGGATCCCATGGATTACAAAGATGACATCAGGCATGCTGGGAATGTCATTGCAGTTGACATTATACTACAGAGCACCAAAAAAAAAAAAGAGTATCTATTTATGAAAGAAACAACACAGTCATTTTACAAGGCATGAAAAGATAGAGGGGCAGTCTCAAGCTAAGGGTCCTGGCGTCTGGGTGGTACTTGGATGGGAGATCACCTTGCAATCCTGTATTTCAAACAAGAAGTTGTGGCTGTATGTTTTGTGAAGAGTCAATTATAGAAACCGAATAAGGAGCAAGACTTAATTTGGTCCCACTGTCACTGCTGAGAAATAGATGGAACTAGGCAGAGTTTGGATTTAGGTTGTTTTGGCCAGAAATTAGGCAGGCATTTGCTTGAAGACATCCTTGGTTTTCTCCAGAGATCATTCAGCCACATATGAGACGATCATTGATTTATATGTATAAAAGCCTTGATAAACTCATGTCTCTGGAGCTGTGGTAAGACATAAATCATTTTGTTGCCATGGCCTCATGTGAGATAAAGTATTTCTTTGGACCAATAGGAACTAGGAAACTAGAACAGAGAAGGTCCCACAGGAAACCCTAGCAACAACCAAGACCCTCAGGCTTTTTACAGTGTTGCCTTTTCTGATTTCTAGTAAAGCCAAAGTTCAGGAAGTCGAGTGAGGCAGAGCCTTCTTCAGGGAATACCCCTTTGAGTGCAGGGTGCGGTGTGACAACAGGCTCCCAAAAGGACTCTCACCTGCCTGTGCTGTCCCGGAGTAGCTCCAATGACTTTCTGTAGGTTGATGACTTCTGCTGCAGGCCCAGCCAAGAGAGAAGTGCCGGTATCAACAATAGCTTGGCAGCCAGATTCACAGGCGATCACCTTGCCGTTCACAATGATGCTGAGTGATTGAAAACATAAACAAGGTGCTTGAACTTGAAATGGCAAGGATGCACGGGAGGCTGTAAAATGTTAGACCTTAACAACAGAACAAACAGCATTACTTCCTCAGGCTCAGGCCTCGAGTGGCCGACTCAGTAAATGTACTGTCCTTACACAAGCCAGCTCTCATTGCCTTCATCCTGACATCTGCCTGAACAAGGCCCCAGGGACCCGGGCCCCCATACAGTCAGCTGCCATAGCATGAAACATGCAGTCCAAAGTCCACTGAAGTCAAGAGGAGCCTTCCCACACCTGCTAAGGTTTGCAACAACCCCAACAAAAACTGACCCAGATCCCAGTCCAGCTCCTTTGGCATAACTGGACTATGACAATTCATACAAGTTGAGGATCTGGAATGGGTCCACGCTCAGCTGGGGCTGATCCAGCTCCAAGCTCCAGCTGGAGGTGATCAGGGCCCTGACTGTGTGATCCCCAGGGCCCTCAAGAAGAGGTCCCACCCACACTGGCCTACATAAGCTCAGACCTCCCAGCAGATGGCTCTTTGAGCACCTAGACTGCTTCGTGTGTCTCCTGGGCTGCTTGGAACCTTGCTGACCTGCCCGACTGCTTGCTTTCGCCTAGATCCTGAATCCTGCCTCATCTGAACCTGTGCCTTGTCCTTACCAGTACCTCGCACTGCCTTAACCTGTGCTTCACTCCTGCCTGGATCCTTCTCTAGGTCCTATCTGTCTCTACTACTATGCCTGCCTGATCCCATCTTGGACTGGTTTTCCTATCCTGCCTGTTCCTGAGTGGTCCTGTCCTTGGTTTGGGCTTGCTGGTACAACCAAGGTTCTTCTTTGGCCCTGAATTCATTGCTGCCCTGGGTTGATGCTTTGGACTCAAATTGATATCTAGCTTGGGAATCAATTGCTTTGGACCACTGTGAGTGGAAAGCCACTATAATGCAGGGACTACGTTGCTTTAAGATGGTGAGGGTCAATGATGAGCTAGAGAAGAGGAATTAGAGACTGGTACTCGGCATGCCTGTGCAAGCTCAATCGAGTTTGTATGTGCAACTTCCTGAAGGATCTGCCTGTCATGTATCGGACTCCTCAGCCACTCCAGAAGCTGTGCTGGTACCCAGTAACCTACCAAGATTGCAATCCCCATGGTCTCCTGTGACCAATGGCTGCCAGTGATTGATACCTGACATGACTTTAGCGCTCTCTAAGTAAATTCCTGCTCTAGCATGTCCCCCTGGACTGCCAGCCCACACCAGTCCAACCTTATGTGTGCCCTGTCTGTCCTACCACATATCCAGAATGGAGATGAAAGCAGAAGATCTTTATAGTGATTACTGTAAGTCCACAGAAATGTGAAGTGACATCTTCACGATCACCCAGCCAGTCAGTGCGAAGATTGGGCACAGATTGGTTTCCTAAGTTCCAGGCAGATGGGGCCTGGGGCCAAATTTACAAAGGTATTTAGGCACCCAAAGATGCCCATAGCATCTAGTAGGATTTACATCAGGGCCTAATGGGGTTAGGCCCCACTGATGTCCTGACTCCTAAAGTCAACATGATTTAGGTATTAATGCGGGAAAAATAATTTTGGGGTTTATAGTTGCAACTGTGGAAGTGTACCAAAGACCATCAGAGTTATTTAATCACCTTTGTGTGTTACATACCTGTCCATTGAGATCTGCCAATAGCTCTGGTAAGGGACAGGGATCCAGTGGATAGGGCCAGTACAGTAAGATTCATCGATTCCCCCCAAAATGACCACACTACCAGTTTGGTCTCTAAAAACGACAAATGCACATAATTACTTGAAATACCAATGTGTTAGGTGATATAGAAACACAGAAACTAAAAAAGACAGTCCCTTTGCCAAAGAAGTACAGTCTCAGTAATGAACCATTTCTAAAAATAATTGCTTTCCTTCAAAAAACAGGAAAAATTGTGCATTTGTTTCTAACTGAAACATTTCAGAAAAATTATCAATTTAAGTACATTCCCACCAGAAAGACCATCACTCCTTTTTCACCATTTGCTATTCTTTTGTTTAAAATTCTTTAAGTCATGTAGTAGGGGCAGCAGAGTTTGACTTAGGTTGCCAATCAAACATCTTAACAGCTAGTGAATAGTTTAGCTCTCCTAGGATATTTTTCACTAGGGGTCTGAGAGTGCTTTCAACAGCAGTATCCCCATTTTATAGAGCAAGAAACAGAGGCACACAGAAGAAGATTGTCTTGCACCAGGTCACGTAGTGATTCAGGCCAGGATGAAACTCAGGCTAGCACTGTAATCACTGCTTCCTAAAGAGTCACTGGGAATAGCTGACGGACAGGGAACAGGACTTTGTCTCAATGAACAGGCAATGTGTTCTCGTGGACCATACAGCAGCCATATTCTTGATTCTACCACTCGTGATGGGTGGCCGTAGGCAAGTCATTGCACCTCCAGGATATCTTGGTCCAGAGTCCTCCCCCACGCTCCTATGGAAATACTTTACTTCCATGTTTAGAAAGTCACTTACTGACTGAGGTACACTGAAAACAAGGGCTGCTGCACCACGTTCTTGGTCATCATGTTATCAAAGACAGGAAAAAGCCCACCAACAGCTAGATCTGGATAAGCCATGCCCAGGATCCCATCAAATTTGCTGTAGAAGAAAACGGGTCCTGGCTCGCTGGTGCTCAGTGCTAACTGCTGGTTGGTGTTGCTGAAGGAGGAGACCTGGGAAGGAGATGGATCAGTTCTTTAGCTCCTTATCTGGCAAGAAAACCACTGAACTGATGGGTATTTGAAGGAAATGTCATATAAAAGCAATGTTGAGTGGGTAAGGCTGCTCTCACAAGAGTGGGTTTTTGCTGTTCAGTGCTTCACCCATCCTGAGAGCAGGAGAGACAGTTTACACACACACAACGTGAGTACTCATGGAGTAATTTACTTTGGTTTTCATTCCTCTTCTGGGGCAGCTCTGACCAGTGAAGCTATCTCCCCTACCGCTGAGGGACCAGACACAGTAACAGCACTTACTGTGTGTAGCTTGCTTGACAGAGTCGGTTATGTATCCACTCTCTGAGGCACTCACAGCTCTTAATGCCTGAAGATGTGTTGGGGAATTCACTGGAGATATTCACTTTAGAAAAGACAGACTGGCAGGGCTCTGGGGGATGGCAGAGTGGATAATGTGCTTGCAGAATGGTCCCTTCCCCCTAATTGCAAAGATGCTGGTTTAGCACTGGGGGGATGGCCTTTATGATTGTTTGTCCACTCACTTCTGGTACCACCTCTGTGGAGAGCTATATAAGAAGGGAGCCAAAGAAACCAGTGCTCCCATGGGGTGTGAAAGAGGCAATACTTGTGCTGTGAGTATACTCTGCATGGGCCTATAGTCAGGGCAGAGGGCAGCTAGTTGTTGTAACCCCATTGGTGAGCAAGAGATGAGCTTATAGGCTAGGGACAGACCTTATACTTAAGCTGGTTTAAGTGATTAGAAACTGGTTGAAGTGATTAGAAACTGGTTTAAATCTGTAACAGAAGAGATGTTCATGGCATAGCAGCCAGTAGGTAAGTGGCTTTACTGAGAGACTCATCTTCTCCAGAGTGAAAGCCCCAGCAGGTGTAAGCTGGCACAGCGCCACCCCATTTGTGAATCACTGAAAGAATAGGGAGGTCTGTATCCTTTCTGCTGCATTAGTACTTACTAGCACTGTATCATATCCCACAACCCCGGCCATGCTGCCTGTGCCATACTGAATGGATATGCTGGTCCCTGTGCCGTGGTAGGTGGAAGATTTTGACGGATCAAACCTCCGGTGATTTTCTGCCAAAGAATATTTAGAAAAAGCATCAGCATCCAGCCCTACTATAAAGAAGAGGATAAAGCTCAGCACATAACTGTGTAGTGTAATAGTCAACACTGTTAACTAAGGGGCCCTATTCGATTTGGATTAGGATTCAGCCCAAATCAGGAACAGTGATTCGATTAGTTGATTCAGATCACTGTCCCTGATTCGATTCAGCTGAATCCGAATCTGAAGATTCGATGCTGATTCTGAGAATCAGCGATTCAGTCACAGCCACAGATTTAAATTAGGGGTGTGCGAAGTTAGCCCTATTTGATTCGACTTCAGATTCAGCCTGAATCAGGGTCAGGGATTCAAATTGTTGATTCAGATCACTGTCCCTGATTTGATTAGACTGAATCTGAATCTGAAGATTCGATGCTAATTTGCAGAATCAACAATTTGGCCATAGAAACAGCTTTAAATTTTTATTCTACATACCTCAAGGTACCAGCGCTGTTTGTGAATGCTGCAATGCTGGGGTGGCTGGAGCATCCTATATGCTCGACAGCAAACCTGGAAGTACTTCTGGTCCACTTCTGGGTCTGCTGGAGAGCACGCGGGGGGGACCCCCCATGCTCCCCTGATTTGGCGATCAACTACGGGGGGACCCCCGATGCCCCCCCAGACCTAGGAGGCCGCATTCACCAAGCCAGTGAGGTGCCCCGGCATGCTCCCCAGAGGACCCAGAAGTGGACTGGAAGTGCTTCTGGTCCACTTCCAGGTCTACTGCCAAGCACGCAGGGGAATCCCCCCACCCCTTCTGTGGGACACTACATCCGCCCCACCATCACAGCATTCATGAGCCGCCTGCTACCTGGAGGCATGTAGAAAAAACATTTCAAGCTGTGTCTATGCCCGAATCTCTCCGAATCGATTCAGAGGGTTCCAATTCGATTCGGAGAGATTAAAGGGTCCTCTGATTCGATATGGATTTGGAGATTCAGCCACCGAATTGGACTGAATCTTTGCTGAATCAAAACAGGGCCCAAAGCTTTGCACGGCCCTAATGTTAACTTCATGTTCTGCATTGATAAGAACTTAGTAATATCTAAGGTATTTCTTTGGTCTCTTCCCACCTACCATGTTTTTCTTGCATCAAACACCTGTTCTTCCCCCACTCCCCCAAATCAGGGTGTGTATATTAAGGAGGGAAGCTGGATTTCTGCCTGAAGTAGAAGCCCCCTGCTCTGATTTATTCTCCAAAATCAGCTGCTCAGCAGCAGCACTGGAATTTCTTTTCGGGCAGGTGAGGGAGTCAATTGATCTGATGGTGCATTGTTCTTCACTCAACAGATGTTAATATTCATCTCTCTCTTTCTCTCTCTCTCCCTCCCTCTCTCTCTTTAATGGTCTTGATTTCCATCCATTAATCAAGCTATCCTTCTGGCAGTTTAGTTGTCTGCTAGTTACTTCTCATGTCACAGCTTTTTACAGAATTTTTAGCTCTGTCCCAGCCATATGATGCCATAATCCTGGAAATCTTTTTTTCTTCATTTTTGCCTTCCCAAAGACAAGGTGAATATTATTCCAGGGCACGTTGTATATGAGAATATGTGGTAGTATTATAGTACGTCACAGTCTTTAATGCATTTATCCTCATAGCTTCCCTCTGGGGAAGGGCAGGGCAGTGCCGTTAGTCTTCTGGGGATGAAAAGGGGATAAGTGATTCACCCGAGGTTACACAGGAATTCTCTGTCAGCAAGGTTTGAGCCTGAAGGCACAGACAGAAGTGCAGCTCCCTGCTGTAACTGAGAACAACAATCTCCCGAAACCAATCGCCGTTTGCCGCCATGATGCCCCCTCCCAGTTGCAGGAGTCACCAGTTATTCATGCTACAACTGATTTCTCCTGGCAAAGGCCTCTCCTCCCTCCCAGTCTGTCCCTCTTTCACAATGGGAGGGGGAAAAGGGGGCAAAGGGAGCTCATTCTAGGGGTTACCCAGCTTCATGGGGACTCCAATACACCCACCCCAACCTACAGCAGGGGCTGAAAACCCCCCAGACCTAACTCCCTCTGCTTCCTTTCCTACCTCCCATTCTGAAAACAGGCTGGGAGGCACTGCAGACAGAAGCTGTAGAAGATACTCTGTTTGACATGTCTTCATCTTACCCCTTATGCAATAAGGGATCAAATTTTTCCCAATTATCCATTTTTGTAGCTGTCTGCAGCCATACACCTATGTTTGGTCATGGCTATAGACTGCTTTCTGTGACTGGATTGGCTGAAAATGGTCACTTCTGTCTGTGCCCTGAATCAACATCTAATGCCTTAACCTCTGACATCTCTGCAAATAGGAAAATCCACCAGAATGAGAGAAGAACAAGACAGGCACAGAGATAATACTGTGCACATGAAAACAAGCCTACCTAGAGGACTTCTCGATATTCAAATTTCAGTCCCTGTTCCCAAGCACCTATTTAGTCCTGTTGAAATTCAAGGGACTGCACTTATGCATAAGAGTTTGCAGATTTGGAGTCCCCTTTCCCAACCTTTACTGGCATCTGTACATTGACATGGTATCCAGATCCCCACTCTTACAAATAATAATTTATCAATTTAAGATGAGCTCAGGAGATGTCTATCCCAGGTTATGCATCTTGGGCAACTGCTAACTATACAGCTCAAACCTTGGAAGCTCACCTTTGCCTAAAACACCCACAAGTGGGCATCCTTCAGCTTTCCCAGGAAGCTACTTTGGTCTCACGTCATCCATGTTTGTTAAAGCACAAGGTCCAGAGATTTTACTGAGCCCACTCTGACAGCCACTCCCCCTCTCTCATGACAAGGGTGACCCAGCTCAGACACTCAGCCGGCTACAATTGTGGGCAGTTTCTCAGGGCGAGTGAGGAGCAATTCTTTTAGACCCTCTCTCCTGCTGTGCAGTTCCCTAGGACTTAACCAGTGGGTGCACCTACATGTGTGGTTCAAGCACCACAGCCTATTTTATTGTGCATTGAAGTGTTATGTAAAAAAAAGTGCAATCATGCTAATGTGCAGTAAAATAAACTACTGTGCATTAAGCATCACTTTAAAATGTATGCTTATGGTACTGCGCATTAGGATGACTAATGCGCATTTGTTTAGTACCTCACATTGGAGGTACTAAATTTAATGCACATTAGGAAAAGCACATTAATGCATGTGGAGATGCACCCAGTATCATAAACTCCACCTACACATGGGCTTAACTTTACTTGCATACATAATCCCATTAAAACAAGGAAGACAACCAGCACTGTGGGTAGAATCAAGCATACTCGTAAGGTAGTGATTCCCTGTGGCATCCTGGAGTGCCTTGAGATCCAGGGCTATGGGTTGCCACACATTGTTAGCACTGTTAGGTGTGCAAACCTTATTGGGAAGGTAAACCCAGAGATTTTGGTTAGAATACAAAGTTTTATAACTCTTTCTAAGATCTAAATTCTTTGCAGCAGAAGAATTGCTCCAATATTTTTCTGTAATCAAAAAGAGTGAAAACTAAGAGCTGGTATTTTGTTAGGAGTGTCTTGAGCCTAAAAAGATTGAGAACTAGTGGCAGATTCTCACAATGGGAGTTAGCTGTGAAATGGGCATTGAAAACAGGTGTCCTGAGTGGCAGCTATAGGGTCTCTCACACAATCTGTTCCATCACACCATATTAAAAGAGTAGCGTAGATGGGGGAGGAAGCATTCCGTTACTTACGGCAGGCTGCACTCTTGCAGTTGGTGGAGGGAAGCCAGAGGTTGGATGAACCGGTATCAAATACAACAGTGAACTCCTGAGGGGGGGTCCCAATGTAGATTGTTCCATAGTACTCTGTCTGTTCAGGTAAGAGAGACAACAATGGTTCCCAGCAGCTAGTTATACATACATGTGTGACCTCTACATGGACAATACTTCACTTCAAGCATATGAATAAGCACCAAAGGCCAGAGCCAATAGAGGACCTAAGCATTTGGGCAAATCTCACTTTAGGCACCTAGTCCAAACTTATCAAGGGAAAGCCCCTTCTCAACTGCTGCCTCATATTGCTTGTGCCTGAATTCTGGGAGTGCTCCTGTTAGTGACCTAAAAGCTCCTAGGCACTGAGGCTGTACCCCTGCAACTGTCTCAGGTTTGCCATGTGCAGCATTTATATGTGCGTACAGGACAGCAGCAAATTGAGCCAGGCTGGTGCAGCCCCCTGGTAGTCAGCCTGCTAATCTGGAGCTGCTCTGCCCTGGCTCAACATGCTACAGAGGGGCTGGCTGTGGCACAAAGTTGCTATAGTGTAGGGCTAGTTGGCAGGGAACCTCCCGCACTGTAGCACCCTCATGCCCCAGCCAGCACAGGTCCCTATCTACATATGCACTGTGGCACACCACATAACTCTGTCACAGGAGAGTACTTGTGTTGGGCAGTACTGTCCTACAGCACAGTTAATTGGTTTACTCCAGTGTAATAGCACAGCATGTGTAGACAGTGATGCTTCAGTGTGGGGCTACTTAGTCAACTCTGAAGCAGAGTGCTCCAGGGCTAGCTATGCGAAGCTTTGGGTGGTGATTCGATTTGGAGGAGATTTGGCCCGATTCAGTGCCCGAATCTCCAAATCTGAATCGAATCAGGGGATCAGTTAAAAGGTCTGAATCAATTCAAAGGTCTCTGAATCTTCGGAAAAGATTTAGAGAGCTTTGGTGATTCAGGCAGTCCCTGGCGGCTGCAACAGGGAGCTGCAGCTGACTCCGAGCTGGTAAGTACAGGGGCGGAGGGAGGGGACCATGGGGGGACCCCTGCCAGCCCCATCCCCTGCCCGCTCCCCCAGACCCCCATGGGTGCCCCACCCCGGCCCAGCTCCCAGTCCTTTAAAGAAAAGCCCCAGTGCTCACCAGGTGCTGCTGGGCAGGGGGCAATCCCCGCTGCCCCCCGGCAAAAGCCCTGGGACTCACCAGTCCTGCAGCAGCCTTGGAGCTTAGGGGGCTCATGCAGAGCCCCCCACATGGCGTGGGGAAGTGAGGGGCAGCAGGGATCACCCAGTGCCAGCGGAGCAATGAGTCTGGGGTTATTTATTTATTTTTTCTTCAAAGGTCAGAGCCGTGGCAGGTGGGGCAGCCATGGGGGGTGGCGGGGAGGGGGCTCATGCAGAGCCCCCATGCAGCATGGGACATTGGGGAGCAGCGGGGATTGCCTCCCAACCTGGCAGCAAGAGCCAGGAGCTGGGGCGGCGGGGCAGCCATTGCTGGCTTGGGGGAGGGGTAGGGCATGGGCCCGGCCTGGCTGATTCAGAGATTCGGCAGCAGCTCAATCTCCAAATCAGGCTCAGCCGAATTGAATCGGGACAGTGATTTGAATCACCGAATTGAATCACTGTGCCCTGAATTGGCCGAATCCGAATCCAAAGTGAATACTAGCCACTTCGCACACGCCTAGAGCGCACATGTAGATGCCCCCACTGAGTCATCAGAGCAGAGCTGGCCTTTGAGGAGGGCAAATGAGGCAGCTACCCTGGACATTGTGCTGAGCAGTAGCCACACACTGCAATGAGCCTCAGCTCCACTTTTTAGACTACAAGGCAGAAGAACTGCAGTTGAAACATGGAAAAAATCAGATTGAAAAAGGCTTTTCCTCTTGTGTTTTACATTGTCTCAGACAAGTTGGCTGCTCTGTCTGCAGCCGTGGTTGTAGCCATTAGCATTCTTCTGATGCTGTTCATCACTGTTGCAAGCACTCAACAGAGTTTCCAACATGAGTCTGATAAACAACCATGTAAGATCAAACATGTGCGAAGAACAACGTCATGGTTTGATCGAGGGTGGAATAGCACAGTGAGCCAATGACCCCTACTGGTCTTTGCTGCAAAAAGCTGTAGAAGTCTTGCTTCAAAGCTGAATGATCCCGTCCATACCACCTGAGCATCTTTCAGTAACACCAGCAATTTCACCAGGACAGGAACGGATACATGCAGCAGGGAAAGCATGTGAACCACAGCTTATTTCCAAATACAAACATACCATATTGTCTTGCATACAACATGCAACCTTTCCCAAAAGCTAGCATGGGAAATTGCAGTATGACTTATGAGGGAAATACAGTAAGAGCAGTTTCTGCCAGTTACTGAGCAGAAATGAAAGTAAAACCTGCACTCACAGGGAGCAGAACAATGAGCAGGCTGGGCTCCTTCACCGCTGCTTTTCAATTACTTATTACAAGGGAAGCTCTTCTTTTCCTTTAATCTGCCTTTTCTAAATCAGGGTGCATATTTTATTCCAGGGCATTTTGTATGTGAGAAAATGTGGTGATAGGGGCTTCGTTCTATATTGACAAGCTGAGCTACCCATCCAATACATCAGCCTTGGGATCCCAAGGAAACCTGTAATGCAACCATAATGTACTTCCCTCCCTGAAGCAAATAAATTGTAGCAGAGCATAAACTCACATCAAAGTAGTTCAAGAGTGGCTCAGAGACCCCCTGGGAACCAGACGAGCGTGCATATTTGGTGCTGATGTCATAGTGGTGCTCCTTCAGGAAGTCTTCCAGCAAGCCTTTTTCCCTCAGGAGTTCCCTCGTCTTCTTCCCTTTCTGCAAAGGTATCCTTGTGTGCAAGAAAAAACAACAACTAAGATCCCCAATCACTAAAACACCCTTCATCAGACGTTTCTTGTGCGTTGAGCCTAAGGGAAACAGTTTGGATTGAAGCCATCAGCTCCCATGACATTCGCAATGGGTTTCCTTATTCGGCTGATGGAATCAACATTTTAAAAGGACTGAAATACTCCTCTGCTTATCAAGCATGGGTATAGTCTCACCACGGCCAGAACAAGCGTCTTCTCCATTTGGAGTGGCCTTGTCCTTCTCATAACTTCCCATCTCTTCCCAGACCTCATCTGAAAAGAGATCTTTTCTCCTTCCCATGTTTAAGCTTTTTACTAGGCCTGTGCAAAGCGGCTATTATTCACTTCGGATTCGGGCGATTTGGGGGACAGTGATTTGATTCGGTGATTTGAATCACTGTCCCGATTAGATTTGGCTGACTCTGATTTGGAGATTCAGCAGCAGCCGAAACTCCGAATCTTCGAATTGGCCAAGCCAGGTCCATCCCCCACCCCTCTCCCAACCTGGCAATGGCTGCCCCAGCTCCTGGCACGTGGGGAAAAAAAAGCCCCAGCTCACGGGGTGCTGCTGGGCAAGGGACCATTCCTGATGTCCCCCCACTGCCCCACGCTGCATGGGGGGCTCTGCATGAGCCCCCTGACCCCCCCCCCAGCTCCCCCATGGGTGCCCTGCCTGTGCCAGCTCTGGCCCTTTAAGAAACACCCCCCTCGAAAACACCCTGGGACTCACTGCTCCTGCCATCGCAGTTGATCCCCACTGCCCCCCATTGCCCCATACCATGTGGGGGGCTATGCATGAGCCCCCAAAGCCTCCAGGCTGCACCAGGAGTGGTGAGTCCTGGGGCTTTTCTCGGCGTTTCTTTTTCTTAAAGAGGTGGAGATGGCCCAGGTGCGGCACCCATGGTGGGGCTGGGGGAGCAGGGCGGGGCGGG
>NW_005842137.1:2114733-2211864 GCF_000455745.1 Alligator sinensis
CTAGTACTTACCAGGGCTATACTTACCTGCTGCAGCTGACTGGGACTGCCCAAATCATCAAAGCTCTCCAAATCTTTGCCAAAAATTTGGAAAGTTTTGAATCAATTCGGACCTTTAAATTGGTCCCCTGATTCGATTCAGATTTGGAGATTCAGCCACCGAATTGGGCCGAATTTCCTCCGAACCGGATCACCACCTGAAGCTTCACACAGCCCTACTTTTTATATTTCTTATCCCTCTGTTGTTAAATTAAATGACCTGGGAGTCAGAAAGGAGCATTAGATCATTTTATCAACATCCTTTCCTTTCCTTTTTATTTTATAAACAAGCTAGTTAGCAGCAGCAGATGAAGGAGAAGTGGTAAAACAGGAACTTGCCTGGTCAAGCCTTCAGAGAGAGCAAAAAGAGCACAGAGGAGCACAAGACACTTCATCCCTCTGTTTCTGCAGAGGCTGCTACAGATGCAGGGCTGTTGAACATAACTTGGCTGCTTTTATAATCTGAGGTTGACTCTCCTCAGGGGGGACCTCCAGGAAGTCAGATTACAAGAGAAATTCCAGCTCAGGCTGGTGATAGCAGATCACTCTGCAAACACCCCAACAGCTGACTAAGGCCTAACCCCAAAGCACACAATTTCTAACATCAGTACATTGCACTGAAGAACAGTGCATGTGTTACCTGCTGCAGCAGATTGTGCCTGTGATAATCAGTTGGAGTGTTTTTATCTTTCACTGATTTATACTTCCCTTTTTGATTTCAGTTTAAATTTCCTCCCCTAGCCTTGGATAAGATTGTATGAGTCTCTGACTGGTTTCACATCCTGTTAGTCCATTGCCAACTGGGGATTAGATATGTAGACCTATATCCCAGTGCAGCATATTGGGTTTACTGATTCCAGCCCCTAACATCTATGAAAGTATGAAACTAGAGAACTAGGAAATGCAGCCATAGAGCACCTGATCCGAGTGAGAAATACTGAGAGGCTGAGCTAGTGATGTAGACTAAATGAAGGTGTCAGTCAAAACAGTGAAAGGTTTTCAGTGCCATCTTTTAAGAAGCTAGATGCAACTTCGCAATGCTACAGTCTGAAAATGAATGACTGGCCTCTCCACCAATCAGTGGCAAGGGACAGGCCACACGGGCAGCTTCACCAATCAGTGGTAAGGGGCGATATTGCCATGAAATGTCTGTGAAATGGGCTCTGTGCACCGCAACCAGGCCATGAAAAACCCCTTTGTCTCACCATGGTTTAAGCAAGTCCCTAGTAATAGCCTGCTTGCAATTAGCAAACTCCTACATGAGGCTGGACATGGACTGATGAATCCAAACCTGGTGGGACTTACACCAGTAGCAGGTTAACCTAGATTCTTTCCAGGTTAATTCTCCACCAGGTTGGGTAACTTCGTGGTTTGTCTTCTAGTTTTTCTATTGTTGTAATTTTAATGACAACAGTGTAAAATATCATCTATGTTCCCAGACTGCTAAAATGCCATCTCTTCCCTTCATCTGCTTTGTGCCCACGCCTTTCCACCCCTCTTTCTACACTACAGTCTGCCCTCTGTCCCTTTTCATAGTTTCATAGATGTTAGTGGCTGGAAAAGACCTTACAAAAGCATTGGTGTGGCAGCACAGTAGGGGTGCTACTATGCAGACACACCTGCCTCACTGCCAGGCTCAAAACCTCGCTTCAAGGGAGTCTACAGCCAGCTGTCCCACTTCCTGGAGAACCCCCATAAGTCAAGGGTTTGGGATGCTCCTGTGGTTTCCTGCATGTTATCCAGCATCTTTTTCTGGACAGCGAATCTGCCATCACATTCGGGCATCCCTTTATGTGTTCCACTTTCATGTTGAACTCCTGAAGCTGCCATGCCCACCTTTGAAGGTTGGCATTGGTATTCTGCATTGTCTGCAGCCATTGAAGTGGGGCATGGCCTGTTAGGACCCTGAACTTCTGTCCCCACAAATAGGGGCTCAGCTTGTTCAGTGCCCAGACACTTGCCAACCTCTGAGCTGCCTTTTAGTTTGTGGTGGTGGGCAGTCATTAATGGCCTCAATTTTATTCCACATTGGGGTGATCTTGCCTCCACCCACATGGTGTCTGAACTACACCACTTTGGGCAATGCCAACTGACATTTCTTTGCTTCCACTGTTAGTCCAGCCCCTTTAATCTATCCAGCACAATGGTTAGGTGAATTAGGTGTGAGTCAAAGTCCTGGCTAAAGATAGCAATGTTGTCGATGTGGGCCACTGTAAACTTCCTGAATCCTTGTAGAAAGTTATTAGTGAGTCTTTGAAAGGAAGCAGGAGAACTGTGCATACCATAAGGAAGGACTGTGAACTCAAACAGTCCCAAAGGTGTGGTGAAGGCATACCTGGCCATAGCATGCACATCTAGTGCCATCTGCCAAAACTCCTTAGATAGATCAAGAGTAGAGAGGAAATTGGTTAGGACCAGGGTGTCAAGCAGTGAGTCCATCCTGGGCATAGGGTATGTGTTGGGGTGGTGATCACATTCAGCTTCCTATAGTCCACACATAGTTCATCCTGGTTTCAGACAAGTATCACAGGGCTTGTCCAGGGACTCATCAATGGCTTTTTACCTGACTTATTCATGGCAATAGCATAAGTCACATCATCTTTGAAAAGGTGTCAGTGACTATAGGGGCCTTTATGGAGGTTAGGGCAATTTCCTCCAGGGACTGCATCGCAAAATCCACATGAGTTAAAATATATTGCTTCCCTCTCTGAGTCATATGCCTCAGATGGCCCACAATGTCTTTCCCCTCTCTTTGGAAGGCCTGATCAATGATAGGGAGGGGCTGCAGGGGAGCTTTTCTCTTATCCCCACTCTTGCCCGTCCGCTGGCATGTCTCGCAAGATCTTCAATAATCCATCACATTCTGAGCAGGCCTGAGCTAATAAAAGCTTGCCAACAGCCGCTGGCGAGTCCGACCCATGTCCAGGTGACCGGTGCAGGGTAGATGGTGGGCCATGGCAAGCAGCTGCCTGAATTTATGTGGCACCACAAGCTGGCAATAGGGCTCCCAGGACACAGCATGGTTCCTAGGCACCCATAGCTGATAAAGGAGTCCCTTATCCCAGACTACCTGTTCTCTCTTATCCTGGGTGAACTCTGTTGCTTGCTCCTGAGCCATCCGTTGGAGTTCCTCCAAGCTGGCGTCTCCTAAAATCTCCAGTTTAAGCTCCTTCTGCCCAGCTATGCAATCGGTGGGGATCTTTGGTGCTTCCTCATGGCATTTCTCTAGCTCCTTCCCGTGAGCTTTGGCTTCCTGTGCCACTGACTAACCAGGCCTCTCCCTGAGGCCATCTATTAGCTTTTCCCTGCGGATATCGGTTCCCTAACTGGCTGCCACAGTGAAAGTGGTTCTCTTCTCTTGTCCTTCCTACCACCATAGACAACTGGGTTACCTGGCTCTGGGATGCTTCCCCACCTACCGTCTCTGCCTTCTGCCTGCCTTCTTCCTCTGAGTGCAAATCACTGCATTAATGTAGAGGGGTTCTATAATATTCCCTCACACTCCCTTCCTTCTGGTGATCATCTGGAAACTACAAGCAGATCCCATCGTGCTATTAAATGAACATCTGCCAGGGGTCTGAGATGCAAAAAGATCACATGACTTGCTCACAGTCCACAAGGTATAGGTAGCAGATCCAGGAAATGAACTGAGATCTCCTCAAACCACTACAGCCCCAGGATGCCGCAGCCCCACTCCCTCCCTCATCGCTACCTGCACGCCCCTCCCCACCCCTGCTGCAGCTGGGCTGCCTTGCAGCCCTACCACTGCCCCGCATTTGGGGGGGAGGGGGCCAGCCCCATTACCCCCACTTCTGCTCCCTATGGTGGTATTCCCTGACTTCCAAGTGCTTAATTGGGAGGGCTGGAAGTAGCTTTTCTAGGTGTAGCTTTTCTTTTTAAAGTGTCAGCACTGATGATGAATAGCACCTTACTTCAAGGGAAGTCTCAAAGATGAAGGATGGTCCAGCGAGTGGATGCTAACCCAAGTTCAGTCCCCACCCCATCACAGACTTCCTTTGTGAGTTGGGACAAATCATGAAGCATCTTTCTCTCTCCATTCACACTCTGTAGCTGTGGATGATGGCACTGCCCTGTCTCACAAGGGTGGTGTTGTCATGGGGCGCTCAGATACTGTGGCAATAGTAACCAGGTAGGGGACAGCTTCTCAGACAATAAGAGCCCCATAGCAGTGTTCAATTCAGTGGAGCAATGGCCGTTTACACCCATTGAGGATCTAGTTCAAAGACTGCTAGAAGTACTTACGGAGTACAGTAGGAAGAGTAAGGGGAATGGAGCATGGCTCTGTGAGGGGGTGGTTGCATGTGTTTAGCAGTTTGAACTGGGAAGTGTTTTATAGCTTATATTTTATACAAATGAATGTGTGGCCAAACAAATCTGAATCATTCCTGCTTTCTTTATGCCTTGATAAGAATGTAATCGACTGCATACCAGGTCAATTGCTTACAGAAATATAATAACATGCTATTATCTGGTAAAATATAATTATGGTAAATTGATTACAGGATGGATCATAGCACCTGCTCCTGGGTGATGTCTAAACAGACTTGGCCAGACCAACCCGGTTGTTTTCCCTGTCAAAGATGCTGTAGTACTCCCTGATGAATATATCTCCCAAGATCCACAGGTAGTTATTTGTGACCTGAAAACTACTTGTGCAGTCTCCTGGGCCAAACTAGATTTGGACAGAAACAAGCAAACAAACATTAAAATCATTGGTTAGTACATCTCATTTGTTTCCAAAGGAGTTGGTTCTGTCACTGTAATTCCCAAAAGCTTGGGCAAAATTCTCCCACTGGCTCTGACTAGAGCAGCAATTGGCAGTATTCGTTAGCAGCCGGCTGGAATGACCCAGCTTGGGTCTGACACCGGCTGGTGCTAGGACCCAACTACTGACACTACTTGCTTCCCCTTGCTGTGGCACAGCAGAAGCTCCCACTGCCTGGCCATGGCATGGGCAAAGCCCCTCCGCCATCAGACTCCCACCAAAGCCCCCCAGCTCCACAGGCAGGTTACTGTAGATCCACAGGCCAATCGTAGCCCACAGGCCATAGGCTGCCAACCCCTGATCTAGTGAGCTGGCAGAGCCATTGTGGCTGGAGCACCAGCACGGATTTAGAGCCTTAGAAATATAGTAGAGCAGAACATCAAGAGATCATCATGTCAACCATCTGCCCCAAGGCAGGGTAAAACTAGATGAAGGCTAGCCTCAACGGATGCTTATCTAACCCATTTTTAAAAACTTAAATGAAGGAGATCTCATAGCATCTCTAGGTAGCCTGTTCTAGTGCACTTTTCTAGTTAGAGAATGTTTCTAAATATCTAGCTCAAATCTTCTTTTCTTCAAATCATGTCAATTCTTTCTTGTCCTTCCTCCCTGATACACATCCTAATACCATCTTCTCAATAATAGTCTCTTGCATATTGAAGAGCTGTGATCATGTCTTCTCCCTACCCTAGTCCCCTCTTTTCTAGACTAAAACCTCCCACTTCTTTCAAGTTTTCCCCATAGGTCCTGTGTTATAAACCTCTTAGGGTGTTCGTTGCTCTCGTCTGGACTCTCTGCAGCTTGTCTTCTTGAAGTACAATGTGCAGACCTAGACACAAGACCCCTACTGATGCCTCATCCCCACTGAGCTGAGCAGAACGACCACTCTTCCTGTCTTACATAAGATACTGTGAATACACTCCTCAGGCAGTAGGTCAGACCTCTCCTAGCAAACCTGATACAAAGCCTCCTATGTCAGTCTTTCTACTGATTTCAGTAGGCCTTGGATCAGGCTACTAATTCCTTACCCCCAAAGCCTTCCCATGAGCATGCTCCTTGCTCTGCTCCCCAAGCCCTTCCCCCTGAGCAGCTGTGCAATGGGAGGGGGCAGCTGAGCTGAGACTGAACCCAGTCCATTTAGCTGTGCCCCATCGTGCTATTGTGTCCCCTGAAGAAAGGCATATCATACCTTCTCAGTGTAGGCTGAAGGAGGCAGAGGGAACTGGACCCCATTGATTACAAAGATGATATCAGGCAGGCTAGAAATGTCATTGCAGTTGACGTTATACTACAGAGCACACACAAAAAAAAAAAAAAAAAGTATCCAGTTATGAAATAAACAACATGGCCATTTTACAAGGGAAAAAAGACTAGAGGGGCAGTGTCAGAAAGTAAGTGGTCTGGGGTCTGGGTAGTACTTGGATGGGAGATCACCCTGGAATCCTGTATTTGTAGCAAGAAGTCGTGGCTGAATGCTTTGAGAACAGTAATTTATAGAAACCTAATAGGCACATCTACACATCACCCTAGATATGTGCTATGTCACCGTATGGCACACTACAGCAATGTAGAAATCACGTGAGTCTACGCATGATTGTCAGCAAATTCACCATAGCGGCTTGCTGCCCCATTTTAGTGTACCTCTACAGCAAAGTAGCAGTGAAGTCTAACCATGTACTACATGCATGGCACAGTATAAATGGAAATACTAAAGCATGGCAATGTGTAGATGTAGCCAGTGAGTAGCAAGACTTAATTTGGTCCCATTGTCACTGCTGAGAAATAGATGGAACTAGGTCGAGTTTGGATTTAGGTTGGTTTGGCTGAACATCACCAGCACATCATCCTGACTCTGATCCAGGCCAAGAGATAGGACTGATTAACCCCCTCAAAAATAATTAACTGTTTCTATAACAGTTGTAATAAAATAAAATAAAATGTAATAAAATAAATCCAGAGCTTCCAGTCCTCCGTCTCCCCCTCATAAATATCAAGCCCTGGAGTCGGCCAGAATAGTGCCCACGGGAAACCCTAGGACCAACCAGGACCCTGAGGCTTTTGTAGTGTTGCTTTGTCCGATTGACTAGTAAAGCCAGAGCTCAGGAAGTGGAGTGAGGCCGAGCCTGCAGGCTCTGCTGGGCACGTCCAGGGGACTTAAACCATTTGAGTGCAGGGTGCGGTGTGACAACTGGCTCCCTGAAGGACTCTCACCTGGCCATACTGTCCTGGAGTAGCTCCAATGACTTTCCATATGTTGCTGATGTCTGGTGAGGGCCCAGCCACGAGAGAAGTGCCGGTATCAACAATAGTTTGGCAGCCAGATTCACAGGCGATCACCTTGCCGTTCACAATGATGCTGAATGATTGAAAACATAGATAAGATGTTGAACTTGAAATGGCAAGGATGCACAGGAGGCTGTAAAATGTTAGACCTTAACAATGCAACAAACAGCATTACTTCCTCAGGCTCAGGCCTCGAGTGGCCGACTCAGTAAATGCACAGTCCTTACACAAGCCAGCTCTCATTGCCTTCATCCTGACATCTGCCTGGACAAGGACTCTGGGAGCCTGGCCTCCATACAGTCAACTGCCATAACATGAAGGATGCAGTCCAAAGCCCACTGAAGTCAAGAGGAGCCTTCCCACACCTGCTTAGGTTAGCAACAGCTCCAAGAAAACTGGCCCAGATCCCAGTCCAGCTCCACTGGCATAACTGAATTATGCCAATTCATACAAGTTAAGGACTCGCGGTATGGAGTCCACGCTCAGCTGGGGCTGATCCAGTTCCTAGCTCCAGCTGGAGGTGATCGGGGCCCTGACTTGAGTGATCCCCAGGGCCCTCAGGAAGAGGTCCCACCCACACTGGCCTACATAAGCTCAGACCAGCTGGCAGAAGGCTGTCTGAGCAACTAAACTGCTAGTCTGGGTCTCCCGGGCCACTTAGACCCTTGCTAGCCTACTTGCCTGCTTGCTTTTGCCTAGATACTAAATCTTGTCTCATGTGGACCCATGCCTTGCACTGCCTGAACCTTTGCCTCTCTCTCTCTATGTCCTGTCTGTCTCTACTCCTGTGCCTGCCTGATCCCATCTTGGACTGGTGATCCTGTCCTGCCTGCTCTTGAGTGGTCCTGTCTTTGGCTTGGACTTCCTGGTACAACCAGTGGCCTTCTTTGGGCCAGATCAACCCTGGCTTTATGATTTGGACTTGGACTGATACTACCTTGACCAAAGTGTGATCTATGGTAACTCCTGCTCTAGCACATCCCCTTGGGCTGACGGCAAAGTCAAACCTTATGTGAGCCCTATCTGTCCTACCATGTATCTGGAATGGAGATGATAGCAGAAGATCTTTATAGTGTAAAAGTCCATAGGGATGTGCAGCGACATCATCAAAGTCACTCAGCCAGTCAGTGCCAAGGTTGGGAACATATCGGTTTCCTGTGTTCCAGTTTATTCACTGGAGTATACTGCTTTCCTCGATAACTTGGGAAGAAGCTCAGGAAAAGTGAGCACAGACATTTAAAGGAACACTTCGGGGACATGGGGCCTGAGGCCAGATTTACAAAGGTATTTAGCCAGCCCAAGGATGCACATAGCATCTAGCAGAATATACAAGAAAGGGCCTAAGGGAGTTAGGCACCACTGACATCCTGACTGCTCAAGTCAATGTGAATTTGGTACTAATAGAGGAAAAATGAGCTTTGACTTTATAACTGCAACTGTGGAAGTGTGCCAAAGACCACCAGATTTATTTAACCACCTTTGTGTGTTACATACCTGTCCAATGGGATCTGCCAATAGCGCTGGTAAGAGACAGGGATCCAGTGGATAGGGCCAGTAAAGTAAGATTCATCAATTCCCCCAAAAATGACCACGCTACCATTTTGTTCTCTAAAAATGACAAATTCATATAATTACTTGAAATACCAGTGTGTTTGGTGCTGTACAAACACAGAAACTAAAGAAGACAGTCCCTTTGCCAAAGAAGTAGAGTCTCAGTAATGGACCATTCCTCATAATAATTGCTTTCATTAAAAAAAACAGGTAAAAATACATGCATTTGTTTCTAACTGAATCATTTCAGAGAAATAATCAGTTTAAGAATATTTCCACCAGCAAGACCATCACTCCATTTTCACCATTTGCTGTTCTTTTGTTTAAAATTCTTTAAGTCATGTAGTAGGGGCAGCAGAGTGTGACTTCGGTGACTGATCAAACATCGTAACAGCTAGTAAATAATTTAGCTCTCCTAGGATACTTTTCACTAGGGGTCTGAGAGTGCTTTCAACAGCAGTATCCCCATTTTGTAGAGCAAGAAACAAAGGCACAGAGAAGAAGAGTGTCATGCACCAGGTCACGTAGTGATTCAGGCCAGGATGAAACTCAGGCTAGCACTGTAATCACTGCTTCCTAAAGAGTCACTGGGAACAGCCCACGGACAGGGAACAGGACTTTGTTTCAATGAACGGCAATGTGTTCTCATGGACCATACACCAGCCATATTCTTGATTCTACCACTCGTGATGGGTGGCCGTAGGCAAGTCATTGCACCTCTCTATGCCTGAGACATCACGTGTATAAAATGGAGCTAACAACGGCAGGAAGCAAGCAGAGTATCTTGGTCCAGGACTTTCCCCCACACTCCTGTGGTAATACATTACTTCCATGTTTAGCAAGTCACTTACTGACTGAGGTACACTGAAAACAAGTGCTGCTGCACCACGTTCTCGGTCATCATATTATCAAAGACAGGAATAAGCCCACCAACAGCTAGATCTGGATAGCCCAGGCCCAGGATCCCATCAAATTTGGTGTAGGTGAAAAAGGGTCCTGGCTCGCTGGTGCTCAGTGCTAACTGCTGGTTGGTGTCGATGAGGGAGGAGACCTGGGAAGGAGATGGATCAGTTCTTTAGCTCCTTATCTGGCCAGAAAACCACTGAGTTGATCAGTATTTGAAGGAAATGTCATATAAAAGCAATGCTGAGGGGGTAAGGCTGTTTTTACAAGAGAGGGTTTTTGCTGCTCAGTGCTTTACACATCCTGAGAGCACAAGAGACAGTTTACACACACACAACTTGAATATTCATGGAGAACTTTATTCTGGTTTTCACCCCTCTTCTGGGAAAGCTCTGACCAGTCAAGCTATCTCCCCTGCCACTGAGGCACCAGACACAGTCAAGGTGCCTAGTGTGGGAAGCTAGCTTGAGAGAGGTGTTGTGTATCTGCTCCTCAAAGTGCTCACAGCTCTCAATGCCTGACCATATGTTGGGGACTTCACTGGAGGTATTTGCCCCAGGAAAAGACAGACTGGCAGGGCTCTGGGTAATGTGCTTCCAGAATGGTCTCCTTCCCCAGCTGCCTGTTGCAAAAATGCTGGCTTAGCACTGGGTAGATGGCCTTTATGATCGTTTGTACACTCACTTCTGGCACCACCTCTGTGGAGGGCTATATAAGAAAGGAGCCAAAGAAGCGTGTGCTCCCATGAGGTGTGAAAAAGGTAAGTACTTGTGCTGTGAGTATACTCTGCATGGGCCTATGGCCAGGGCAGATGGCAGATGGCTGTTGTAAACCTATTGATGAGCTTATGGAGCTGCATCCCCAAAAAGGGTATTGTGGAGAGGCCAAGTACCCCACCCTGTGAAGAGGAGGTATCTTTGAAAACAGTGTGCCCTATGGCATGTGTCCCTGGGGCAGTGTGCCTATGTCCTAACTCTTAGCCAGGAGTTATGCACCTAAGTCCCTTTGTGGGTTTGAGCCGCAATGCCCAATTGTACAGCCCAGCCTGCTTCACTGTTTGCATAGCAGCTAGGGTGTAAGTGGCTTTACTAAGAGACTTGCCATGTATTGTCTCCTCCAGAGTGAGATCTCCACCATGTGTCAGCTGGCACAGCGCTACCATGTTTGTGAATCACTGAAATAATGGGGAGGGCTGTAGCCTTTCTGCTGCATTAGTACTTACTAGCACTGTATCGGATCCCACAACCCCGTCCATGCTGCCTATGCCATACTGAATGGATATGCTGGTCCCTGTGCCGTGGTAGGTGGAGGATTTTGACGGATCAAACCTCTGGTGATTTTCTGCCAAAGAATATTTAGAAAAAGCATCAGCATCCAGCCCTACTATAAAGAAGAAAATAAAGCTCAGCACATAACTATTTAGTGTAATCAATGCTCTTAACTTCATGTTCTGCATTTAGAAAGACTTAGTAAAATCTAAGGTATTTCTTTGGCCTCTGCCCACATACCATGTTTTTCTTGCATCAAACACCCGCTCTCCCCTCCCTCCCAGATCAGGGTGTGTATATTAAGGAAGGAATCTGGATTTCTGCCTGAAGTAGAAGCCCCCTGCTTTGATTTCTTTTCCAAGTTCGACTGCCCAGTCACAGCACTGGGATTTCCTTTCAGGCACCTGAAGGAGTCAATTGATTTAATAATTCATTGTTCTTCACTCAACAGATGTTAAAGGTCATCTCTTTCTCTCACTGTCTCTCTTTTTTTTAAGGGTCTTGATTTCCATCCATTAATCAAGCTAACTTTTCTTCTGGCAGTTTAGATGTCTTCTAGCTACTCCTTGTGTCACTTTTGTTTCGCAGCCTTTTACAGAATTTTTAGGTCTGTGCCACCTCTATGAAGCTATAATACTGGAAATCCTTTTTTTCTTCATTTTTGCCTTCCTAAAACAAGGTGCATATTATTCCAGGGTATGTTGTATTTGATAACACATGGTAGTAGCATAGTTTTTCATAGTATTTAATGCATTTATCCTCAAAACTTCCCTCTGGGGAAGGGCAGGGCAGTGCTGTTAGTCTTTGGGTGATGAAAAGGGGATAAGTGTTTCACCCAAGGTTACACGGGAGCTCTGAGAGCAGGGTCTGAGTCCGAGAGCGCAGACAGAAGAGCAGCCCCCCGCTGTAACTGAAAACACTTTGCAGGAAACGTTGTGAGTTACAATGATCCCCGGAACAAAGCACAAGTTCACTGCTGGCTCCAGGGGGAAGGGAATCTAGCTTCTGGCTGCAGTCTGCACCTGATTTCCACTGGCAACGGCCCCTCTTCCTCCCAGCCTGTGCCTCTTTCACAAGGGGAGGGGAGAAAGGGGGCAGAGGGAGCTCATTCTAGGGTTACCCAGCCTTGGGGGAGTCCTATACACCCACCCCACCCTCCAGCAGGGGCTGAAAAAAGCCCACACTGAACTCCCTCTGCCCCCTTTCCCCCATCCCATTCTGAAAACAGGCTGGGAAGCAGCACAGACAGAAGTTACAGAAGACGCTTTGTTTTGAAATGTCTTCATCTGACCCCTCATGGAATGACCGTTCAGATTTTAACCGATCAGCCATTTTTTGCAGCTGTCTGCAGCCGTGCACTTGTTTGGTCATGGCTATAGACTGCTTTCTGTGACTGGATTGGATGAAAAATGTCATTTCTGTCTGTGCCCTGAATCACTACCTAGTGCCTTAACAACTCTGACATTTCTGAAAATAGGAAAAGCCACCAGAGCGAGAGAAGAACAAGACAGGCATGGAGATAATACTGTGCAGATGAAAACGAGCCTGCCTAGAGGACTTTGCTATATCCAAATTTCAGTCCCTGTTCCTAAACACCTAGTTAGTCTTGTTGAAATTCAAGAGACTGTTCTTATTGCATAAGAGTTTGTAAATTTGGAGTCCCCTTTCCCAACCTTTATTGGCATCTGTGCATTGATATGGTAACCAGGTCTCCACTCCTACAAACATTAACTCACCAATTTAAAATGAGCTCAGGAGATGTTTATCACAGATTTTGAATCTTGGCCCACTGATAACTATACAGCTCAAACCTTGGTAGCATTAAGATGGCCATTCAGCAATAGCCCAGCCAGTCCCATAGAAAACTCTGTCCCATTCCTGTATCATCTAGGAAACATGCCCTCGCCTCTGCCAAAAACACGCTCAAGTGGCCACCCTTCAGCTTTCCTGGGAAGCCCCTTTTGTCTCCAATAGTGCAAGTTTGTTAAGACACAAAGTCCAGAGGTTTCACTGAGCCCACTCTGACAGTCATTCCTCCTCTCTCATGACAAGGGGGACCCAGCTCAGACATGCAGCCGGCTACAGTTGTGGGCAGTCTCAGGGTGAGTGAGAAGCGATTCTTTCAGACCCCCGCTCCTGCTGTGCGGTTCCCTAGGTCTTAACCACTGGGCATGCCTACACATGAGCGTTATGTGCAGTAACCTATTTTATTGTTCATAAAAGTTATGTAAAAAAATGCAATTATACTAATGTGCCGTAAAATAAGCTACTGTGCATTAAGTGTCACTTAAAAAGCACGCACTTTTGGTACTGCATGTTAGGGCAGACTAATGTTCATTTATTAAGTACCTTGCATTGGAAGTACCTAATTTAATGTCATAACCCTTTCTAAGATCTAAGTTATTTGCAACAGAAGAATTACTCTAGTATTTTTCTGTAGCCAAAAAATGAGATAAAAGTAAGAGGTGGTATTTTAAGAGTGTCTTGAGCCTATTGTGGGGTTCCTTGAACCCAAAAAGTTGAGAAGCAGTGGCAGAGGGTCACACTGGGAGTTAGCTGTGAACATGGGCATTAAAGCCAAGTCCCCTGAGTGGCAGCTATAGGGTCTCTCACACAATCTGTTCCATCACACCATATTAAAGCAGTAGCGTAGATGGGGGAGGAAGCATTCAGTTACTTACGGCAGGCCTCACTCTGGCAGGTGACGGAGGGAACCCAGAGGTTGGATGAACCGGTATCAAATACAACGCTGAACTCCTGAGGGGGGGTCCCAATGTAGATTGTTCCAAAATACTCTGCCTGGTCAGGTAAGAGAGACAACAGTGATTCTCAGCAGCTAGTTATACATACATGTGTGTCCTCTACATGTTACATGCTTAACTTCAGCCATGTGAAATGCTCACCGGACCATGCACCAAAGGCCAGAGCCAATAAAGGACTTAAGCATCTGGGCAAATCTCACTTTAGGCACCTAGTCCAAACTTATCAAGGGAAAGGTGCTTCTCAGCTGCTGCCTCATATTGCATGTGCCTGAATGTTAGGGGTGCTGCTGTTAGTGATTTGAAAGCTCCTGGGCACTGAGGCTGTACCCCTGCAATTGTCTCAGGTTTGACAGGTGCAGCATTTACATGTGCATACAGGACTGCAGCAAATTAAGCTGGGGTGGTGCAGCCCCCTGGCAGACAGCCTGCCAATCTGGAGGTGCCCTCAGTATGCTGCGGAGAGGCTGGCTGGGGCACAAGGTTGCTATAGTGCAGGGCTAGTTGGCAGGCAGTGCCGCACTGTAGCACCTGCATGCGCCAGCCAGCACAGGCCACCATCCACACGTGCACTGAAGGGTACCTGTGTACATTGTTACATAGACTCTGTCTGTTGGGGTACAACACATACATATCATATTGTCTTGCATACAACATGCACCTTTCCCCAAAAAACTAGCTCTGGAAATCGGGGGACTTATGAGAGAAATACAGTAAGAGCAGTTTCTGCCCACTACTGACCTGAAGTGAAAGTAAAACCTGCACCCACAGGGAGCAGAACAATGAGCAGGCCGGGCTCCCGCACTGCTATTCAATTACTTACTACAAGGAAAAATCTTCTTTTCCCTTCATTCTGCCTTTCAAAATCAGGGTACATATTTTATTCCAGGACATTTTGTATGTGAGAAAATGTGGTGAAAGGGACTTTTCTCTATATTGGCAGGTAGACATTCCCATCCAAAAATCAGCCTTGGGATCCCCTATAAAGGAAACATAATTTACTTCCTGCTTGAAGCAAATCTATTGTACCAGAGCATAAACTCACATCAAGGGAGTTAATGAGTGGCTCATAGATGCCTTGGGAAGCAAACGAACGTGCATATTTAGTTCTGATGTCATAGTGGTGGTGCTTCACGAAGTCTTCCAGCAAGCCTTTTTCCCTCAGGATTTCCCTCAGTGTCTTCCCTCTCTGCAAAGGTATCCTTGTGTGCAAGAAAAAACAACCACCAAGATCCCCAATCACTAATGCCCTGCAACAGACTTTTCTTATGCGCTGGGTCTAAGGGAAACAGTTTGCATTAAAGCCATCAACTCCCATGGGATTCGCAATGGGTTTCCTTATTTGGCTGATGGAATCAACATTTTAAATCAACTGAAATACTCCTCTGCTTATCAAGCATGGGTATAGTCTCACCACAGCCAGCACAAGCAACTTCTCCATTTGGAGTGGCCTTGTCCTTCTCATAACTTCCCATCTCTTCCCAGACCTCATCTGAAAAGAGATCTTTTCTCCTTCCCATGTTTAAGCTGTTTACATTTCCTATCCCTCTCTTGTTAGATTAAATGACCTGGGAACCAGAAGGGACTGTGAATTTTTTTTATCTACATGCTTTTTTGCTTTTTTTTTAAAGCAAGCTGGTTAGCAGCAGCACATGAAGGAGAAGCAGTCATAGAGCAACTTACCTGGTAAAGCCTTCAGAGAGGGCAAAAAGAGCACAGAGAACCACCAAGACCTTCATCCTTCTGTTTCTACAGGGCTGCTACAGATGCTGAGCTGTTGAACATAACTTGGCTGCTTTTATAATCTAAGGTTGACCCTCCTCAGGGGGGAACCTCCAGGCAGTCAGTTTGCAAGAGAAATTCCAGCTCAGGCTGGTGATAGCAGATCACTCTGCAAACACCCCAACAGCTGACCAAGGCCTAACCCCATAGCACACAATTTCCAACACCAGTACATTGCACCAAACAACAGTGCACGTGTTTCTTGCTGCAGCAGATTGTGCCTGTGATAATCAGTTGGAGTGCTTTAATCTTTCACTTGTTTATACTTTCCTTTTTTGGATTCAGCTTTCATTCCCTGCCCTAGCCTTGCATAACATTGCATGAGTCTCTGGCTGGTTTCATGTCCTATTAGGCCATTGCCAATCAGGATATGGATATATGTAGCTATATCCCAGTGCAGCATGTTGGGTTTACTGATTCCAGGCCCTAACATCTATGAAACTATGAAATTAGGGAATGCAGCCATAGAGCATATGATGTAAGTGAGGACTACTGAGAGGCTGAGCTAGTGATGTAGACTAAATGAAGGTGTCAGTCAGAAAAGCAAAAGGTTTCGGTGTCATCTTTTAAGAAGTTAGATGCAAGGTAGGAATGCTGCAGTCTCAGGATGAATGATTGGCCTCTCAGCCAATCAGCAGCAAGGCTCAGGCCACAGGGGCACCTTCACCAACCAGTGGCATTGCCATGAAATGCCTGTGAAATGGGCACTGTGCACTGCCAGCAGGCTGTGAAAAACCCTTTGTCTCACCATGATTTAAGTATGTCCCTAGTAATTCCCTGATCTTATTTAGCAAACTCCTACATGAGACTGGACATGGATTGATGAATCTAAAACTGGTGGGACATACACCAGTAGCAGGTTAACCTAGATTCTTTCCAGGTTAATTCTCCATCAGGTTGGGCAACTTCATGATCTGTCTTCTTTTTGTATTGGTGCCATGTTAATGACAACAGTGTAAAATATCATGTCTCTATGCCCCCAGTCTGCTAAAATGCCATCTCTTCCCTTCATCTGCTCTCTGTCCCTGCCTTTCCGCTGCTCTTTCTACAGTACTCTCTGTCCTCTGCCCCTTTTCATAGTGTCATAGATGTTAGGGGCTAGAAGGGACCTTACAAGATCATTGGTATTGCAGCACTGTAGGGAGCACTACTACACAGAGACACCCAACTCACTTTGCCAGACCCAAACCTCACTTCAAGGGTCTCTCTCAGGGACCCTACAGCTGGCTGTCCCACTTACTGGAGAAACCCCGCAAGCCTAGAGTAACACTGCCTCTACCCGGGCACTGGTTTCCTGCCTGTTACGCAGAATCTTTTCTGGGCAGCGAGTCTGCCACTGCATTCAGGCATCCCTTTAGGTGTTCCACTGTCATGTTGAACTCCTGAAGCTGCCATACCCACCTTTGAAGCTTGGCATTGGTATTCTGCATTGCCTACAGCCTTTGAAGTGGGGCATGGCCTGTTAGGACTCCACACAAATAGGGTCTCAGCTTGTTCAGTGCCTAGATGATTGCCAATCACTCCTGCTTACCTGATCCCCTTCTTGCTCTGTCTAGAACTGGTTTCTAGACTCTGCAGGACAAGGAACTGACAATATAAAAATAAGCAGTATTTGTATATCTGTTGTCCGTGTATCTGAAAGGCCACTACAAACACCAGACCAGTGTTTGACATTGACATATATAAATGATTTAAATCTCTTTTTATTGTTCCTTATCTTGCTGGATAAGGGCTATGTGGTGTTACCTTTTCTTGAGGGTCACCTTTCTCAGTGTTTGCATCTGACTCTACAGTGTGATTCTGTGCTAATAACAGGCGACGCTGGGGAGTGGGACCATCTTCACAGGTACTGGTATTTGTGATTTGACCCGTTTCATTATTGCCACCAAATAGGAAGCAGCAAATGTCCTAATCTCATTCTGGCAGTAGATGATATCAGATTCTTGGTTTGCAGCTCAGTTCTGTGTCATAGTAAAGTGCAGGCAGAATGCTTTTTTTTCAAACAAAGGCCTATCATATTCCTGAATGGACTTACACATCTGACTGGTATGTACTTCCACTCACGGTAGTGTTTTAAGTCTGGAGACTGTTGTTTGTTTAAAATACCTAAAAACATTTCTCCCAAGCTTCTTTCAATCTATGTCCACAGTTAATCCCAGTAGCTTAAGCAGCCAGTAAAGATGCAGGGGGATGAGTGACTGTACCCCTAATTCACTGGCCAACAGTAAAACCCATGTCATTGATTAGGAGGAGACAGCCCCAAACTGTAGATGAGGGTTTGGTTTAGACATTGGAGAGAACAACTAAAGCAAAATAAGGGGGTTATTGTATTAAAAACATAAGACTTCAGTGCTTCTCAGCAGGTCAACTGCTGACCCACAGATCATAGGGGCATAGGAAAGCTGGGCTGGAAGGGACCTTGTGAGGTGACAAGGCAGGGTCATCCCTAACTAAACCATCCCTGCCAATATGAATGAATGTGACCAACACATGGCAGGGTAGGAACCTAAAGGCTCTTCTTTTTCCTGTCCCAAATCCCCTGTGCTTCCTTGGCAGCATACAGCATATTCTAGGGTAGGATACAGCCCCCTGCTCTGATTTAAAGGGGACCCACATAACACACAGCCAGCCTGGAATCCAGTTAACTGTTCCCCTGGCCATCAGACCTGCCCCATCTCCACTGCATAGTCCAGCATTTGTCCCCTGACTTACCCAGCTTTCTCTGTTCTATTTCCTGTGTGTGTGTCTACAGGAAAAGTTTATCATGGAGCTGACTAATTAGCTCAGCAGTAAACATCTCTGCATCTACACATGTGGCCCTATTAGGCCTCAGTAAACTAATAAACTCCACTATAGGATATTACTTGTATCTACAGCAGAGTACTATACTCAAGCACCCTCGTGCACCAGCCTTGGGCTGTCAGGCTGACCCTATTGGGGACCTCTGCCAGATGGGACTGCTCCAACCTGGGTCAACATGCTGCAGTCCTGGGCGCATGTTCCAACATCCCAATATGTGCCAAAGTTTATTGCCAGGTTTTAACTGCACGTGTAGACATGGACGGTGACTTCAATGTAGCTAGCAAAGGTCGAGCAGTGATTAATAAATTGACTCCTGCAGACTGTGCCATGTAGGTGGGTGCCTGGGCATTTCCAAAGTCAGGAGGAGGTGCAGATGTCAATCTATTTCCATTTTGCAGCACAGAGGGCTGCAAGGTAGGATAGAAGCTAGAGAGGTTTGAGCTGCAGGTATGTGAACAATATGAGAGGAGGGGATTGTGAGGCTGTTTTCCCAAACCAGGGTGGCTGTGGTATATGTGAAGACTCAGTGGTCAAGCAGTGTCTCATATTTGGTACTATATTGTATATACTATATATATCACTTGTGACTTCACAGTAATCAAAGGGCTGAAACTCCTACATTGTTAAGCTGCAAAAACTGTATCTTGAGAGGCAAATCTCCATCTGCTGTTAGCATTTGATGAGCCATGGCACAGAGGGTGTAGACACGCATGTGTACTAATTCAGCTTACCTTGGGATAAAAGCAACAGACACCCAATATACAGCATTTTACTGTGCAGAAAAGAGAAGGCTAAGTGAGCTGTAGAGTGGGCTCTCCCCCACTTCTGTAAGTCAGCTGGGCTCTGGTGGTGGAACCTGTCCCAGCAGCAGGCAGGTCCGGGGGGTAAAGAGCAATCACCCACCCCCTGGTCAGGGACCTACACACGCACTACTGTGCAGTTACTAATCATGAGTAAATCTGCATTTGCACATAGCATATTTACTTATGATTAGAGCCAATTACTGCATAGCTAGCATCCTCATGTGTAGATGCAGATGCTTACTAGCAGTAATTAGCTAGACTGTGCAGTAAAGTGTCACGCATGTAGATGCATCCTGTGAGGTGAAAGGAGGCACACCTGGAGCTCTCCATGGTCCCCAACTGGCCAGGGTTGGGGTCCGTCTGCTTTCAGTATCTCCAGGTCTAAAGCAGAACCATCAGGAGAAGTGCTCCAGGGCAGGGGACTCCAGAATGGAGTATTGCTAGCTCCAGGACAGTCTCACTGGTAGACCCACCCCCGGCCCCACCAGGAGCCTGGAGATCTCTGTTTCCTGGCTGTCCAGGTCAAGGACAAATCTACTTGGCAGACCTCCCAGATCCAGGGTCACCTCCAGAATGTTTAGCTCTATAGTAGACTCCTCCAATGGACTACTATGGTGCCAGAGACATCACTAGGATCCTATCTTAGATTTGGCAAAAGTTCATTGCACCTGAGATATTTCAAAGGAAACACTTTGGGCTTAATGAAATGAGGTTTTCCTATCCAGAAAATTTCTGAGCAGCTCTAAGGACAGCACCGCTATCCTCCACCATGACAGAGGGCTACTAAACAGGCCCAGGACACCTGTGGGGGCCAGAGTTGGCAAAAGGAAACACTCTGAACTCTAAAAATGCCACTATTAAGGTGGTCCATGTAAACCGGACTCTGCCCTCTAACCCTGTGCTGTTCTAGGGGCTTTAGCCAAAGAATTACTTACAATCAGAGCTGGTTGCTGGTTGCAGCCTTTCCAACATGTTTTTTTTTAAGATGTTTTAACAAAATCATATTATTTTGGTACAGGTATCTGATCTTCTTTTTCTATAGTCAAAACATTCACACTGACATGGATTTTTCCTTTTTCCTTTGAAATGCAGCTTTTACTTTTACATTTTAAATAAATAAAATTATACCATTTTCAGCTTGAAGACATTTGCCTTCCTTCACTCAGATACTCCCTGACTCCCCATTTCCACCCCTCTTCTTTTCCCTGAGACATGGAGCTTAAGGTAAGTAATGGGCAGAAAGTAGAGGGGGAACACCCACCCTCAAATTCAAAAAGTGAGTTCCTCTGGGATTCCCTGCTCCAATCTGGTAGTGTCTGCAGGGGCAGATTATCCAGGTCTATTTGTCTAAACTCAACCTGACCCACATGAGCTGGGTAGATGCTCTGCCTTTCTGCAGCATCTTTCATTTAAAGTTTCCCAGGAGCAAACCATACGGCTTCCATGGCACTCCCAGGCATGCTGGTGTCAAGCACTCACATCCACCTGTTCCAGCTCCTTGCGTGCCAGACCTGGGATGGGGGTCGGGAACCTGTGCTGAGGGCGACCCCCGCCACTGCTCTCAAGCACACCAGAGACAAAGATCTCCAGAGCAGTACAGCTTGCCTGACTCCTTTCTGGGTCTGGCCAAGCAGAGCAGGAGCAGGTAGGCTGGGTATGCTTGAGACCAGCCCCCATGGGAGTGCTGGAGAAGCTGCATAGCTTAGTCCAAGAGTGCTTCATCCCCATGCAGAGCACTAGCACTGGGGCTTTGCATCTTTTAGACAGGAGTGTCCAACGCTTGGCTCTGTGATTTCAGCAACATGAATCTGTGAACATATTGGAGTTGTCTTTTTTATGTTTTCTGAGTATTTGAGGCCAAGTGGTAACACTGTTTTCTGCCCTGCACACTATAAAAAGTAACCCTGCCACACATTCACTCAAGTAACTGTGCAATAAAATGAGAAACAAGCCACAAAGATGGTTCACATACAATAAAGACCTCTTTGGGGCCGATTTGCATTGTACCTTGTATTGAATGTGTGGCACCCAAGGCTGCTGCACACCATCCCATCACTCCCCATGCTCACAATTGACTAGTCAGACAACTTTCAGCACTGGGAGGGGAGCCAGTTGGGAATGCACCAGGCTGCCCTGTCTTCATGCTAATAATAATCAGCTCAGAGTATCCAACTGGTGCTGCCCAAGGGCCTGCAACTGGGGGTGGAGAGGAGAGTTGGTCATCTCCCCCCACAGACAGCAATTTCAAAGCTGAGCATGGGGACTTGCCCCTCTGTGGCACTTGCAGAGCCAGGCAACCACAGCCCTACAAGCAGAGCTGCAAATGCCTGACTTTGAACTTCCTAGTTCAGGTGATTCCAGACTCTAACCTATTCTGGCAAATAGAAAGGGTATGATTGTGATGTGAGCCCTGATCCCAGAATCACATGTTCTGTCATACATGTGTTGCATGGCATGGCAAGGATGGGCAATTGTTGGGGTCTAGGATCAGATCCCATCATGCCAATAAATGAACATCTTCCAGGGGTCTGAGATGCAGAAAGATCACACGACTTGCTCACAGTCCACAAGGTATATCTAGCAGATCCAGGAACTGAACTGAGGTCTCTTAAACCACTGCAACCACTCTCCTCCCTCGATGCTGGGGATTTAACTGACTTGTCCTGTTGCCCCCTTACCAACCTGCACAGTCTGTGTTCTTTGACCACAGCCTCGAGAGCATTGTGGTACAGGGAGGAGATGCCGTTTGGCCACTCAAATGGATGGTTTAACAAATAAATAAGAAAAAGGAACACATTGTATGCAAAAGGTGTTTGTGCATGTCCATGACAACTTTCTATAAAAACAACAAAAATCCATCAAGATTTTGAGGGCTATTGAAAATGTCCTTCATCAATGGTCTCAATGGATGTTCTCTTGCATTCTGAATGCTACACGTAGCTGTTCAGTGGCACGGGCGACTAGAAAAGCCAGGTGCTTGCTCTGATGTCTGTTTTGTGATGCTTCTGTGTAAAAGCTGATGTCAGCATTTGAGATACCTATTCCCACAGCCTGTTTCAAGCTTCATATCTTTTTCTTTCTATTTTAGTATTTTTGGCAAAACACTGACCCATCGGAGCCACAGAAAATGCGATGGGAGTAATCTCCATGCCTGTTTGCCTCCACTGGTCTGACGCAGTGGAAGTAGGATGGCAGACTGTGTGTGTCTGATTCCCTAAAGCTCCTGCATCACCAAATAATGTCTCTGTTCTCCAACCTTTGAGTGATAATGCCTTGAGATGGTGGATGTAGAGCCATCAGGCAAAACTATGCCACTTCATGAGACGGGAGCTATGAAGTCCTGATTACCCAACCTTTCCCCTGTGCAGAAGCAATTTAGTTTGGGTTTAGCTTGATGAGAACATGCATGGATGCCTTATAGCTGAATTCAACCAGGTTCTTCTTGGCCTAATTTTGAGACTTCTCTTGAAATTAGTCCTATGGTATTCCTTGGAGATTTTCCTCAAGGCACAAATTTCAATCCAGAAATGGGGTGATATGTGAGATCGGGGTGGGGCATGGGGTGCAGGAATGATCTTTTGTGCACAAATCTCAATCCAGAATCAGATTTTCTGTCTTGACATTTGGAGTGATATGTGAGATCTGGGGGTTTGGGGGTGAGGGCAGGGATGATCTTTTGTTCTTTGCTTTACAGAAACTTTTCTAATTCTCATTTCTGTGCAAATTGCCTCATTATAAGATCTAGGATCCAGGCACTATAACAGATGATGGATAATAGACAGATACACCATGTGAAATGTCCTAGGTTTGATAAATAATTCCTGAAAGTCTCAGAGTAGAAAAAAAGGTACTTTCTACTGCTTTATTTGAGAAACCACTTTTGATCAAGGAATCAAAAGTGGGGTAACAGTGAGGGAGAAGCAGTCAGAGCAAGGTTTGCATGTACGGTTGGAAGTACAGTAGGAAACGTAAGGGGAATATGATGTGGCTGTGTTATGGGGTGGTGGGTATGTCTAGCAGTTTGAACTGGGAAGTGTTTTGGAGCTTTTATTGTATACAAATAAATGTGTGGTCAAAAATTCTGAATTATTCCTGTTTTTATTTCTTGATAAGAATTTTATCAACTGTATACCAGAGCGATCGTTTACAGAGATATCACATGTAAATTGATTGCAGGATGGATCGTAGCACCAGCTGCTGGCTGATGTCTAAACAGACTTGGCCAAACCAACCCGGTTGTTTTCCCTGTCAAAGATGCTGTAATACTCCCTGATGAATACATCTCCCAAGATCCACAGGTAGCTAGCCGTGGCCTGAAAATTACTTTGGCACTCTCCTTGGCCAACCTAGATTTGGACCAAAAGAACCAAACATTAAAATAATTGGTTAGTAAGTCTTATTTGTTTCCAGAGTGTAACAAATGGGCATCCCGGGGCCAGTCTGAATGTTGGCCCACCTACTTGTTTTAAGGCAAACCACCCGCCTGTCTCGCCTGCTGTGCCCTTGATGAAATCAGTAGAAAGTTGATAACAAGGAGGAAGGTTGCCCATTTACTTGCCCTGATGCCAAGGGCCTATACACGGCTCCGAACCTTCCCTTATACCATGTCTCATGCTTCGGAGATGGCATACATGGCCTAACACCCAGCCTCGTACTAGGACCTACACTCCAGTTCCTTGTGTTGGGACTCTCACTCCCATGCCCTCACACTAGGGTCTCAATCCCTGTGCCCTCATACTAGGCTCTCAATCTCACTCACTCGGGGCTCCCAGTCCTCTTTTCCTTGATCTCCCTGCTGAGCTCGGGACCTTCTTGGTCCCCTCATGCCCCCACACTGGAGCTTCATCCTCTAACTGACACTGGGCCTCAATCTGCTTGAACCTCCGTCCCCTTGCCTGACACTGGTACTCAGTCCCCTTGCCCAAGGAGCCTCATACCCAGCTCCCTCATAGGCTCAGGGCCCCACTTGGCTGGAGCCTCACACCTGGCTCTTTCATACACCTCAGGACTTGCTGTCAGCCTGGGCATTGCCTCAGGTCCCTTCACATGACTTGGGCCCTGTCACAGGCCTCACTGTAAGGTTAAGCTCTTGCTTTGTCTTTGGGGTGTGCTCCCCTAACCTTTCTCCTCCATGGGGTAACCCACAAGCAGCAGGGGCTGAGGCTTTTTGGTGCCCCATACTCGCCCTTCACTGGGGAGGCACAGGTGTGGCATTTCCTGGAGACTGCCCCACCACTGGCAGTCCCACCACACCATCCAGCTGCAGCAGGGTGTAGTTTTAAGTCATGCCCCAGGACCAGGAACTTCCAGTCATCCCCATAGTTCCTGCCCTATACCTACAAGATGTTATGAGCAGCAGCTCCAGCCAGATGATAATCTCTCTGCCGGCTGCTGGCAGCAAACTGCAGGCTACACTGCTCAGAGCCCTGTTTTTATAATAAACAGCTGGGACATGTCCCCAATCAGGTAATTGTGCCTGACTGGGAGTGCAGCCACCTGCAAGCTGTTCTGCTGTTTGCTCAAGCCCCTTTGAGTAACAGAGCACACCCTGTTCTCTGTTACATAGAGGAGTTGGTTCTGTCACTGAAATTCCCAACAGCTTTATTTAGTCAAGTTTTACAGGGCAAAATCCTGTCACTGGCTCCAACTAGAGCAGCAATTGGCAATATTCGTTAGCAGCTGGCTGGAATGACCCAGCTTGGGTCTGACACCGGCTGGTGCTAGGACCTGGCTGCTGATACCAGTTGCTTCCCCTTGCTGTGGCCCAGCAGAAGCTCCCCCTGCCTGGCCATGGCATGGGCAAAGCCCCTCCGCCATCAGACTCCCATCAAAGCCCCCCAGCTCCACAGGCAGGTTACTGTAGCTCCACAGGCCGATCGTAGCCCACAGGCCGTAGGCTGCCAACCCCTGATCTAGTGATGGACTGGCAGAGCCATTGTGGCTGGGGGGGCAGCCAGCTAGTGAGCTGGCAGAGCCATTGTGGCTGGAGCACCAGCAGGGATTTAGAGCCTTAGAAATATAGTAGAGCAGAACATCAAGAGATCATCAAGTCAACCATCTGCCCCAAGGCAGGGTAAAACTAGATGAAGGCTAGCTTCAATGGATGCTTATCTAACCCATTCTTAAAACCTTAAATAAAGGAGCTCTCGCAGCATCTCTAGGTAGCCTGTTCTAGCACACTTCTTGAGTTAGAGGATGTTTCCAGCTATCCAACTCAAATCTTCTTTTCTTCAAATTAGGCCAGTTCTTTCTTGTCCTTCCACCCTGGAGAACACTCCTACTGATGCCTCATCACCTCTGAGCTGAGAAGAATAACCCCGCTTCCTGTCTTACATAGGATACTGCTAATACACTCCTCAGGCAGTACTTCAGACCTCTCCTAGCAAACCTGATACAAAGCCTCCTGATGTCAGTCTTTCTACTGATTTCAATAGGCTTTGAATCCCCAGCTCCTTATCCCCAAAGCTTTCCCACAAGCCTTTGCTCTGTTCCCCAAGCCCTTCCCCCTGAGCAGCTGTGCAATGGGAGGGGGCAGCTGAGCTGAGACTGAACCCAGTCATTTAGCTGTGCCCCACCGTGCTATTGTGTCCCATGAAGAAAGACTCCATATCATACCTGCTCAGTGTAGGCTGAAGGAGGCAGAGGGAATTGGATCCCATTGATTACAAAGATGATATCAGGCAAGCTGGGAATGTCATTGCAGTTGACCTTAAACTACAGAAGACAAAAAAAATGAGAGAGAATCCAGTTATGAAAGAAACAACATGGCCATTTCGCAAAGCAAAAAAGAGT
This sequence comes from Alligator sinensis, assembly GCF_000455745.1. Classification (NCBI taxonomy): domain Eukaryota; kingdom Metazoa; phylum Chordata; order Crocodylia; family Alligatoridae; genus Alligator; species Alligator sinensis. The sequence continues at coordinate 2,140,501 of NW_005842137.1, forward strand.
AAAGGGACAGTCTCAGACGCTGAGTGGTTTGGGGTCTGGATAGCACTTGGATGGGAGACCACTCTGGAATCCTGTATTTGTAGCAAGAAGTCGTGCCTGAATGCTTTGAGAAAAGTAAATTATAGAAAGCTAATGGGTGCATCTACACATCGCCCTACGTTGCCATAGTGATGTGCTACGTCACCATACGGCATACTATGGTAACATATGGATCACATGATCAGCAGCAACTTTGCGATGGTGGCAGGCTCCACGGTTTTAGTCCATCACTACGGCAAAGTAGTGGCAAAATCTAAACATGTGCTTCATGCATGGTGCTGTACAGGAAGTTACTGCGTTGTGCTTTAGTGCTTCCAAAAGGAAGCACTAAAGCACAGTGATGTGTAGACATGCCCAATGAGCAGCAGGATTAAATTTGGTCCCATTGTCACTGCTCAGAAATAGATGGAACTAGGTAGAGTTTGGATTTAGGTTGTTTTGGCTTTAAATTAGGCAGGCATTTGGTTGAAGACATCATTGGTTTTCTCTAGAGATCAACCACATCTGAAATGATTATTGATTCATATGTATAAAAGCCTTAATAATTACCCACTTTCTGTTTGTTAATTCCATGGATAACCAAACCAGACCATCATGAGCGCATCATCCTGACTCTGATCCAGCCCAAGAGAAAGGACTGATCATCCCAAAAAGAAATAATTAACTGTTCATGTAACAGTTATAATAAAATAAATCTAGAGCTTCCAGCCCTCTGTCCTCCCCCTCTCACAAATGTCAAGTCCTAGAGTCAGCCAGGATAGTGCCCAAAGCTAGTTTAGGATAAATTTTCTCCCCTAATTATGTTAATGTAACTCCTAAGACCTTCATACCTATAAAGTTTTTAATGTAACTCCTAAGACCTTTATACCTATAAACCTATAATTTTTTTTCCCCCCCATAACTAAAGCCTTATGGTTTATCCCCACATATGAGTTAATCCAGAATAAATCAAAGGTGTTAACAACCCTAATGGCCATGTTGGGCTAGTGCATGCCAGTTTTGATAGCCAACTGTACACTTGGGAGTTACGTGGCCTTTGCCTTCCCACACTGACCAAGCCCTATGTACAGTTGAGTCAGCTGGGGGCAGCTTTCAGTGCAAGTCCAGATCGGGGCTCAAACTCATGCTGCTGGAGCTGTAGTAAGACATACAAATCATTTTGCTGCCAAGGACCCATCTGAGATAAAGTAGTTATTTGGACCAATAGGAAGTAGGGAACTAGAATAGAGAAGGTCCCACAGGAAACCCTAGGACCAACCAGGACCCTGCGGCTTTTGCATTGTTGCTTTTTCTGAATTACTAGTAAAGCCAAAGCTCAGGAAGTGGAGTGAGGCTGAGCCTGCAGGCTCTGCTGGGAATGCTCCAGGGACTCAAACCCTTTTCAGTGCAGGGTGCAGTGTGACAACAGGCTCCCACAAGGACTCTCACCTCGCCATACTGTATGAGAGTAGCTCCAATGACTTTCTGTAGGTTGATGACTTCTGCTGCAGGCCCAGCCAAGAGAGAAGTGCCGGTATCAACAATAGCTTGGCAGCCAGATTCACAGGTGATCACCTTGCCATTCACAATGATGCTGAGTGATTGAAAACATAAATAAGGTGCTTGAACATGAAATAGCAAAAATGTACAGGAGGCTGTAAAATGTTAGACCTTAACAACAGAACAAACAGCATTACTTCCTCAGGCTCAGGCCTCAAGTGGCCGACTCAGTAAACGCGCTGTCCTTACACAAGCCAGCTCTCATTGCCTTCATCCTGATGTCTGCCAGAACAAGGACTCCAGGAGCCTGGCCTCCATACAGTCAACTGCCATAACATGAAGGATGCAACCCAAAACCAACTGAAGTCAAGAGGCGGCTTCCCACACCCGCTAAGGTTAGCACCAGCTCCAAGAAAACTGGCCCAGATCCCAGTCCAGCTCCTTTGGCATAAATGAACTATGACAATTCATACAAGTTGAGGATCTGGAACGGGTCCATGCTCAGCTGGGGCTGATCCAGTTCCTAGCTCCAGCTGGAGGTGATCAGGGCCCTGACTGAGTAATCCCCAGGGTCCACAGGAAGAGGTCCCACCCACACTGGCCTGTAAGCTCAAACCTCCCAGCAGACGGCTGTCTGAGCACCTAGACTGCTTTGTGTGTCTCCTGGGCTGCTTGGAACCTCGCTGACCTGCCCGACTGCTTGCTTTCGCCTACATCCTGAATCTTGATTTGTGTGAACCCCTACCAGTACCTTGCACTGCCTGAACCTGTGCCTCACTCTTGCCTCGATCCTTCTCTAGGTCCTGTCTGTTTCTACTGCTATGCCTGCCTGATCCCATCTTGGACTGGCGTTCCTGTCCTGTCTGTTCCTGAGTGGTCCTGTCCTTGGCTTGGACTTGCTGGTACAACCAAGGACCTTCCTTGGCCCTGATCTCATTACAACTCTGTCTTGTTGCTGATACCCAGTTTGGGAATCAATTGCTTCAGACCACTGTGTGTGGAAAGCCTCCGTGAAGCAGGGACTACATCGCTTCAAGATGGCTAGGGTCAATGATGAGCTAGAGAAGAGGAATCAGAAACTGGTACTCGGCATGCCAGACCAAGTTTAACTGAGTTTGTATGTGCAACTTCCTGGAGGATCTGCCTGTCATGCATCGGACTTCTCAGCCACTAAAGAAGCTGTGGTGGTACCCAGTAACCTACCAAGGGTGTAATCCTCATGGTCTCCTGAGACCAATGGCTCCCAATGACTGATACCCAACTTGACCTCAGTGCTGTCTATGGTAAATCCTGCTCTAGCATGTCCCCTTGGACTGATGGCCCACAGCCCAGTCCAACCTTATGTGTGCCCTGTCTGTCCTACCACATATCTGGAATGGAGATGATAGCAGAAGAACTTTATAGTGATTATTGTAAAAGTCCATAGGGATGTGAAGTGACATCATTAGGGTCACCCAGCCAGTCAGTGCGAAGGTTGGGAACAGATTGGTTTTCTAAGTTCCAGGCAGATGGGGCCTGGGGCCAAATTTACAAAGGTATTTAGGCACCCAAGGATGCCCATAGCATCTAGTAGGATTTACCTTAGGGCCTAATGGGGTTAGACACCATTGATATCCTGGCTTCTAAAATCAGTGTGAGTTAGGTACTAATGAAGGAAAAATGGGTGTTGGGTTTATAATTGCAACTGTGGAAGTGTACCAAAATCCATCATAGTTATTTAATCACCTTTGTGTGTTACATACCTGTCCATTGAGATCTGCCAATAGCCCTGGTAAGAGACAGGGATCCAGTGGATAGGGCCAGTAAAGTAAGATTCATCGATTCCACCAAAAATGAGCATACTACCAAATACCTCTCTAAAAATGAGGAATGCATATAATTAGTTGAAATACCAGTGTTAGGTGCTGTACAAAAACAGAAACTAAAAAAGACAGTCCCTTTACCAACAAAGTACAGTCTCAGTAATGCACTATTCATAATAAAAATTGCTTTCCTTCAAAAACAAGAGAAAACATGTACATTTGTTTCTAATGCAATCATTTCAGAGAAATAATTAATTTAAGTATATTGCCACCAGCAAAACCATCACTCATTTTTCACCATTTGCTATTCTTCTGTTTAAAATACTTTAAGTCATTTATCAAGGGCAGCAGAGCGTGATTTAGGTGACCAATTACACATCATAACAACTAGTGAATAATTTAGCTCTCCTAGGATACTTTTCACTAGGGACCTGAGAGCACTTTCAACAGCAGTATCCCCTTTTTATAGAGCAAGAACCAAAGGCACACAGAAGAAGATTGTCTTGCCCCAGGTCACATAGCAAGTCAGGCCAGGATGATACCCAGGCTAGCACCATAATCACTGCTTGCTAAAGAGTCACTGGCAATAGCCTACGGACAGGGAACAGGACTTTGTTTCAATGAGGAGGTGATGTGTTCTTGTGGACCGCACACCACCATGGAAGTTGGGACAGCAGGGCTCTACTCCTGGTTCTACCCCTGGGGATGGGTGGCTGAAGGCAAGTCATTGCACCTCGCCATGCCTGAGACTTTGCATCTACAAAATGGAGCTAACAGCAGCAGAGAGCAACCAAAGGATCTTGGTCCCAGATTTTCCACCACACTCCTATGGAAAGGCATAACTTCCACATTTAGCAAGTCACTTACCGACCCAGATACACTGAAAACAGGTGCTGCTTCACCAAATTCTTGAGCATCAAGTTATCAAAGACAGGAATAAGTCCTTCAACAGCTATATCTGGATAGGCCAGGCCCAGTATCCCATCAAACTCAACGTAGGCAAAAACAAGTCCTGGCTCGCTGGTACTTAGTGCTAATGGCTGGTTGGTGTCAATGAAGGAGGAGACCTGGGAAAGAGCAGGGTCAGTTCTTTAGCTCCTTATCTGGCCAGAAAGACACTGAGTTGATGGGTATTTGAAGGAAATGTCATATAAAAGCAATGCTGAGCAGGTAAGACTGTCCTTAGAAGAGATGTTTTTGCTGCTCTGTGCTTTATGCATCCTGAGAGCAGGAGAGACAGTTTACACACACACAACTTGAGTACTCATGGAGTCATTTACTCCGGTTTTCACTCCTCTTCTAGGGCAGCTCTGAGCAGTCAAGCTATCTCCCCTGCCATAGGGGGACCAGACACAGTTACAGTGCCTACTGTGGGCAGCTGGCTTGAGAGAGGTGGTTATGTATCCTCTCATCAAAGTACTCACAGCTCTCAATGCGTGAATATGTGCTGGGGACTTCACTGGAGGTATTTGCCCCAGGAAAAGACAGACTGGCAGGGCTCTGGGGGATGGCAGAGTGGGTAATGTGCTTCTAGAATGGTCCCCTCCCCCAGCTGCCTATTGCAAAGATGCTGGTTTAGCACTGGGGGGATGGCCTTTATGATTGTTTGTCCACTCACTTCTGGCACCACCTCTGTGGAGAGCTATATAAGAAGGGAACCAAAGAAACCAGTGCTCCCATGGGGTGTGAAAGTACTTGTACTCTAAGTATACTCTGCATGGGCCTATGGCCAGGGCAGAGGGAAGCTGGTTGTTGTAAACCTATTGGTGAGCAAGGTATAAGTTTATTGAGCTGCATCCTTAAAAGCGTATTGCACAGTGGCAGAATACCACACCCCACCCCGCCCCATGAGGAGGAGACATCTTGGGAAATTGGATGCCCTATGGCATGTGTCCCTGGGGCAGTGGGCCTGTTTCCCACCTCTTAGCCAGGAGTTATGCACCTAAGTCCTTTTGAGGGTCTGAGCAGTGGTGCCCAGTGGTACAACTAATCCTGTTTCATTGTTTGTGTAACAGCCAAGGCTTAGGTGGCTTTATTCAGAGACTCACCATTTATTGTCTCCTCCAGAGTGAGATCCGCAGTGGATGCAAGCTGGCACAGTGCCATGCCACTTGTGAATCATTGAAATAATGGGGAGGGCTATATCCTTTTTGCCATATTAGTACTTACTAGCACTATATCAGATCCCACAACTCCGGCCATGCTGCCCATGCCATACTGAATGGATATGGTGGTTCCTGCGCTCTGGTAGGTGGAGGATTTTGATGCATTAAACATCCGGTGATTTTCTGCAAAAGAATATTTAGAACAAGCATCAACAGATGCCCTACTATAAAGAAGAAGATAAAGCTCAGCACATAACAAGGTTTACCCAGCTCCAACACTCAGCTGACTACAGTTGTGGGCAGTGTCTCAGGGCGAGTGAGAAGTGATTCTTTCAGACCCCCTTTCCTGCTGTGCGGTTCCTTAGGTCTTAACCATCGGGCATGCCTACATATGTGCTTTATGCGCAGTAGCCTATTTTACTGCGCATTAAAGAGTTTCGCTAAAAAAACATGCAATTATGCTACTGTGCAGTGAAATAAGCTACTGTGCATTAAGCATAACTTTAAAAATACGCACTTTTGGTAGTGCATATTAGGGCAGCCTAGTGCGCATTGATTTAGTATGTCACATTGAAGGTACTAAATTTAATGCGCATTATGAAAAGTGCATTAATGCACACGTAGACGCACCCAGTATCATCAACTCCACTTACACATGGGCTTAACCTTACTTGCACGGATAGTCCCATTAAAACAAAGAAGACAACTAGCACTGTGGGCAGAATTAAGCATAAGCCTCTTTGCAGCACAAGATGTGAGTGATTCTCCGTGGCATCCTGGAGCACCTTGAGATCCAAGGCCGTGGGGTGCCACACATTGTTAGCACTGTTAGGTGTGCAAACCTTATTCAGAAGGTAAACCCAGAGATTTCAGTTGGAATACACAGTGTTATAACCCTTTCTAAGATCTAACTTCTTTGCAACAGAAGAATTGCTGTAGTATTTTTCTGTAGTCAAAAAAATGAATGAAAAGTAAGAGCTGGTATTTTGTGAGGAGCGTCTTGAGCCTATTGTGGGATTCCTTGAGCCTAATAAGATTGAGAACCTGTGACAGAGAGTCACACTGGGAGTTAGCTATGAAATGGGCATTAAAGCCAGGTGTCCTGAGTGGCAAATATAGGGTCTCTCATGCAATCTGTTCCATCACACCATATTAAAGCAGTAGCGTAGATGGGGGAGGAAGCATTCAGTTACTTACGGCAGGCCTCACTCTGGCAGGTGACGGAGGGAACCCAGAGGTTGGATGAACCGGTATCAAATGCAACATTGAACCCCTGAGGGGGGGTCCCAATGTAGATTGTTCCATAGTACTCTGTCTGTTCAGGTAAGAGAGACAACAGTGATTCTCACAGCTAATTATACATATATGTGTGTCTTCTACATGTAAAATACTTCACTTCAGGCATGTGAAATGTTCACAGGAATAAGCACCAAAGGCCAGAGCCAATAGAAGACCTAAGCATCTGGGCAAATCTTGCTTTAGGTACCTAGTCCAAACTTATCAGTGGGAAAGCCCCTTCTCAGCTGCTGCCTCATTTTACATGTGCCTGAATTCTGGGAGTGCTGCTGTTACTGACCTAAAGCTCCTAGGCACTGAAGCTGTACCCCTGCGACTGTCTCAGATTTGAGATGGCAAAGCAGCTTGGGCCTTAGCGCAGACCTATAATTGGTTGGGATCCTGAATCAAGGCTTTCCTCTCAGTGGGTACAGCTACAAATGCAATTAGTGCAGCTGAATAAACTCCAGCACAGTTCACGCTGCAGTTGGTTGCTCCCAGGTGCAGTGTTTATATGTGCATTCAGGCCCGCAGCAAATTGAACCAGGGTGGTGCAGCCCCCTGCCAGTTAGCCTGCCAGCCTGGAGCCGCTCTGCCCTGGCACAATGTGCTACAGAGGGACTGGCTGGGGCACAAGGGTACTACAGCGTAGGGCTAGATGGCAGGCAGCCCCCACACTGTAGCACTCTCGTGTCCCATCCAGCACAGGTCACCATCTACATGTGCATTGTGACACACCAAATAACTCTGCCACAGGATAGTACTTGTGTTGGGCAGTACTATCTTACAACGGAGTTAATTTGCTTACTCCAGTCTAATAGCGCTGCATGTGTAGATGGTGATGCTTTAGTGCGGAGTTAATTAGTCAGCTCTGCAGTAGAGCACACATGTAGTTGCCCCCACTGAGTCCCCATACCAGAGCTGGCTTTTGAGTAGGGCAGATGGGGCAGCTGTGCTGAACATTGTGCTGAGCACATTGCCGCACACTGCAATGGGCCTCAGCTCTAGTTTTTAGACTACGAGGCAGAAGAACTGTAGTTGAAACATGGGAAAAATCAAATTGAAAAAGGCCTTTCTCCTTGTGTTTTAATTGTCTCACTGGGTTCAGACAAGTCGGCTGCTCCATATGCAAACATCTTTGTAGCCATTAGCATTCTTCTGATAATGTTCGTCACTGTTGCAAGCTCTGAACACAGTTTCCAACATGAGTCTGAAAAACAGCCATGTAAAAGCAAGTCCGTGCTAAGAGCAACATCATGGTTGGATGGAGGGTGGAATATCACAGTCAGCCAATGACCCCTACTGGTCTTTGCCATAAAAAGTCTAAAAAGTTTTGCTTCAAAGCTAAATGATCCCTTCCAGACCACTTGCGAATCTTTCAATAACACCAGCATGTATTTTACTTCATTTGGAAATATAGTCACCTGCCTACAAATCTTGTCCATTTATTTTTGTAAATATATTTAGATACTTCAATGGATAGAACATGCTGGTACCTAAATGCAGCCCTATGGTCCTGACCCAAAGGACATTGAAGCCAACAGGAGCCTTTTTACTGACTTTAGTGGGCTCTTGATGGGGGCACAAAAGCCCTTAGCACCAGGAGCACAGAGCTGCACTGCCATTGCTGTAGCATGGCAGGACTTGCACATCTAACCCATGGATGCTTGAGGTTGGTGCCTGAGGCCAAGTCTACTTGCAGGGTCTCATCTTGCAGGGTCCAATCCAGTTGGCAATTCCACCAGGACAGGAACAGGTAAATGCAGTAGGGAGAACATGTGAACCACAGCTTATTCCCAGACACAAACATACATAGATTTCATAGATTTCATAGACATCAGGGCTGGAAGGGACCTCGGAAGATCATCGAGTCCAGCCCCCCGCCCAAAGGGCAGGAAGTCAGCTGGAGTCATAGGATCCCAGCAAGATAAGCATCCAGTTTCATCTTGAAGGTGTTCAATGAAGGCGCTTGAACCACCTCCGGTGGCAGGCTGTTCCAGACCTTGGGGGCTCGGACAGTAAAGAAGTTCTTCCTTATGTCCAGCCTGAAACGATCTTGAAGTAGTTTGTGACCATTCGACCTCGTCATCCCTTGGGGCGCTCTGGTGAGCAAACGTTCCCCCAGATGCTGGTGGTCACCCCTGATAAACTTGTAGGTGGCCGTCAGATCACCCCTGAGCCTGCGCTTTTTCAGGCTAAAGAGCCCCAGGGCTCTCAGCCTGTCATCGTAGGGTCTGCTTCCCTGACCTCTGATCATGCGCGTGGCTCTTCTCTGGACTCTCTCAAGCTTCTCCACATCCTTTTTGAATTGTGGAGCCCAAAACTGGACACAGTACTCCAGCTGCGGCCTCACTAAGGCCGAGTACAGGGGGAGAATGACGTCCCGGGATTTGCTTGAGAGACGTCCCGGGATTTGCTTGAGACGTCCCGGGATTTGCTTGAGATCATCGAGTCTGACCCCCTGCATAGGCAGGCGTTGAACACCATCAGATTCTCGTCTGCCCACTTGCTGAGCCTGTCCAGGTCAGCCTGGATAACCTGCCTGTCTTCTGGTGTGGATGCTTTGCCCCAAAGTTTGGTGTCATCGGCGAACTTGGCCAGTCCGCTTCTGACTCCAGTGTCCACATCATTAATGAAGATGTTGAACAGCAGAAATGAAAGTAAAATCTGGACTCACAGGGACATAGGCAACTGCTAGTGAGGCTACAGGGGGTTACGTGCACCCCTTGACAGGGCTGTCACCTGCCCCTGATGCTGCCAGTGGCTTCTGCGGGTGCTCACCAGCCCTGTCTCCGCCGCTGACCACTTCTGTGGGTGCCCCCCCCCAGACTCAGGAGGCACCAGTCGCTCATGCACAGGGAGCAGAACGATGAGCAGGCCGGGCTCCCGCGCTGCTGCTATTCAATTACTTACTACAAGGAAAGATCTTCTTTTCCCTTCAGTCTGCCTTACAAAATCAGGGTACATATTTTATTCTAGGGCATTTTGTATGTGGGAAAATGTGGTGGTAGGGGCTTTGGTCTATATTGACAGAGAGACCTACCCAGCCAATACATCAGCCTTGGGATCCCTGTGAAACCTATAAAGCAAACATAATGCACGAGGCCGAATTAACCCTGTAGTGGGCCCTAGGCAAACAAACTCATGGGCCCCTGTACTATATATTTATATTAATTTTTTCACTCAATAGTAATAATATGTAAAATAAGAACAACTGGGCCCCTTCTTTACTTAGGGCCCTAGGCATGTGCCTAGTTCACCTATTTGTTGATAGAGCCCTGATAATGCACTTTCCTCCATGCAGCGAATGAATTATTCCAGAGCATAAACTCACGTCAAAAGAGTTCATGAGTGGCTCGTAGACGCCCTGGGAAGCAAACGAATGTGCATATTTGGTGCTGATGTCATAGTGGTGGTGCTTCAGGAAGTCTTCCAGCAAGCCTTTTTCCCTCAGGAGTTGCCTCATCTTCTTCCCTCTCTGCAAATGAACCCTTGTGTGCAAAAAGAAAAACCAACAACCAAGATCCCCAATCACTAATGCCCTACAACAGACTTTTCTTGTGCTCTGAGCCTGAGAGAAACAGTTTGCATTAAAGCCATCAACTCCCATGACATTCGCAATGGGTTTCCTTATTTGGCTGATGGAATCAACATTTTAAAAGGACTGAAATACTCCTCTGCTTATCAAGCATGGGTATAGTGTCACCACGGCCAGCACAAGTGACTTCTCCATTTGGAATGGCCTTGTCCTTCTCATAACTTCCCATCTCTTCCCAGACCTCATCTGAAAAGAGATCTTTTCTCCTTCCCATGTTTAAGCTTTTTACATTTCCTATCCCTCTGTGGTTAAATTAAATGACCTGGGAGCCAGAAGGGACCATGAGATCATTTTATCAACATGCTTTTTTTTTTTTTTTTTGCTTTTTTTTTAAAGCAAGCTGGTTAGCAGCAGCAGCATCAGAGCAAGGAAACGCAGTAAAACAGCAACGTACCTGGTAAAGCCTTCAGAGAGAGCAAAAAGAGCACAGAGAACCACCAAGACCTTCATCCTTCTGTTTCTACAAAGGCTGCTGCAGATGCGGGGCTGTTGAGCATAACTTGCTTGCTTTTATGATCTCAGGTTGACCCTCCTTTTCTATCCAAAAAAGAAATCAGATTACAGGAGAAATTCCAGCTCAATCTGATGATAGAAGATCACTCTGCAAACACCACAACAGCTGACCAAGCACTAACCCCATAGTACACAATTTCCAACATCAATACATTGCACTGAAGAACAGCGCACGTGTTACTTGCTGGAGCAGATTGTGCCTGTGATAATCAGTTGGAGTGCTTTGACAGTAAGATGAGCAGCTGCTGCCAGATGATTGCGCCACTGGTAACATGTGGCCACTGCTGCCCTGTGCCCTGCTTCTGCCCAGAGCACACAATCACCCTGGTAGGTACCCAGGCACACAGTTACCCTGGTTGGCTTTGGCTGGAAAAGAAGTCTTATGCCTGCCCTTCACTATTGCAGAGAACTGAAATGCAAACAAAGAATCTGATATCATCTAATGCCAAAATGTGATTAGGGTATTTGCTGCCTCCTATTGGGTGGCAATTATGAAATGAGTCAAATCGCAAATACCAGTCCCTGTGGAGATGGTCCAGCTCCCCAGTGTCGCCTGTTATTAGCACAGAATCACTGTGTAGAGTCAGATGCAAACACTGAGAAAGGTGACCCTCAAGCAAAGGTAACACCGCATAGCCCTTATCCAGCAGGATAGGGAACATTAAAAAAAGATTTAAATCATTTACATATGTCAATGTCAAAAATGCCGATAACAGCAGAAGGCATCAGATTGTCTTGGGGACTTACAGGAGGGAGAGAAGGAAATTGCTTGTAAGGGGCCAGTCTGGCATTATCTCTCATCTGAGGAGCCAGGGGTGGGTCTTGTGATGAACAGTGTTCTTTATGAATGGGAGACAGGCCTCTGCAGTGGGTTGTTTGCTGTGGAGTTCGATCCCACAGAGTTCTCCGAGGAAGTAGGGGGAAGAGGAAAACACAGACTCAGATAAAGAGATCCCCTAAATACTCAAATATCATAGTCAGGCTCCTAGCTTTGAGGAGATGGCTTGTTGAAAAGCTGAAAAGAGAGATGAAAGGGAACTTAAAGCTATTACAGGACCTGAGACATGGGAAGATGAGCAGTCTGGTTTCACTAAGACCTCTACCCAGAGAGTCAGTGAGGGTCTGTAAGCCGGGAAGATAACCTGCAGACAGAGGGTTGGTCTGCACCTCTGCTCTACCTAGGAGTGGAGGTGCAATTTATGTCCTGCCCTCTTGTTCCTGTTCTGCACACCTCCAACCTCAGCAATGAGGCCACGGAGCCTCTTTGCTCTGGATTTAGGATCCAGATAACTTGTTCCAGGGGAGACTGACCGTGACCTTTCCATTCGATAAAAAGCAAAGTTATCGATACACAGTGATAACAGAAAAGAACCAATGCAAGCACTCAAGCAATGCTATATGTTCTCAGGGAGAAGGATGGAGAGAAATGGGGAGGGACCCAGGATGGGGTGGGGAAGGACGAGGGAGATGTCTGTGACCCAGACTTAGAAATCAATTAACCCCTACCGCCCAACCTCAACCATTCTAATGCATATACCTATAAGCAAATTCCGCCCCCCCCGCCAAAAGCCTTTAAATACCATTTCTAAGCCAACAGAGCCAAGCTAGTAGTGCTCAGTATGTGCTAAACATGTTTGAGACAGAGACTCATGCCAAATTAGCAGCTGGTCCCAGCTGCTTTGCAACCTGCTCCAGCATCTACAAAGACTGACGGGAAGGAGCATATCAAGGATTGTCCTAAAAACACTCTTTTTGAGTTGCTTTAACAAGCTCACTGATCCCAGGTCCCCAAATCCCTTTACTGCACAGTATGTTTTCCCTCATCGAGGAACGTCAGTTCTGTAACCTCACAATCTTTTTTTGATTGACTAAATAGATGGAGCTTGAAGGTCGCTCACTATGAGGCATTCCTCCAGCCCTCAGGTCATCCTTGTGGCTTTTATATGTACCCTTTCCAACTTTTCCATTTCCTTTCTAAACAGTAGACGCTCAGGGAAGGGGATTGGAGTGGCACCCAGGGAGGGTATGAGGCTAATTTGTGGCATGCCTGCCAAAAAAGTTGGTCTCCACTGCACCAGAGGATCAACTTAGTTCTTTTGCCACAGCATGGTACTAGAAGGTCAGGTGGGGGTGCTCGCTCACTCTGACCCGTAGATTATTACCAGTCATGGTTTCTATGGTATAATCCTCACTTTGTCCGAGTGGCCTGCATTTCTGTATTCCTAGATCTGTACTTTTGCATCTGGTTATATTCAAACACATTTTTTCATAGATGCTAGGGTCAGAAGGGAGCTCAACAGACCATCGAGCATTGTGTTTGAATGGGTCCAGTTTACCAAGCTATGCAACTTGCTCTGTGTCACTGTTCTGGCTTCATCATTATTTAACATGCTGCCAAATTCTGTATCATCTGCAAAATTTATCAGTAGTGTATTTTTTTCTAAATGGCTGAATAGTGTGACACCTAATACTTGAAGAACCTCACTAGAAACATGCCTATTTAATGATCACTACCCATTGGTGAATGCTTCTTATCTTGACATCTGATAGCCAGTTCGTCTTCCAACTGGTGCTTTATTAATACTGCACAGCATCTCTTGTGTATTTGAAATGTCACCTGGTACTAACTCAAATGACATGCAATAGTCTATTAAAGGTACACAATTATCTTTATCAACCAAACTTGTAATTATATCAAAGAACAAAATCAGCGCACTTGACAAGTCCTAGTTTCCACAGAACCACATTGAATGACTTGAATTATACTCTTACCTTGTCATTAATTGAGTCCCATGAGTCTTTCCATTCTTTTGCCCAGGTGTGATATGAGACAAACCAGCATAGAGTTAGCCAGGTCCTCCAACATGCCCTCTTTTACAAGAGTTTGGCACTGCTGGAGTAACTAAAAATTTAGGTCTGTATGACACCCAGCTGTCTTATACTGAATAATAAAGCAAAACAATTGAACTTCTAATATTAATGGCAAAAGCATAGACCAAAAACATAGATTCATAGATGCTAGGGTCAGAAGGGACCTGAACAGATCATTGAGTCTGATCCCCTGCCTTGGGCAGGAACGAGTACTGGGGTCAGATGACTTTCAGCAACTCAGATGCAGTAGCAATGGGACCATCTTGATAATCATTTCTTTGTATTTCAGGAGCACATCAAAGCTCTAGTCTGTAACCAGAACTCCTTTATACTGCATGGGCCGTAAGCACCTAGAACATAAATATGGTCCCAATTCTACCAATTAATCATGGACTATCAGGGTGGGAAGGGATCTCCAGGGTCATCTGGTCCAACCCCAAGACAAGAGACCACAGTTACAGGAGTAGGTAGGGAGAATGCATTTTTCTGACAAGCTCTCAGATATGGACTTAATTTGGAGTTAAATGGAGAGGAAGTCAAGCGTTGGCCTACAGAACAAGTTTCTATGAGGTGAAAGGAGGCAAGGCTCTACTGCATATCTGCTGTTCTGTGGTAACTCCTCTTGCGTGTGCTGTTAGAGTATGAAAGCTCATCGGTGATAACTCTAGCCTTAATTCATTGAGGCCTAAACCTCTGTGGGTATACTTTTATTTACTGGGTGGGAAGACCAGGCATATGGCCAGTCACCGAGGAATAGCTGGTCTATTGTAAGCTGCACCCACTTTTACGTTATGGTAATGTGTGTACCAGGTCCTCCCTTGCACAGGATCTGTACACACCAGCAATTTGTTCAGAACAATGAGGTCCCAGGACCTGAACGCTCCTGCCATAGAAACATAATATAAAATAAAATCTTTTAATGGTTCAGTTAAATTCCATCTTGATAGCTTATCTAACTGGCTTATAAAAGCCATTAATAATATAATTCTTTGATACTACTTGATATAATCCGGGCAAAAATTCAAGGATCTTAGTTTGTCGTACCCAAGGTATATTTAACCAGAACCCCAGATAAGAACTGTAGTCTTGTGTTGGAAAGCCAAAGACTGGGCAAATACTGCTCTCCTTTCTGACTCAAGCAAATAGCTCAGATTTCGGTTCTTGCAAGTCATTCCAGGTAGGAAGAGAGAATGGTGGTATTTCTTTGATGTAATCTTACATATTTATAAGAAATCTATAAAGTCCTGTTTTCCTGACCGTAGCAGGAGGAATCAGGGAAGAGAAGACAGCTATTTTCCTCACAAATGCCAGCTTCTTTCAGCCAGCATCCCAACCCAAAAGCACATCTGAGACTTTTCCCAGGTTTCTACTGCCTGTAGCTGTCCCCTTGCTTCTCAGCTGGAGCTGCTGCCTTTACCCAACAGCCCTAAAAAGAGCTCAGCAAATTTTCTGTAGCATTTCCAAAGTCAGGAGGAGGTGCAGATGTCAATCTGTTTCCATTTTGCAGCACAGAGGACTGCAAGGTAGGATAGGAGCTGGAGAGGTTTGAGCTGCAGGTATGTGAGCTATAAGAGCGGAGGTGATTGTGAGACTGTTTTCCCAAAGCAGGGTGCCTGCTTAGCTAGTATATGTAAAAACTCAGTGGTCAAGCAGTGTCTCATATTTGGTACTATATTGCATATACTATATATATATATATCACTTGTCACTTCACAGTAATCAAGGGGCTGAAACTCTTATATGTTATGCTGCAAAAACTGTAGTTTGAGATGCAAATCTCCATCAACTGTTGGCATTGAGTGACCTATGGGACAGAGAGTATAGAAATGCATGTGTACTAATTTGGCTTACTTTGGGGTTAGAGCAACAGACACCCAATGTCCAGCATTTTACTGGTGTCAGTCACTCCATTCTGATGTAATGTTACTCCTTGTAAATTGAGCAGTACCTATGTACTTGTGGAAATTACTCTGGTAGACTGATCATCATGTGTCTGCTCCCCTCGGCAGTTTTACCCTGGGTTAGCCATTTCCTCAATGCAGACTGGCTCCTTGCTAGACACTAAGAACACCTACTTCAGGTATCTCGGCTGGGAGTCATACGTCTGCTTCTCACATCAGAGTTCATTTACTGTATTCACTTGCATACCACATGCACCTTTCCCCTAAAACTGGCCCTTCAAAGCAGGGAAACTGATTTTCTACACTGGAAAAGAAGCATGGAGAAAAATGCAATGGCTGCTGCTTCTTTCGTTTCTCTTCCAGGCAGCAAGCAGCAGGGGCAGAGTTAACTAGAGGTAGCCCTCTCACAGCTTTCCCATTTTGGCAGCCGGTTTCGGGTGAGCGGTCACAAACTTCTCGAAACTGGACAGCAGCTGAGAGGGGTAAGTCTAGTTTTGTCTGAGCAGGAAAGAGAAGGGGAAGTGAGCTGGAAAGTGGGCTCCCCCCAGTTCAGTTTTTTGGTCACGACTCTGGGGAAAACATTTTTTTTCTTCATTCTGCTTCCAAAAAACAAGGTGTGCGTCTTATTTGGAGGTATGGTACGCAAGACAATATGGTATTGTAGTATAACGAACTGGGTGAATCACTCCATAGTAATCATTTGTATGGCCCTCTGAAAATACCTTTTTTATTTGCTCGATAGAGATTAGCACTTGTTCCTCATGTACCAGTGAATATTGGCTGGCACATTTCTAGTTTACATGGTCTTTGGGAGACTGGGGCCTGATGGACTGAAGAACGTCCCCAGTTAAGTCTGAACCCTAATGAACAAAAGGAAGGCACGCGGCATTTGTCTCTTGCTAAATGACTCTTTTTGACTGGCCACTAGAGTTGCTGGCTCTCTCAGTGCCCAGCAGTAAATCAGCTGCATTTGTGAGAACGTGCCACGGCTAATTTAACTTGTGCTTTTTCAGTGTATCATACACGCAATCTTTTGTAATGACTAGAACATCTCTATCAAGGATCAGCAACCCCTGGCATGCATGCCAGACCATGGCACATGAAACCGTTTTGCATGGCATGCCATAGCGGGACCTGACCCTGGGCAGCCCCCTGCCGCTAGCCATGGAGCCCAGGCTGCTTGCAGCAGGCATCAGGAAGGCTGCAAGCTCTGCTGCAAGCAGCCTGGTCTTCATGGCAGGTGGCAAGGGCCTGCCCAGAGCCTGGGCTGCTCACAGCAGGCAGTCGTGAGGCTGCAAGCTGCTACATTGGGGTCTAGAGCCCTGGGCCTGGCTTGATGCCAGCCCTGGCTGCATGTGTGGGCACATGGCAGCACTGCCACAACAAGGATTGGGCTCCTCACCTCTCTCCCCCCATCCATTCCTGGCATGGCAACATTTTTCAAGTCAAGGTTTGCGAGGGGTTTTGGCACTCGGCCCAAAAACTGTGCGGACCCCTGATCTATATATAGTGTGATAGCAGCACTTCCAGCTGCCAATCTAGGTCTTTGTTTGAGAGCTTTGAAATCAGGACACCTTTTCTGGCATATTGCAATGATGTTATTTCACCTTGGAATGAGAACATTAAACAGCAAATGATACACAGGTGCAGGAGAGCTATTAGGTAGAAAGAGTGCTTGGCCTTTCAGCAAACAATGTGATTAAGTTCTAGCTTAATTAGCCTTTGATATCATTGACCATGAGGTCCTGTTAACTTCCCCACAGATCCTGGCTGGTGAAAGGTTACCCTGAACACAGCAAAGATTGATAATTGTAGGTTTGAGGAAAGGTCTAGGCCAGGAACTCCCAAACTATGGTATGCATACCCTTTGGGGGTAAGCAAGACATCTCTGCGGGGTACGTGAGAAAAAGTGTGTAATGGCAGATTTTATTTTCATTATAATAATAATGGGCATTTAAGGAGTCAAAATATAAAACGTATGCTGGTAGGGGTATGCAGGCAGCTGGTAAATCTGGAAGCAGGTATGCAATAAGAAAAAGTTTGGGAACCTCTGGTTTAGACAGCATAGCAGAGATGGGGGTCTATCCCACCTTTCTAAGTGGATGTCAGTAAAGACCACAAACTGTAGGTGCACCTGGATCCCTGAATGAGCCCCAAGTCTTGGGAAACATGGATCAGTGGTGACCAAGGAGAACCTCTTCCCATATGTATGAGGCTGGAGGCTTTATCTGATTTGCAACTTGTCACAGTTAGACTTCTGAACCACAGACTGGATCACGGCATTGTGTTTTGAACTCTTTCCATCATGTTTTGGAAGGCTGTAATTCTTCTAGCACTCCCTGCTGTGGTCACAACCACCCTGTAGACCACCAAGGCCCTTTGCACAAGTCTGAATCCACTTTTGAAAGCTGCTTACGGGCAACAGCTAAAGTAGAGCATGACTTCCAATAAATAGGATTGTATCTACATGGTAAACTTAGTGTCCTCAAGCTTTCTGTGCTGCTCTGGAAGGACTGCCTCTGATATGGATTGCAATATAATTGCATCTATGCAGACTTTTGCATGTTTTAATTAGCACTACTGAATTGCAGGGCCAATTAGCTGACCCCAAGCTAATTAGCCTGTCCATGGCACCACACAGACTGCTTCTGTTTTTTTGGTCTCAAAAAAATCTTCCTGGAGAAGCACAGCCAGCTTGAGGATGCTGCTACCGGAGATAATAAACCTACCATGACTGTGAAGTGGAGAAGCATATGATACCAGTTATCCATCTGGCTTCTCATTTACTTCCAAGTGCATTTCAAAGGGTTAGAGTAGTTGGAGTGTTGTTGTGGCTGAGATGGTTCAGAAAATGTACTGAAGGCAGGGGTTTGGGGGTTTTTTTGGTTTCGGTTGGTGGGTTTTTTTGTGGTTGGTTGATCAATTTGGGAATAACTTTTATTAAAACAGCTGTATAGTTGGGAGAGATGTCTGGCAAGCTTTTGGGTACAAAGCACCCTTCTTTGTGCTTTGAAAGCTTGTCCAGTTTCAAGGAGTCGATTGGTATTTTTAAAACCTGCAGTGGTTTGAGTATTGACTTCCTGGGCATTCATGGAAGATAATGCTGACTTCTGCAATTCAGTTCCTTCTTGAGCAAAAAGAATCCTAAATTTGTTGCTCTTTAGGCTTTTTCCTGGAGAGGTGTCCACACCAGGCCCTTTAGATCTCATGAGTCCATTACATTGCATTCTGACCTATGGTCTATAGAACAAGGCGGAGGAAAAAATAAAACTGGAAGAGTAATTGTGGTGGTGTCATAGAAGAAATAGCAAAATGTGACATGTTCTCTTAGGTCTTCAGCCTGATTTAGTAGTGACAGGGGCCCATATCACAGGTATTCAGGCACCTAACTCCTCTTGGTTTCCTACTAAAGTGCCTAAATACCTTAGGGGTTGGTCTAATAAAAGATATCAAATTCACCCAAGGAACCTTGTCTGCCTAAATACCTTAGGGCACTTTTACATGTGCTCCGGGGGTGGGAAAGGAGGGGTGCTTTAATTAGAGACCCACGCTAATTAAAGCACCTCAGCATCTCGTGTATTAGCCTCCCCGTGCTTCAAAATGGCAGTGGGGGTGCTGGAATGAAAGCTCATTGGATGAACTTTAGTTCAAGCACCGCCGCCACCCTTTTGAAGTGCGAGGATGCTATTAGACAAGATGTGAAGGCTGGCTGGAGCACAGTTATTATTACCACACTCCAGCAGACTTGATTAATCAGGTCTGCTCTGACACGCTGTAATTGCAGCATGTTGAAGCAGCCCCACCGCATGTCTATGAGCACCCTTAGAGGTTCTGGGACCCACAGCTGTTAGCTGCGATTTCAAGGTCTGCATGGAAGGTGGCAATCCCAGTCCTGGCTTCCCAAAATCACCACCAGAGCTGATACTAACTAGTAACTACCCTCCCCTCACACGCAGTCACAGCTCAAACAGCCAAGGAATGAAGACAGAACGGCGACTGACACCCGTTTCTTCAGCTGGCATAAACTAAACTGACATTTCTGTAGTGATATCACTGGGGCTGCAATGATTTTCACTAACTAAACATTAGGGCTGTGTGAAATTTCGCTGGCCGTTTCATTTCGAAACAGCAACATCGAAACAAAACAAAGGCCCTCGAAATAGCCTCGAAACAAAATAAGGCTGGTCGAAATGTTTTGAAAGTCGAAACGTTTCGACCATAGGCTGGGGATGGCGAGTCAGTTCAGCTGGGCTGACTTCCCATCCCCAGTGCAAGATCTGGTAGGGAACAGAAGGCAGCCCAGCTGGGCTGCTTTCCTATCCCTGGTGCGATCTAGCACTGGGGATGGGAAGTGAGCCCAGCTGGGCTCACTTCCCATCCCCAGCAAAACTCGAAACAGAGTCAAAACAGCCTTTCTGTTTCGATGGAACAGAACGGAACGGAACGGAACAGCTGTTTCAACTCAAAATGAAACTCAAGGCGAAACGAAACAGTGCCGTTTCACACAGTCCTACTGAACATGTATCCTGGGATTATGGTCTCTTGATTAGAAGTGAACATCACATATGAACTCTTTTTTTTTATATGTATATAGTGCTTTTTCTTCCACAAGTGCATGCTTCTCTACACATTAGATCAGTGGTTTTCAACGTTTGTTGAACCCTAAAAAATTTTGAATGAAAGTGCAGACCCCTTTGAATGATAAGTGAGCATTCACATACTGTTGATTGATCAGAGTCATCTTTTGCAGACCCATTAGGCATAGTCTGTGGATCCCCAGGGGTCCATGCACCACAGGCTGAAAACCTCTGCATTAATTTGGCTCCCTTAACCTCAAAGCAGTCCATGCAAGCACAGAATCAGGAGCTCACATAAAGAAAACAGGACAGAGAAAAAATGTTTTAGGTCCAGTCGTTGTTGATAGAAGAGGGAAATATTCTTCCTTTGAAAACCCATGTCCCATGATGTACTGAAATAAAACATGTTTTCAGCCCTAGGAGGCTATCACCTGAAACTGATTTACTTGAAACAAACACACTTTAAAAAGCTAACTCAAGTTTATATAATTTGATTCAGAAAATAGCTCTTTTGTATTGGGTTTCTCATAGGGATGGAATCTATCAGGCCTTTTTAAAAATATGAATTCATATTACATATTTCTAAAACAGAAGCTGGCATCCAAATTGCTAGAGACCTTTAAATTAATTCTTGATGAGTACCTAGTTAATTTTCTCTCTAATAGATTGTTTTTTTCCAGTTCTCATGTAAATCTATGCCCGCGTTCATGTGCTAGTTTGTCTACGGGTTTATGCAGATTTAATTCAGCCTTGGGTGTCCAGATATATTATTCAGATTTTTATGCCTGCAATGATAGTCAAATTAAAAAATGAGACTTATGTAATAGAATAGTCTCCTAGTGCTACCGTTTAAAACAGCTGAAGAATAACACACTTTCTCCGCTAGGAGGCAAATGAAACAAGAAGCATTTTTAGAAAGTGAAACAAGGCTGACTTGACAGGGCTTGTCTATGAATGACTGTAGAATAAGGTGGGCTGTCAAATTAAATTGGTTTAGGTATTTCTGATCCAGCAGGGCGCCTTGGTCCTAATCAGTTTAGATTAATAAGGACTTCCACACAATCCATCTGAAATCTAAAATAGTCATTCTGGGATAACCTCTCCTGTCACCAAATCCTGGTACTGACTAAAGACTGCAGGAATATCTAATACAGAAATCAAGTAGAGCTGCTCAATATTTTATGACCTAAAAATATTGGTCCAACTATAACAAATTTTTTTCATAGGAGAACAGTGTTGTTTCCAACATTATTTTCTGATCTGAGATTTCACAAAGTGAAATGAAACAATGTTTTATTTCACTTCAAACCTGCACTTCTCAGTTTTCCCAAAACCATACACAAACAGCATGTTTTTGAATTTAAGAGCAGTTCTCGGTAGGGTGGCCATCATAGATGACAGTCCAGTTGTCCTCTCTCCTCCATTGATACGAAACCAGATGCCTTTATGTCCTCTATTTTTCTCTTGCCTAAAGGTTGTTCTTGCAGAGAAAAATACAGGACATAAAGGCGTCTGGTTTTGTATCAATAGAGAACAGAGGACAACTGGACTGTCCTCTATGATGGCCAAATAGAAGACATAAACTTGTCCAGTTTTGTAGCAATAGAGGACAGAGGACAACCAGACTGTCCTCTGTGATGGCTACCCTAGTTCTCAGGTTTCATTTCCAAACTTCCTGTAAAAACTCAAGGCTAATGATTATTTATCATCCAACATTTTCTGCAGGGAAAAAGTGAAACTAATAGTGTATGCAAAGGCCTAGCGGGGTGCAAGCATCCTCTCAGTGTAACTGAAGACTTGAAATATGTGCAGAGTGTGTTTGTGTAGCTGCGCTATGTATTTTCCTGGACCGTGCGCTCAAGTTTTCGAACTCCACCAGGAGTAGAGACAGTGACCATTTTGTTCTCCAGAATACTACGCTTTTTACATTAAAAAGTATCTGCCCTGTGTTCTCTCCTAAGCCACCTTTACTTGTTACTGGTCTCCTATAGTGTGGCACTCAGTGAATGTGTCTACACATGCAGTTAATGTGCCTTAATTTTCTGCACAGAAAATTCAGTCTTATTACTGCACTCCCAGGTGCACATCTACATGTGCGCCCCTATCAGGAGCAAATTGTGTCCCTCAGTCCAGGGCTGCTCCTTCCCTGCTCTGCCCCCCACTGCTGCAGCCAGGGGGAGCTCCAGGCTCCCCTAGGTGCCAGCTCCAGGGGCTGGCAAGGGGCATGGGGGCTGGTTGCAATCCTTACTGGGTGGGGAGAGCTGTGTTGGCTGCAGGAGCAGCTGTATCCCAGCCATGTGGGGATCAGGACCCATTTCAAACCCCATGTGGTGGGAAGACAGATGCCCCTGCAGCTGGCACAGCTATCCTGCCCATGTGGGGACTAGGACCTGTCCTGATCCCCATGTGGCCATGAGACAGCTGCCCCTTCAGCTGGCACAGCTCTCTCCAGCAGGCCCCCTTCTGCCTGGGCTGGCTAGCAGCAAATTGCCAGTCCACATCTACACATGTGTATGGGGCATTAGCTAATGAGCCATTTATCTAGTACCTGTATATGTTGGTACTAGCAAACAGCGCATTAGACTAACTTAATGTGCAGGAAGTTCTGCGCATGTGTAGATGGTGACACTTTACTGCTCAGCAAAGCATCTTGTGTAGACGCTCCCAGTCTGAATTATTTCTGCTTTAAATTCACTGCTGGAGTAGTCAGTAAAGTCGATGAGGTTGCATCCATTTAAATCAGCAAGGAATTTAGCCTTGAAAATGCCATGTCCCCACTCTGTGGCTGTAGATAATAGTTTTACTACTACTGGCTACTTATGTTGTTCCTTTAGCTCAGATGATGATCTCCAGTTCAAACCCTATGCACAATTCATGAAGGGAGTCATGCCGGTAATACTTTATTTTGTTCCAACAATGAACTAGGCTTACATGGAAAAGTAACATAAGAAACAACATCATTAGCTCACTCACCTGGTGTAACACCCATTATGTCATAGCCTGCAAAACAGGGCTTAGAAAATCAACAGCTTAGCCCAGGGGTGGGCAATTATTTGGGCCTGGGGGCCACATGGGGAGTTTTGCAGAGCTGTCATGGGCTGGGTCAGGTCCTGAGTGGAGATTGTGGGGTTTGTCTGGGTCCACAGCTGCTGCTGCTGCATCAGTGCATCAGCTGCGGTCCTGGGCAGTTGCCCTGATCCCCACTGGGAACTTGCCAGCAGTATTCATAGCTGATGCCAGCACCTGGCCAGTGCTGCTTCTGGCGCACATAGCAGGGGCTGGTATAAGTTGCAGCTGCAGCTGAGACATGCCCACCTGCCCAGCTGGATGCAGCAGGCATGCACCAGAAGCTGGTGTAAGCTGTGGATTGGGCCGGGGCGTGCCTGTCCACCCAGCAGCAGCTGGAGCTACCGGCTCCCTGTGGGCTGGATCCCATGGCTTTGCAGCCACCCACCTGCAGCCTGGGTACATTCAGCTGGCAGGCTACATCTGGCCCGCAGCCTATCTTTTGCCCACCCTGTCTTAGCCCCTCAACTGATGCTCTAGATAAACCAGAAATACTTTTCCCCACCTCTTGTCTTTGGGGTTTTTTTTAGAATATAAATAGAATGGGACAAGGATGTGTTTTTGGGGGTGCTTTTTGCTGGGGGGAGAGGAGTTTAAGGTATTACTAATTGTGCAGGGGAAAAAATGTCCCAGTTGAGAATGAAAAGCTTTATTAAAATGTTTTGGGAAATCCAGCCTTTAGAAATTCATTATGGATCTAGTTTAAGTTTATAGTTTAAAAAAATATCTCAAGCTTTCCTTTGGGCTTTAATGTCATTTCACCCCCAAAATACCAATATTTGATCCCAAAGTCGCAAAATTGGCCAACTTGAAGTTTGGTAGTGAAATTCATGAAGAAACTTTGAGTAAGAAATCTGCAGTTTTCACTGGGGAAAAAAATAGATGGGGGCAAGAGCAGAGGACTTCACCTAACCCTAATTCTACATTACAGGCAGCCAGGCCAGTGTCCTCTTCTGTGAAACCCTGGTATCAGCTGAGCCCTTGGGTTGTTACTGGAATATAATATAGTGTTGAGCTGTACTCCATAAAAAATGAAATGCAAAAAAAAAAATCCCCTTACAATTAAGTACACTTACAATAATACAGTCATGTGTCCAATTTTCTCACATACATATTACTAATTATCAGTCACATACAAGTAGAATTTTAATTTCCAGTGAACAAATGTGTCTGTGAATTTCAAAAGCAATATTTGCATTTTAGCACTCGTGCTTTCTGAATAAAGACAAGCATACATTTTGCAAGAACTGCTACAATTAAACTCAGCACACTACTACACACTTCAGTTTGTTTTCTTGAAGCAGAAGTTAAGATCAAACCTTTGAAAAGATCTTTTAAATCTTTTGAACAGCTTCTTTGAAAAGGGAATATGGAGGAAGTTTCCCAAGCTGAGATCTTCTTCCAAAAGGTAATTTTTATCACACACATAAAACCCATTATGTTTAATATCCTGCTTTCTTTTTGGAACAAGCTTGACAGATAAATATAAGATCTGCCTATGATATTGTAATGATAGGGGATCTAAGGCTCAGACAGATGCACAATACTGGGCACACCTAGACGTGCTTTAATGCTCATTAGCCTATTCTAATGCACATTAATGCGTCATTAAAAAACCATGCCATTTAGTTAATGCAGATTTAAATACGCTAATGCACATTAAGTGTCACTTAAAAACCATTCTCTTTAGTTAATGAGCATTAAGACAGGCTAATGCGCATTTTCCTGGTCCCTCACAATGGAGGTACTAGATTTAATGTGCATTAACAAAAGAGCATTAATGCATGTGTAGACACACCCACTGCAGGCACTTTTACACCTGCTCCAGAGGAGGAGAGGGCAGCACTTTAATTAGAGCGGCTCCAAGAGCTGCTCTAATTAAAGCACCGCTGTGTCTCGTGTATCAGAGTCCAAAAGGAAGTACTAAAGCACAGCGCAATAACAACATTGCCATAGGGCAACATGTAGACATGCCCAAAGTGATGGATCAAAGAGATCCAGTGATCTGCTTTGGATGGATCAAAGTGATCCATTTCAAGTGTTCATATTTCTTTCTAACTTTGCCTTACAGAAAGCTTGTGATAAATTTGAATGCATTGAAGTTGGCAGGGCCAGGAGAAATTCATCCCAAGGTACTAGAGGAGCTGGTTAAAAAATCTCTGAGCGACTGGCAATAATATTTGCAAAGTCACGGATGGCAGGCAAGATCCCCGATGATAAGGCAAGGACTGACAGAGAAAAAGAAGACCCAGAGAATTATGAACCCATCAGCCTGCCTTCTATACCTTGGAGGTTACTGAAGCAAACGATAAAACGATCCATTCGTAAACAGCTGGAGGAGGAAGGGGTGATCACTAGCTGCCAATGTGGATTTTTAAAAAACAAATCATGCCAAACCAAACTGATATCCTTTGACAAGAGAATTAGTCTGGTGGATGAAGGGGCATACTATACTTGAACGTGAAGGCTTTCAAGACAGTCCCATGTGACAGCGTCCTAATTAAATGGAGACGTGTGGGCGAGACAGAATTTTTGAAGGGGCGGACGCACAATTGGTGGCATAACCACAAGCTGAGATCAAGTTTAAGTGGATCAATGTCCAATTGGCAGGAGGTTTCACATGGAGTTTCACAGGGGTCCACTGAGGGTCCAGTGCTGGCTAACCTTTTTATTAAGGATATGGTGACCAGGATAAAGAGCTTTCTAATCAAATCAGCAGATGACACCAGTCAGGCATCAGCTAAAGTACTGTGTGCAGGTTTGGTCTCTGTTGAGAAGAATAGAGAGAGCCTGGAGAGGCCTGTAACATGGATGATAAAGGGTTTGGGATGCAAGCTATACAGGGAATGAATGAGAGTGCTAAGTGTTTTTAATTTGGAGGAAAGGGGATAAAGGGGGGACATACAATAGCCCTTTTCAATTATCGGAAAGGCTCCCATAGAGATGAGAGAGCACAACAGTTTTCCCCTGCCATGCAGAGTTGGACACGAAGCAGTGGGTTTAACCTGCAATAAGGTAGATTTGGTTTAAATGTCAGGGAGAACTTCCTTGCTGTCAGAACAGCAGGGCAGTGGAACAATTTGCTATAGAAAGCTATAGAAACTGCAAAATGTACTGTTTGAAGCAGGGCTGGATAGGTATGTAGTTATGGGTTCAGAAGTAGCATCTGTGCAGGGGCTTGGGGACCCTTTCACCTCTGATGCCCTGAACACAAAATTTAGCTTCAAAAGTCATGCCAGAATAAAAACATGCCCATGCTTTGTTTCATAAAATGTGGAAATGACATTTGATTTTGTCAGAATTTACCCCTCCCCTGATTTCTTCCCAAATGAAAGTCTGATGAAATCAGGCTGATTCCCAAAGCATTTTGACGGTCATGGAAATGCATATCCCAATGGAACACGAGTCTATCAATTTTTCCAACTGGCTGCACGCAGGATTTTTAATAACTATGTGTCTAATCGCTGTCAGAAGCTATGTTACAATTTAAACATCGATAATAAGCTGGTTGTTTTGTCAGCTTCATTTTTCTGATTTTGGTGCATTAGCATAACTCTGTGCTTGACCTACAACGGGTTAAATTTGCCTGCCAGTGCTCATTGAGTCAGGTGGATGGATACACTTTCTGCAACAGGACAGGCAGCGTGGTGCAGCTGGCGTTGGGGTGTAAGGACGCACAATCAGCTACAGCACCCCAAGGCTCTGCTCCATTTAGGAGGTGAAACACTGAACAGCAGGAGGCAGCTGAGAGGCAGATGGCAGCTTACAGCAGGCTCTGCTTCCCATCTCAGGTGCTGCAGGAATAAAAACAACTGTTAACTAGGAGCTGGATGAGTTAAGAACAGTGGAGCCTATTTGTGAGCAGACACAGCAACGTGAGGCAGGGTTATACATCACACCCTATTTTTTTTACATCCTGAATCCCTTCTTTGTACTACTAAAAATAGATTAGGGGTCTAAAATATGGTGACAATGTCCCTTATATTACATGCAGAAAGACGTCGGGGAGCTTTCCAAAGCCACAAGTGGCAGGTAGATGCCATGTTCCTCAGAAGTCAATGGGAGTTAGGTGCATACATAGACATGCAGGGAGCAGTGTAACCTAGTTAACTGGAGGGACTAGGCTCTATCCCTGGCTCTAGCAAGGTCCCACTGATTTGTGTCAAATGACTTGGTTTCTGTGCAAGCTCTCTGGGATGTCCTTGTAAAATTGCTTGGGGATCTACTGAGGAATTGTTTGTGCCTTTGAAAATCCCCCTTGCCCTTATTTTGTCTTGACAATCATGATGTACAATACATAGTGTCAGTAAAAGGCAATAAAACCAAAAGAGGCAGGAAGGAAGGTGAGGTGGGAGGTTACTTATTTCTGTGAGAAGTGCTGCACAGTTCTCCAGATGCAAAGATCTCGGCGGCGCTGTCCTGTTTGTTAAAAGTCTATGTTCTTGAAGTCGATTGAACACCGGTATCGGCCATCAGTGAACTTGGAGCATATAAAGTTTGGAAGGCACGGGCAGGCGTGGTGTTGGCGCTTTCCAAAGAAAGGGATCTAAAACAGAAAGCGGAAGAAACTGAGAAACATGCAGAATATTGTAACTCTGGCCCCAAAAGAAAGCCGGAGATGGGCAGCATCAGCTTCTCCATCTTGTTACACAAGGGTTCAATGCTCAGTAACAAGGGACAAGTTCTTCACTTGGATCCTGAGCCAGCAAAGAACTTCAGCACAGGCAAGAGTAAGGCATTACAGACTTGTCCCTATGGCCCTTGCTCAGGAATCCTCCCTCTGTCCCTTCCTTTATTCCTCCATCCCTGCCCCCCTTTCTCTCTCTCATCTTAACACCCTTTTAGCCAGTAAAAGAAGTGGCCTGATTCCCAGAACAGCTCATTGTGTCTGTACCTCATTGTGGGGGCTGCACCCTAAAAAATTGCCTTTAAGTTTCCAGTTTGGTGGTTGCTGTATAATTAGCTTCAGTAACCCTAACCCAGGGACTGGCAATTATTTCGGGCAGAGGGCCGCTTACTGAGTTTTGGCAAGCCATTGAGGGCTGCATGACAGGCAGCCAAGGGCAGATAGATATTAATTTTCTAATTTTTTTTAGGGGCCCCGCAGGCCAGACAGAATGGCCTAGAAGGCCACATCTGACCCACAGGCCGCATTTTGCCCACCTCTGCCCTAACACCTGTGCCTTGGTTTCCCCTTCCTATCTCCAGTCAAACCACCTTGCTCACAGGGGACGTCTACACGTTCATTAGTGCACCATACTTATGGCACATTACAGTGCTAACTTCATACACAGTAATTGGCACTACTGTGCATTAGTGCAGATGACCGTTTTTTGTGATGCTTAATGCACATTAAACTAAGACTACTGCACATTAGCACATCAGCATGCTTTTTGCATGACACGCTAATGTGCAGTTGAATTAATCTGATGCGCATTAAGCACCTCGTGTAGACGCACCCAAGGAGACTTCATTACAGCATGCATAAAGCGCATCATAATTAGGTCCTTGTGACAAAAGGGATCAAACTTGGGTACCAATAACAATAGGTTAGCCATTATCCATTTCAACTGAAAACTGATTTAAATTAGGGGTGCCTGGAGTTAATATTAGAGCAGGCAATGATGGAAAGGACCTGAGCTCTTCAGTGTATGTACAGCTCCCTTTCCTCACTTCTCTGTTTTCTTCCCTTGTCTCCTCTCCTTCCCGGCAGTAAAAGAGGAAACTGAGTTGCAAGTATTTGCTTATCTCCCAGCTTTGCAGCAAAATCCCAAATGAAATTGAAGTCCTAGAAATTTATCTTTATTTCCCGAGCTTGACAGTTTCACCATAGACTTGTCTGAAATGAAATTCTGATCCCTCGGAGACTCTTCCATCTCCTGCAGTTTGAGCCAGGATGGAAAGCACTGTATTATTTAGTGAGTCTCGCTCCTGCCACGTGAAATCAATAGCGGAGTAGCTATTAGCAGCCTCCTTGGTGGCTGGTGCTAAATACTCATGGCCAAAGGAACAGCAGCAAATCATCACTTTGGACTAATCCTCCTTCCTTTGTGTTTCTTGCTGGACAAGAATTTCAGAGCTTTGAAGGTTCAGAGATGTTATCTTAACATCTGCTTGGTTGAGTATTTAGGCTTCAATCGGAAGTGCCAAGAGACCACCTGAGCTTACAGATCAGCCCCCCAGCTCAGTTAAACAGGGTTAGCGGTGGATATGTGGCATTCTCAGTCCAATGGCAATTATTTAGTGGCAGCTTTGACAGGCTGGTGTTTTAAAGTGTTGTTTGAGAGCCTGACTAAGTGAATCTAATGATCCCAGGTTCTCAAAGGTGTTTAGGTACCAATCTCCCTTTTGAAAGCAATGAGTATTAAGTGCCTATTTACCTTTTGAGGTAGAGCTTGTAGCACTTGTACTAGAGGACATTGGGTGGAGGACTGAAATTATCTTTCTGGTTCTGTGGGCTGGGGCCGTTCTAGGCGGGATACTGAGGCACAGAGCCATCACACAATATGGGCCACACATGAAGTCTGTTGCAGAGACGAGTCCATAACCCAGATCTCTCGAATCCCAGCTCAGTGCTGTCCTACTCAAGCCACATGCCCACTGCTTGACAGCATAATGGATCCCAGCCTCAGGAGGCTCTCCTCTTGTCAAAGGATAAAATCTGATTAGCAAGTGAATCATTCTGTCTAGGACAACAGGGTGGGCTATTTTCTTTTGCAAGAGAAGTTGATCTGGGACAGTACAGATGCAACAGTCAGGAAAACAATCAGCTTGGGCTGTTGCTTAGGAGAAGGCCTGGAGGGGTTCGGGCTGCTCGACCATACCTTGTGACTGAATGGGTGGCATTCATCCCCTTCCTGTCCCAGGGGAGTGCACATCCTCAGTCCTCGAAGCCACAGGCTGATCGCGCAGCATGTCCCAGGCCCACACTGCAGGTCCTTCTCACAGGCCTAGGAAGAGGCACATCAATTAGCCAGACCTATATTCTTGAAGGGAGGGTGGGATTCCCTCTTCCAGGAGGACTGGCAAATAAATCAACCTGAGTACAACACAGGGGCATGAATTCCTAATTGCAACAAGAGACATTTTAAGACCCATGTGCTGAAAGATAAGTCAAGGAGGGCTTTTGAGGAGAGTAAAAAACAAGTTTTTAGTAGAAGGGTTTCACAGCAGCACCTGGGACACAGTCAGGACAGGGAGGAAAGGTCTTCGTGCTCCCAAGGCTGATAATTACAATGCAGAAAGAGAGTCAGAGGAAATCTGCTGAGTTCACAGTGGCCCTGCATTAAACCAGAGGATTTGTAAAGATAATAAAATTGTCGCTTGTTCGTATTAAAGGAATCAAGACTCCATTGTTCTTAGACATAAATGTTCTCATGGGGATTACAATCTCCTGTATTTATATATAATTTGTCATCTAGGGTTGGATGAAAGCAATATGTAGGTAGATAGAGAGAGAGAAAGAAATAGATAGATAAACAGACAGACAGATTGCCTCTCTTCAGCAGACCTCAAAGCATCTTTCGGCCACTGGAGGACCCCCTCCCCGGTTGGTGATCAGCAGCTGGTGCTCCCCCAGAATCAGGAGGCGCCATTCGCCCATGATCTTACAGACATGACTTCATAAGGCCAAACAAGGCATTAACAAGTAAGGAAACTGAGGCACGGAGAGGGAAGGTGAAGCATAAAGATACAAATGTTGCAACGGTTGCATGGAGCTGCAGAATGCAAATTACACTGCTGGGCAACTGATGGACACATCCTCAGGTGCCACTTCTAACAGGTCCCTTTCCACCTCTTGGGCATACTTTATGTAGCGTGTGTTAGTGCTGTTACCCCATCACTCTGTGACTGCGGGACAGTGTGTTCCCAGATGGTTTCTTATTGTGGTCTAAAAGGTAACCCAGTGCATACAGACAGCACCCTGCTTCCCAAGTGACTCACTCAGCACAGCTGTGGTAGGTGATTTCCCCAATGGTAAAATGACTCGTGCAATTATGGCTATACTCATTATTCATAGCCACCAATTATCTTCTGATTTCTGATAAAGCTGATAAAGTTGTACAGTGGAAAGTCCTTCAATCTCGGCAGCTTCATTGTTTCCAGGTGCCCTAAAATCTATGCAAAAAAAAAAAGGGAATTCCAACCATGGACTTTTTTCTACATCCATTTGTTCAAAGGAAAAAAAAAAAAAGGAAAAAAACCAGAGCTGGGACTTTCTTCAGTTTATGAATGTGGGATCACACCAGTGCCACACTGGGGTAAATGTGCTGGTTTCAAGGGCACAACACCAGCGCAGAACTACAGGAGCACATCACTGAATGGCGGGTATGTTTCTAATAGAGCTTGAAGCTGAGAACTTGCCCCTTCCAGCCGTACTGTGTCACATATTAATAGGGAATGATTCCTCGCCTCCTCAATAAATAAGCCATGAGATCCCTTCAAAAGCTTATCGATCCTTCTAGTCTGGGGCTCATTCATGAGTCACCATAATATGTTTTGTAATGATTGGAGGTCGGTAACACCACGAACATGGCCCTGTCTGGGCTGGAGATTCTTGAAAAACAAATTAATAACATGCCTGACACTCCAGGCTCTGAATTCATCCCTCGAGGGCTGGAAACAGTGAGGACATTTCTTTTAAATATAAGCGGCTGAGGAAGTGAGTGTGCAACACACCCCCACTAGGCAGGTCACCAATTGCAAAGCCAGCTGGATTGTTCAGGGATGTATTTGATATCCAGCCTAAGCTGGTGGAGCTTGGCAGTGAAGGTGTAGTGTCCCCCACCTACAGGTTGGGACAGTTTGGGGACCTTTTGCTTTGCTGCTGCCTGTGCTGTTCCTGCCATGCTTACTGATGATAGGGCTTGCTTCTAATTTGACACCCAGCTTTGTGCTGGGGTCAGGCCCTTGACTTCATCTGACTTAGTCCTGACTCACACCCGTGCAAGTGAGATCTGAATCTGGTATGTAGGGAATCTCCACCACTTTCAGTGTAGCGCTTTTCATCATCGTGCATCCTACATTGGAGACCAAGGCTCAAGAACACATCTGAGATGAAGATACTAAGGGCCACATTTCGAAGGTATTTAAGCACCTAGGCATTTAGCATTTGACAGAGCTTTAAGCAGTGACCCTGCTTAGATTTCAAAGGGCTTTAAGTGCTTAGATGCCTGGGAAAATCTTGAGGCATCTAGCTGCACCTTTACACATCTAAATACCTTTAAAACATGGCCTTAATGATTAATAAGAAACATAAGGCCTTGTGTTCAGATTTGCTAAAGGCTCACCCCACTTCATTCCCATGGCAGGCAGTAAAATCATGGGTGTTTATCATCTCATCCAGACCATTTGTTTTGGTTTTTAAAATAGGTATTTAAAGTATGGAGGAAGAGTTTAAGCAGATTGAGATTTTAGCGATAGGTGCACAATCCTGGCTCGATTATAATCATTGATGTGAGTAGGAAGTTCCCCAGTCAGATCAGAGTCTGACCCCACTACCTTTGGATGACAAAAGGCCAGTATCACTGAACCATTGTTCATTGTGGTATTACAGAATGGGTCCACTGTATCACAGGGCTCAGAGTAGTGAAAATTTTGAACAAGGTGGTGTCAGTCAGGAGGAGACCTGCCTAAGGAAAGATGCGGGATTTGCCCCTCAGTTAACTAATAAATGCAAAATGTGTAGTTAAAATCTGAGCCCCTCGCCCTCCCTGCATACCATCTTATTAGGATGGCCATCATAGAGGACAGTCCCGTTGTCCTCTGTCCTCTATTGATACGAAACCGGATGCCTTTATGTCCTCTATTTTTCTCTTCAAGAGAAAATACATAAAGGCATCCAGGTTCGTATCAATAAAGGACAGAGGACAGAGTAGTAGAAAACCAGAATGTCCTCTATGATGGCCACCCTGGCCAACCAGACTCCTTTTGTGTACCAGAGAAACAGTCTTCCTGGATTTCGAGTGTACTGTAATGGTAGGGGGGGTTTTTTTTAAATGAAACGTACCATTTAGGACTGGATGAGCTGAAGTGAAAGGCGTTCATTGTATGGGCTTTATCAATTCAAAAGTAGCCACTGGACTTTAAAAGGAAGAATACAAAAGGGAAGCCAACAGAATGGTATTGCAGCCACTTCTGGGGTATTTACTACTCCCTGCATGCATTTTCGGAGAGAGACTGAGGAGTTTCTATTGTTTTCAGTAGAATCAATCAGTAGTGTGCAGATATATCATGCTTTTGAGAAGATTTTGACCCTATTTAAAACCAGTGGTAAAATTCCCACCAGTCAGAATAGGACAGGCTCACCAAAAAGCAACCACAAAATACATGGTGGGGTGCGGGATACTGTACATTCTTTCCTTAGAATGGAGTAGTCTCTTTTTTGCCCAATTTCTTTGTCATAAAGATCCTAACTATACATTTATTTGCAGGGAAACTTCTGCTTTTTCTTTCTCACCTGAGAAAGTGCATCTCCTTCTTTATATTTGAATCACAGCCTCAGTTCTGGGCACCCATACTGCATCCAAGACCAAAAACAAGTGAAGCAGCAAGTTAACATAAAGGTTTTAAAAGAGGTTCAAGACTCACTACTCTGCTGTACTTCGACATAATCCTGGCTGCCCTGCATACTAATCACTGTTCACTTCAGCCCTATAGGAGAGAGAGGTAGTTAAACGTGTTAGTCTGAAATCGGGCAGACAGCAGGGCACGGTGGCACTTCAGAGATACCTTAGAGGTGT
The DNA here is from genome assembly GCF_000455745.1 of Alligator sinensis. Lineage (NCBI taxonomy): Eukaryota > Metazoa > Chordata > Crocodylia > Alligatoridae > Alligator > Alligator sinensis. The sequence continues at coordinate 2,174,469 of NW_005842137.1, forward strand.
CACCTCTCCTTTGGAGAGACATAAGCTTTTGTAGGTGACAGCCTGCATCGGACAAAGTAGGCTGTTGCTTATGAAAGACTGTGCCTTTTTGAAAGTTGGTCTCTACTGTCCTGCCTTCTGTTTAACGTAACAGCAATTTAAAAATGTCTCAGATAAGCAGAACGTCTAAACATCCATTGCAAATAAAGAGTTAAAGTCACTAGAGGACACTGATTCCCCTTTTTTTGCCTTTCTCTTTTTCTTTTCAAGTTCTGATTTGATTCTCAATTGTAAATCTCTCTAGTGTTTTAGTGTAGGCATGACCCCATCCTTCCCCCCCACCCCCCAAAAAAAGATTGGTATCTGTTTGGATCCTGTGGCAGATTCCCAGGCAGTCTAAACTGTCATGAAACCACTGACTTCAATGGAGCTACAACTTTATCCACAGAGGAGCTGATTATCCACCCTTCTGCAAATAAAAAAGCGCTGCCCCAAAAGATGTGTTGATCCTGTAATGCCTCATCAAGTCAGCAGGGGTTTGGGGGGCTCAGTACTTCCTGCAGTCGGCCCCCAACATGGCTAAAGCACACCCTGACCTTTGTGTTGATGTGGTTTGATACAGCGATTCGTCCCAGCCTGGAAACCTTTTGACACTTCCTCCCTACATTTGCCATTTAAATAGAAGTTTGTGGCACAGTGTGTTAAAAAAAAAGACGCACTGAATTCCCCAGACTGATTTTATGTTCATGTGTTTGGCTCTGTGGTTTTACAACTCATAGATAATAACACAGCCTATTCATGCAAATCTAGCAACTAGGCTTATTTATAAAAGTGTGTAATTGGTATAGATTACCTACTTAAAGCAGCAGTTCTCAACCTTTTTAGACTCAAGACACCCCTCATAAATTGCCAGCTCTTACCTTTCACTCATTTCTTAACTACAGAAAAATAATAGAGCAATTTTTCTGTTGCAAAGAGCTCAAAAAGACCACAACAGGGCAGAATGTTTTTAACATTATGGATTCCTATTTGCAAATTGGGTTTATGAATCATGTTTGCACACCTAACGGTGATAACATTGTGTAGCACCCCATGGCACCCTTGAAAGGATCTCAAGGCACCGCAGAGTGCCACGGCACCCTGGTTGAGAATTACTGACCTAGACCAACCTCACTTTGGAAACAATTTAGATAAGCTTAGTTGAAAAAATAATCATATAGCAGTAAAAAAAAAAAAAGTCAGTGTTATTTATAAGCCTACATAAACTAAGCAGTTCTTACAATCAATGAGGGCAGTTTCACTTTCAGATGCATGGAGCAGCACAGACTGCTGGCAGAAAGTGAAGTATTTTCCAAAGCAAGAATGAAAATGAGAAATTAAAATCATGCAAGCATTTCTCTTTGAGTCTTGATTATTTTTTATTGCCTCTCCACATTGGAAGAAACTTGTGAGTTAGTTAATAAAACTTTCAAGGATGTTGAGTTATAAGTGCTTTGAAAATTGAAAAAAAAAGCAGAGTATAATGGTTGCTGGAAGCCTTCTTATCTGAACTGTCAGGAGGACCTTTTTTTCCTGCACAATTGAAATAAATATTTAACCACTGGTAGATTCCCTGAAATCTAGCCCCCTGCAATTTTATGCCTTCTCAAAATGAACACAAAGTTGCAAACATGCTCATATAAGCAAGAAAGTTAGAGACTTACCCCAGTAATGACTGCGCATTTGTAAAAAGTTATTAAGAGGAAGAAGCATAAGATTTGGATGACCGTTTTCATGTCGATGGAGAAAATAAATAAACTCTCCCTTGTCTTGGGAGTGTCACAGTAACACTGCAATATCTGAAGTCCTCTGCTCTCCTTGCTTCCCTGTTGATGAGATCTGAAAGCATCCCCCTCTTCTGGCTCTGTATATAACACCTCAGCCCATTCAATCTCCATCACTGATGTGATGCTTTTTCTGATGATCTCAGAACAGGGAGATGAGACCTGAATCTGTAATGATAAGAATACATACATATATATATATATATATAATAACGATGGCAAGAAGATAGTCAATCTACACATACAAATTACTTGGGTTTTTTCAGTCACATTGAAGTCTGGATTTTATTAAGTACCATTTTATAAACCCTCTTGATTGATTTGAGAATAAAATGTAGGTTTTGCAACTTTTTATGAAAACAAGGCAGGAAAAAAGAATACGTTTGGGTCCTCCAAAATGCTGCTACAAAACATTATACGTTGGGATGCGTGGTAAATGCTCTCTAGAAACTTGTGTGTTGAGCAGGGCTAGGGTGGGTCTGTCAGAAATGAGGTGGAGAGTCAGAGAAAATTGTATGACTGTAGAGTGTACAGGTCTGAATGATGAAATTATCATAATTGAGGTTTGACAATATTTTGTGCATCTTTGGTTGCATTTGGAGTATCTTCTAAGACACTATTTCATGAAAACAGTGGGGACACTACTCCAACAAGGCATGTAGCCAGCTAATTAGAGAGAGCAGCCAGGATTAGCAACTACTTTGAAACATCATATTTGTGCATCATGGCATGATCCAGAGGTCGATGCACTGGGATCCAGGTGTGTATTCAAATTCCGGGTCTGCCCCGAGTTTGCTGTAAAACCATGGGTGATTGACTTCTCCACTGTATTTCTGCTGGAGAAGGCCAAAACATAGAGCTTCTGACCTCTGGGGAACTCCAACTTTTCTAAACATGGTTTTGTTTCATATCAAAACAAGAGGAAAATTGCAGTGTCCTAGGAAATAAAGTTTGTGTCACAAATCATTTGGGGCCAGTCAGGTGCTTTGTTTTGGTAATATTGAAAAATGGTGTCCTTCTTGCACCTCTTTTAATTGTATAATTGCTTACATCAACTACAATCTCAAAATGAAAAGACATTTTGGAATTGAAAGAAAATAGTAGCCATCTATTCCAATCAGGTTAAAACAGAACATTTTCACCTTAGGGAAATGCCGCGTTTCATTTCCCCCCACCCCGCTTACTCCTGCAATAAGGTTTGATTTGAAGAAACAGAATTTTCTAATGGAGATTGGAAAACTCTTGAGCAACCCTATCTCCCCATCCCTCTGTCCGAATTGTCTGCCCTCTAAGCTTGTTCTTTGGGGAATAGTCTAGGTAGCACAGTGGGAGCCCTATCCTAGATGCAGACTCTGGACACCCTTGGAATAAAAATAAGAACAACACAGGAATAATGATATTGAGCTTAATCTGTGCAAAGCTTTGAAGTTTATGGGTGAAAAAGTACCATTATTATTGAGGCGTGAGGCTGAGATTATCAGATGCCTCTGAGACTTAGATGCCCAGTTTCCATTGGGAGCTGAGCACCCTTAGGTACAAGGGCTATCACTTCTTTATAATAACACACAATCTAGATGTGACCTTAATTCTAATGCAGATTGGGTGTGTCTACACGTGCATTTACACTGGCTTAAATTCAGTGCACAGTGAGTTACTTCGCAGAAAGCGGGAATAGGCAGGCATCTACACATGCAGGCATTAAAGCGCATTAATACTGCGTGTGGGCTGACTTGGGACTAAAGTTAGTCCCAAATCAGTCCACACCCACAGTGTTACTGTGCAGTAAGGCATCTACACATGCATTACTGTGGTGACTAATTGGAAGTAAATTTGATACCTAAATGATTTCAAGAGTTTGGGTCACTTTCTATTGAAGGCCATCTTCTTTTCTATCAATGCAGCTACTGTGTTCTTCCCGAGAACTTAACCAGGTTGTGTTCATTGTTGCTGTTTAATTTATGACCCCTGAAAAACTCACACAATGGCATGAATGAAAATTGGCCTCCTGTCTCAGGAGACAGGGCAAACTATTCGGTTTCCCTTTCATATTCCCTGCTGCCCCTCCCAGACATTGCAGGTGTCCCCCTTCCCCCTCCTGGCCTGCTCCCATCTACGCTCTCTTCCCATTTCTTGCAAGCAATATAGTTCCCTAGGAGAAAGTTTAGTGTCAGAAAAATTTAAAGGAATGGATCAGAAACCTATTGGAAACAGCATTGAGTGATACACACTATGGCCCGAATCCTGGAAAGAGTTGAGGTTGGTGGGCCGATCCCTGCATGGCCATGGATCCATAATGATCCCATGGATGTGCTCCCTGGGAATAACATGAAGACAGAGGTCCTGGCCCTGAGAGGAGGGAGTTTAGGTACCAGGAAAAGCTCCAATGGATAGATTAGTCTCATAAGCGCTAGATCAGTTCCTTAGTCATTTCTGTCTCTTAGCCCATTGCTTTGGTTGCACTGGATGGAGGGCTAGGTGTCATCTCCACAGTAGCCAAGGAGGCTTATGGATGATATCTGGAACATAGCAGTCAGTGTAGTTTCGGCTGCAAGATTAAGTTGTCTCCTAAATGGATTGCTACGTGTTAACAAGAATTAAGGATCCCTGTTTCTCTTCACATATTGCCTCCTCCCTGTCATAGCCGGAAGAGAGATCTTAGACTGAGAGGAGGGCTGCTGCACTGAACTGCTTGCTCATGCTGAAAACTAGAGAGGGCCTCAGTGGACAGTGCTTTTTTTTTGTCTTGGCATTTAGCAAGAGAGCCAGAAAGGAAGGGGCACAGTTTTGGCCTGGACAGCACCGAGCACAATAGCATCTCAGCAGTACCCACAGTGGAAAGGAGGATCTCCTTGTGGTTAAGTTGCTGGCCTGAAATGGGTTCAGTTAAGCACAATGAGGGCCTCTAAGTTGCACTAGAATGACATACTGCCAGCAATAGTAGACCTCTGCCCAATGCAGGTTTAGCCCCCAAATTTAGGCGTCATAAGTAGAAGATTGCCAATTCCTTGTCCCTCTCTGGGGGTCCCCCACACCCTGCTCCCCGCTGAGCACACCTCTCTGTGCTGCACCTCTCTGCAGTGCCGCGGATTCACCATCTCTTCTTGCCTCTCAACCACCAGTGAGGTGAGACAGGGAGGACTCAGAGGCTTGCTTGGCAAAATCCTGAGAAAAAAAGGAAAAAGATCTAGGAAGTTGGCAGAAACCCAAGCTTCAGCCTTAACTACTGAGCAGCTGCTGAAGCTCCTTGATACCTGTGTTAATTGGAGCTGAGGAGTTGGGAGACACTAGGAAGGAGTGATGGGTTTGAATTAGCAGCAGCAGTAGTCAGCAAGGATAATAGGTGGTATGGGGAAGGCCCCTCATCAGGGAGTGGACAAGTTTGCCTAAGAGATTATGGCATAATGATTAAGGGAGAGGCTAAATCCTGTTTGCTTCAAGGTGCTGGGGCTGATCATCCTGACAGGGCCCTTGGATCAAGTCCTCATTGGGGGTGCATGGGGTTAAACTGGTGTATCCAAGAACAGAGCCCAGCTTCCAGACTTTACAGGGCTGTAATAGAGGTTGGTCCCCTCCAGGAAAGCCAAATGAGGTCATACTACAACCAAGGAATTATTAACTATTGCACTGCAACAGCATAAACTAGTACAACAGATACCACTAAGTAGCTGGGCCCCAGGTTGACTTATGAGTATGTAAAGCCTTTGCTGTGTTTAAGGGCTCTAGTTTTAACTTTGCTAGCATTGAGTGCATCTGCATGTGTATAGTATAGTTAAGGCTGAAGAGTTGACTAATTAGCTCTGCAGTAAAGTGTCACTGTCTGCATGTGCACTGGTAATGGGGAGCAATAAATTAATTAACTCCATCATAGGATACTTGGGGACAGTACTAGCCTACAGCAGGGTAATTACATGTGCTGAAATGCATGTGTAGACAGTGACGGGGGCTGGCTGGGGCACAGGGTGCTAAAGTGTGAGGGCTCCCTCCTGCCTGACCCTGTACTTTAGCACCTTGTGCCCCAGCCAGCCCCTCCACCACCTGACACTGCTACCCAGAGAATGTGGGGACACTGGAAAAGAAAATAGCCATGGGAAGGGGATGTGTATGTGATGCCAGTTCTGTGCTGAGGGCAAGCCCAAGGGCTCAGTAGCAGGGCTACAAGCATTGTGCAAGCCCTGTGCTGGGCCCTGCTCAGGGTTACTCTCTCCCTAAATCCCCCACAGTTACACTGAAGAGCTCTAGCATTACATGGAAGCAGTTCACACAGGTAAAAGGCTGTGCTTTCAAGCCATGTGCCCCTTTCCTCAGTCAGATGTGTGAGCGATTCCCTGCTTAAGGAGAATATGCAGATAAGGAAGCCAGACTGGCACAGGCAAGGCATTTGCACTCGTGCCAGTTGCTGCTGAAACAGTGGCATATCCTTGCTCCAGGCTTCCCCGGGGTGCAATTCAGCTGGGTGCAAGCAGCCAAAGAACAAGGCACCAATTTAATCCCATTTATGATAACAAAATAGGGATGAAATGAGTGGTAAGGTGATGCCCGGGCCCTGAGCTGGCCCTCTGCACTGGAATGAATTTAACGCATTGAAGCTCAATGAACAAGGTTCCCCTCCCCCTCGTGCTTTCTTTTCCTGCCTTTCTTTCCTCCTCCTAGTTTTCCTTCATGCCCCAGGATGCTGATGCCTTCAATTCTCAAGGGAGCCTGAAGGAATGAGATGCTCAAATCTCACTGGAAAGAAATCAGTGGGAGCTGGTGCTTGATTCTCTTTAGCTCCTTTGAGAATCTCAGCCTTAAAGCTCGTTGCACAGATAATGGGCAACCCATGTAATCATAAGACAGGCCCCGGTGATGCACGATACCCTGACAGCCCTGGTAATATCTCACCAATGGCCTGGGTGCAGCAGAGGCTCCTGTCTACCAAGTTAACTGGGAAGGAGGCCAAGCTGCCAGTTGGCCACAAAGAGCCACTTGTGACCATTGATGTATTAATTTAACACCAGGCGCATGATAAATCCTAGAGGCATCTGCATCATCACATCCTAGTGGACGTGGGCTGTGCTTGGTCATTAATCAGCTGCTAACCTATCTCCATTCATCCCCAGAGAGCTTGCTTTATGGTGACATTTACTGTTCCATGAAGTCAGCACTTTCCTTTCCCCGGTGCAATCAGCAGGTTCATCTAGTCCTGAAGGGGGCTGGTTAAACACCCCAAATATTATTATTTATGGAGCCCATAAATTTGCACACAGTGAAATAATTTAGAGCCACCCAGCCAGTCCCTCTCATGGAGAAAATCCTTACTTCTATGCTGAGATCTCCAATGATGGCCATCAGCATCCCACTGTTGGCTGCAATGGAGCTGCATTGATTTAAATCAGCTAAGGGTCTGGTCCCCAGGTACAGAATTAAACGGACCTGCGGGAGTCAGGCCTTGCTTCTCAGCCTGCTAAGCTCTGCAAACCCCTCTAGCACCTGGATTGCACTGCCTTGAGGGGGTTAAAAAAACCCTTGCTTCCCTGAACCTCAAGACTGGGGCAACTCATAGCTGGGATGGAAGTTGAGGGGGGAAGCATTGTTTTTTGGAGTGCCACAAAATACAACAGGATTCACCTGTCAGCGGCTCCAGACCAGGCTTCATCCCCAAGATGTGCAAGGCCCTCTCCAGAAGGACTTCCAAGTGCCTGAGTATGGAAGATCCAGTTCTGGCACCCCGTTGACTTTATCCTGTCGACATCCCTGAGGACATAAACCAGAGAAATCCCCGTGGGGTGAGGTCTGGGCCCTACAGCAGTAGTTATTTGGGTTATACTAGTACAATTGCTTTTTATATGGCAGAAGTGCCTACGAGCCCCAGTCATTGAACCATTGTGCCAGGTGCTGTACAGACACGAACAAACACAAGCATCGGTGTTAAGATCATTTGATTTTAAACAGAACCCATAGCAAATGAAACCTTAAACGTATGTTGGCAGGGGTAGGCAGGAACTAACATTTTGTTATTATTATTCATTTTAATGACTCCAGATGTATAGCAATAAGGCACCTCCCACCCCCCCCAAACACCAGTGGATTTAGCCTTCCACCCTGATCCTTGGGAGTTTCATAGTTTCTAGGGCCGGAGGGGACCTGAACAGATCATCAAGTCCAACCCCCTATCCTGGGCAGGAACAAGTGCTGGGATCATAATACCTCAGCCAGATATCTATCCAACCTCCTCTTGAAGACCCCCAAGGTAGGGGAGAGCATCACCTCCCTTGGGAGCCCGTTCCAGAGCCTGGCAGTCCTAACTGTCAAGCAAGGCCTCCTGATATCGAGCCTGAACTTACTCTCAATCAATAGTTTGGTTGATACTGCCTCCACTTTGCCAATGGAGGAACAGAGTCACATTAAGGGTCAACTTTTCAAAAGTGGCTACTGCCTTGCAATACTTCTATGTTGGATGCCCAATGTGGGGACCATGAGTTGTCTGGGATCAGGGTCCCATAAATCATGGCACTCAAAAATTAGGGGTCTGGAAATTGCAGTATGTGACACGGTCTCATGTGGAGTCTGGGAAGAGAACTCAGGTCTCCTGGATCCAGATCCAGGGGTCTTCTGTGTTTACATGCCCCCCTTTACATAATCCCTTCCTTTTCTTTGGATGTTGGCCTCACAGCACCCCATGGCCCTGGCCAGTGCTGTTATCCCCATCATACAGAAGGGGGCCTGAGACTCAGAGGGCATAATGTGACTTACTTGAGCTCAGGCAGGCAATGCAAGGTGCTGAGGCCTAGCAATTTCAGCCCCCTGGATAGAGATGTTGCTGAGCACCAGAAAGCAGAGGCAGAGGTAGGGGGGAAGCAAAGCCCCACCTCAATTTGACAGGATGGCTGGTGTCTCACTCACCTTGCCCTAGTTATGCTACTACTGATGGGCAGCAGACAGTGACCCAAGGTCTTGCACAGCCCTGTCTAGCACTCTGGACTCCTTCTCCCCACCCATCCTCTGCTGATGCTACTAGTTCCTCACCAGTGGCTTTTCCCATACTCCTCAGAAGCACAAGGCACAGCCCACCCCCACCCATGGGGGGGACCCTTAGCAGTCATAGAGGGCGAATCTTCCCAGAGCCTGTGATGGGAACCCAACCTCCCAGTTACATCTGGGCTCCATAAAACACAAGGCTAATAAGATGCCTGCTATTTATCCAGCTTTGTCATGCGGGGATGTGCCCTTGCAATTACTTTCCAATCAAATATGTTTTGCCTGCAAACACTCTGCATCTCAAGTTTATTTGCTCATCCTTCCATCTCACCATCTGCTCTTCCAGCTGTAATCAAGAGTGATTTTTGCTTTCACTCTTGAGCAATAGCTGCTAACACTGGACTTCGCAGGAGATGCATTAACATCGACGCAGGCTGTGCCTATAAAGTAAATCAGGAGGGTTTCTGTCAGAGTCAAAACCTCCAGCATTAAACTGCCAGAGCTCAGAGGGCCCGATCCAAGCCTGAAGAGATCTGTGGAAGTCTTTCCATTCATTTCAATGGGTTTTTGATCAGGAACTAAGTAAAGGGGAGACCTTGTATAATGCTGAGATGCAGGTCTGAGGCTGGGGAGCTCTTGGAAAGAAGCAGGGCAGGGCAGACCGGGAAAGTAGCATGCAGGGGCAGATGGAAAAGCAGTAAAAAGCCTGCAGGGATGCATTGGGGTGGAGTGGTGAGGACTGAGCTGAGGACCAAGACACAAGGGAGATGGGGAAACAGGTGTGTGTGGACAATACAAACCAGGGGGCTCCTTCAATTGTACCATACCTTTTACTGATGCCTTCATTCTCGTTGCTAAATGGAATCCCTGATGCAAAAGGTTTTTAAAAGGCGGAAATTATTAGATAATATCTCTATCATGGTAGCACCTCAGAGCCAACCTAGCTGCCCCCTGCCCCAACTCAGTGCTCGGTGCTATGTGCATGCAGTGGGTTTTGGATATACAGACCCAAGGCTTAACAGATTGTATCTGAATATGAGTACAGAGCCCTAGTCACACAGGGACTATACAAACGTATAAAGTCCCTGCTCCTCTGTTTCAGGTTTGGTGTCTTCATTGAATTCTGGGGAAGAACCAAGTTTACGGGTTATACTGTCTTCTAAGTGTCCTTAAGCCAGTTTTAAAGAGCCACAGACAGATGCTACACTGCCCTAGATTTATATAATCCCACTCAATCCATGGCAGAGGTAAACTGGGGTGAACTGGGATTTAATCTGGGTAGAATGTGTAAGGCCAGGTTTGCTCTGTCGACATCCTCAGTGACTCAGAGGGAGCCAGACGTCTATGCCTTTTGCACGGATGTAAAGCCAGAACTCCTTTGCAGAACTCAGTGGTGTGACTCTACATTACAGTCATGATCTGAGGATCTGGCTGAGAATCCATGCTCCCTTGCAATACCCCTCCATCCAAATCTACCCTGACTTCTAACTATCCCTTCATCTAAATCCCTCCCCACTGTGCAAGAAATGCTTACACAAACCAACAACTTCCCTTAATTCCTTTATCTGACCTCACCAAGACACACCTCTTTGGTCATTATATTTATTTTTGGTGCTGTATTGTAGCAGACCAAAACCCGAAGGTAGGAATTATGACCCCATTTTGCTATGCGCTGCATACTCATCGACTGCCAAGGCAGTCATTGCTCCAAAAGGCTGAGAGCCAAACACACCAAGGTTAAGTATTTTTTGAGCACTAGAAGAGGATGACAGCCATAGGGCCAGATTTCCCAGCACGCTGTGGTTTCAAAGCCTCTGCAGTCCCCATTTAAATGGCCAATTTGGCTGGGCTTCTGGCTACGCATCATTTCTGGAGAAGCATAAGGCAATGGGTGCAAATCAGGATTATAGAGTCAAATGCCTCTTTTTGATGAAGCTAAGACACTTGATCCAGGGAGAAATTTGGCTGGGGCTGTTTGATTGTGAAATTGCAAGCCAGATGGATGGGCAAAAGGAGGAGCAAAATAGATTAATACCGGTGTTGCTCATTCTGTATAAGACAGTTGGCTTTTCCCATTGTGAACAGAATTCCTGTCTGTGAGACCATCATTAAAATGCTAAATTGTCTCTATATTTTGTCCATTCTCTAAAAATACACTAGCAGTTTTCTCCACTGGAGGCCAGTAATGTGAAGTGGCAGCTGCATATTACTAGTACTTCAATAGGGAACAAGCCATATGGCCCCGAAATTATTACTCCTAGCCCCAAAGGAGACAAGCAATAATAGTTTGACCAGGAAGGGACCTGAAACCAACAGAATCATAGAAAATGAGGGCTGGGAGGGACCTCAGGAGGTTGCATCTAGTCCAAGCCCTGCTCAAAGCAGGACCAGCCCCAACTAGATCATCCCAGCCAGGGCTTTGTTGAGTTGGACCTTAAAAACCTCCAAGGATAGAAATTCCACCACCTCTCTGGGTAATCCATTCCAGTGCTTCACAACCCTCCTAGTTAGAAAGTTTTTCCTAATATCCAACCTAAACTTCCCTTTTGAAACCGTTGCTCCTTGTGCTGTCATCTGCCACCACTGAGAACAGTCCAACTCCCTCCTCTTTGGAACCGTTCTTCAGGGAGTTCATAGCTCCAATGATGTCCCCCGTCATGAAGTCCAGGGAGGCATGTGCTGAATCATGTGCCTGGAGCTTTCCAAACCTCACTGTTAGTCTGATTTCCATTTAATATTACTGGGGTCCATTGTCATCCATGCAAACCCACAGGAGGGAACAAGTTGGTCAGGCAAATCAGCAGCTTTGAAGCCAAGGAGCTTCCAGGGGAAGATATCATTGCAGGGGAGAGATGCACAGCCCTGGAAAGGGGAGAAGCATATGGTTCTTGAGGTGGGTTTAAGTTCACAGACCTTGGGTCACATCCCACCTTGTTGCCCTCCCCCTTCCTAGTCCCTTCTCTGTGGCAGGACGGTTTTCTTAGTGTGCATTGAACTGCTCTTCTGCACTGAGTGATGCATTCATGTTTTCATGGCTTATTTATGGACTTACCTAACTATGAGGCTAGCTAGGGTGATATTTGAAAAGGTATTTTTCTTTCTAAGCTGCAAGTTCAGAGTTATATTTTGGGAGAGGAGAGGAGGAGCAGTTACAGTTAGTTTTTCAACTTTTCCCAGAAAGGACTAGAAAATGCAAGCTGAGACTACATGATCCCTGGAGTCTGGACACGGGGGATTGCAGGGAGACATTCAGCTATTGCAAAACCTGCAATAAAAATGAGAAGTGACAACACTGGGTCACTAGCCTGAGAGGTTGTTTGATTGCTTGATTGAGACAATAAGTGTGAGTAACCGGACAGCCTAGGAGTGGAGAAAAAAATAACATTAACTTGCACATTCCCCTGTTTCTATTACTAAAACTTTGCACTTGGTTTGATTTCCGTTCAAGGCAGTAAGATGATTATTCCAGAGTCTTTTATCTGAGGATCTCAAAGCACTTTACAAACACTTTTGTCTCTTCTTTTCTAGAGTAGATCGGATGGATGCTAGTGTCACATCAACGGCTGTCTTGTCCACTGTAAATTGACAGAGCTTTTCTGCATCTCTGCAATATTGGTTAGTCCAATGAAAGCAGTGAAGTTACACTGTTTTATATCAGCTGAAGATCTGGCATCTAAGTATTTATGCTTAGAAGTCCTGTGGAGGAAGGTAAGTTTTATCAGAGAGACCTGAGCCACACAGAGGTTTAAGGAACTTGCCCATGTTGACCTACTGAATCAGTGGCAGAGCTGGAACAGACCTTGAGTCTCTGCTCTTCAGCCTCTTACACTGAGTCAGCCCCGGTGCTGCCATGACTTGGAGCACAGCACAGGGATGCATTCCTCTGCTGATGAATGGCAGTGCTCCAAAACATTTTTTGAAAGGCACTTAACTTCCCCTATCAATAACATTTTAATTTTCTAATCTGACAAGCCAAGATCTGTTGAAAGGAGGTAGTTGAAATGACTGCAGCCAGCGCCTTATCTCTGCCTACGAGACACTACAATTGACTCTCCCTAAGTCAGGCTCCTTCTTCCTTCAAGTGGTTGTTTTGGTGGGGGGGAACCTGATCCTACTGGAGCTCACAAATCCATGTTTAGCAACTCGGAGAGCATATTCATGGTGAGCTGGAATGTGCCAAATCCAAAGCCATAACAATTAGCTGGATCCGAAAGGCTTATTCTGATGTATTTAGGCCGCCATTTAGCTCATAAGCTTAGGGCATTGGGTATGTTTGTATGTTATGTTTGTATAGCACTGAACACAACAGGGCCCTGGTCCTTACAAGACCTAAGCCCTCAGCCAGGGCAGAGGAGGCAGGAGAAAGGCCATCCGAGGAGCCCCTGATTCTTGTTTTGCTGGTGGGGGTCCACAGGATGGGTGAAAAAGGACTGGACCTGTCACATTGCCTTTACTACAAGCTCCACAATGTGGCATGTGTGTCTGCCTGCCAGGATCCACACAACTACAGGAGGGCGTGACCCCCAGAGACTCTTCTCCTGGCATTAAAAGAGGGGTCCAGGTCCAGGTACCATGATTTGGGGTGTTGAAACCTCGCAATTAAAGGATCCTACTTGGATGCAGCATAAACAAATGGGGAACGTAGCTTCCCCTCTCTTGGTTTAGCGATGTAGTAAGGGAGGAAGCAGAGCTTCCACAGCCCAGTTGTTAACACACTTGATGGGGAGTTAGGGAATTTGAGGTCTAGTCCTAGCTGCCCAGTTGGGTGGCTTTTTGTGAGTCTCTTAAACACAGCATCTCAGTTTTTCTGTCTGTGAAATGGGACTGATGATACTGCTGTTGCAAAGATCTTTAAGGTTGAGGGCTAGGAAGTGCCTGATATTATTAAAGGAAACAGTATTACCTTCACTTTACATGAGGCGAAGCTGGGACGCAGGGGGGTGCACCTACATGAGAGGCACTCACTGCAAATGGAAGAGTGGCCTTTGAAACAAAAATGACCCAAGGAATGACCTCTGGGAAATCAATTGTTGCTTCAAGACAACTCTAAATACATCCCACCCTCTGTGGGAGGCAATAATATCCTGCCTGTGGTGGAATGTATTGATAAATGTATAGAGCTTTTCCCCCCCACCTTGCTGATCCAATCCAAAAAACAGATCGTATCACTTTCCTGGTGTCCAACTGGCTTTCTAAAGCTATTCCCAAGGTAAAAGAAGACGTGGCCCATTATGCTAGCAAAAGACAAGCTCACTCCAAAGAGCTTGGCATCTAATTAGACAAAACAGGCCAAAGTAATACTGTGCAACAGTTCAGGACAGCAAGTGCAAAGAAGGGAAACAAGAGTCTCATTGAAACAGCTGGAAGAATGTAGGGGGCCACGGTATGGTCATCTGAGTTCAACATGAGCCAAGGTAGTAAACTACTCAGAACTTCATCAGGGCTTGTCTCAGGTGCTGTACAAGCATAAAGAGATGCTGCTTCCCTTCCTCCTGCTACATAAAGTGCTACGGGATTTTTGTAAGCTGCACAGCTCGCAGTCCAAGATGTCCTTTCTCTGCATGAACTGTGGTTGGACAGGACTAGACAGCTGGGAGGAGAGAATGCTATGTCCCAAAATCCAAGGGAGAAATTTCTGCAAGCAAAATGGAAGATGTGACCAGGACCCTGTCCCAGCTTTAATCCAGCTAGCGTGGGTATCGCAACAGCTTGGGCTTCGGCATGGACTGTATGTCCCCAAGACATCCCCCACACTGAAGTCTGGGCCATTGGTGCCCAAACAGGCTAGGCTAAAGCTAGCTCAGGTATGTCTGTACATGTGCAATCATACCCCAGCTGCCATGTTAACATACTCTGAGCCGTGCAGTCTCCCTGACTTCTCCTGTTGTGAGTGGAAGATGAGCCACACAGAGTGATCAGTGCCCTGTATTCCTGGCACCCTCTTCTCTGCTGGGCACCTCAGCTGCCAGGAGATCTAATCAAAGGACAGGCCTTTGTCGCTTTTGGCTCTGAGCACCGTTGCCAGAACAATGCCTTCTTTATGCTCTACAACCACTATTTAGACATGAGACTCAACCGCATAGAAACAAGAATACCAACTAGAACAATGCCATCTGGAGTCGACATGGCCCTGGCTTACCAGGCCACTCCCCAGGGTCGGCCTTTGCGGGAGTTTAATCAGGCTCCCTTTTGACATTTGTTTGCCTTCACAATCAGCTCGCCTGTGCTGGTAATTATCGCTGGTGCTCTCCTCTGTGCCCATCTGCACAGAGAAAAGCTGGAAGGACCCATTTTCATTTTTATCTAACTGTTGGCAAGGGAAAAGGCAAAGGGGCTATATGATGCGTGTCTGCTTGGGTGTCATATGGTCCCTTGATCGCGTGTACTGGTTTATTAGTAGAGATGGGGGGTTCCAGCACATCAGGCCCATCACTCTCCCACATTAAGGATGCTCACAACTCAAATCCAAATTTCAGCATCGCTCGTGGCTCCTAATTTATAATGGGCCAAACCCTCAGCTCTGAGCAACTTTTTCTGCTTTCAGACATCGGGGTGTTAGTCTTAGCTCTGATTTTTTTGTCTTGGGGCCTTTTTATCGCCGGCTTACAGGCTCAGGCGTCATCTGACAGGAGGAGCAGCTCCACAGGCCAGTCAGCTTGGCCTCATTTCAGGGAACAACCTGAGCTTGTCTTTCTTAGAGAGTTCTCTCAACTCCCACCCACAACAAACAACGGTTCATTCAGGTCTCTTAAATGTGAAAACTGTCTACATAGTAGAACGAGGGTGTGATGGTAGCTTTAACCTAGCTAGCCTGCTAGGTGATAATAGCTGCAAAGATGCAGCAGCATGCGCTTCAGCACAGGTTAGCACCAGAGCACAAGCTCTCTGGGGTCCATGGTCTGTAGTCTGGTTGCTCATCAGTACTGTCCCCAGTGCTGGTGTTGTGGCACTTGTGTTGGTACTGTTAGCTAGAGGGAAGCCAGCATAAGGGTGCCTGTCCACCATAAAATCACCCCTTTTGCCTCTGTAGACCTACCCCAGGCAGCCGGTTGGCCTACCAGATGGTACAGGCAGGATGAGTTTGACCTCCTGATTTAAGACATTCAAGGAGGTGTCGGCAGAGCTGAGCCAGCAGAGGAAACCCACCCCCGCATCTGTTAGGATAGTCTGTATCTCCACTGGGGGCTCCACTGGCATAGCTAGACCAGCGCAGCTATATCAGCAGCATTTTTGCAATGCAGAAAAATGTAGTGTCTGCTTTCATTTGACCTAGGCCGGTGGTTCTCAGCCTGTTTAGATGCAAGATGTCCTTCCCTAGACTTAAAGCCCCCCTTGCAAAAATACCAGCTCTTAGTTTTCACTCCTTTTGCTACTACAGAAAACTACTAGAGCAATTCTTCTGTTGCAAAGAACTCAGGCCACAGCACAGAAACATGCTTTTAATACCATGGATCCCTATTTGAAACCTCTGGATGTATCTTGCAAATCCTGTTTACACACCTAGCCATGCTAACATTGCATAGCATCCTGAAAGGATCTCAAGGCAACCCAGGCTGCCACAACACCCTGGTTGAGAATGACTGACCTACGCGAACTGGAAAGTAGTAACTTGAGTTATCTAGGCTTGAGTTACGCCTGCAGTGAAAACTCAGCCTGAGAGCAGACTTGGGGCTACTCTAAATTGTACAAGCTGCAAGAACGTCCAACCTGATGTTTTGTCAGCTGCCTAAGGATTACCATTGCCAGAGGACCAAGATATTGTGATCTTCCCCTGCCTTAGGTGCTGTCAGAAGGGCACAGAGCAGTCTGGCAAGGTACCCTGTAAAACCTGATGCTGAAGAAGAGTCAATGGACCGTAAAGGGTCTGGTTTACAGACTGCCTTTCCTGTAAGAAGAAGAGAAAACCCCTAAATGGAGTAGCTCCAGTCTCGATCCCAGGTATCTGAACCCCCAAATCTTTGGGGAACAGGTGAGCAGTGATCACATGCCCCTGTCTCCATTTAAATGCTTCTAATGTGGTTAATGGCCGAGCTGCAGTGATGCCATGGGCTTATCCTATTCTACCTGCTGGGCATCTTTGTGACTGTGACTCACTGCTTTGTATGGCTTAGGCTTCGGGCTGACATGAAGGTGTGCTGCAAAAGGAGATGTGTTAATGTGGAGTTTTTTTCAGGGTCTTAATTAAGGCAGAGTAGAATTGCATTTAAAGCCTTTAGATACGTAATAACTGAGATAGGATCTGTGACCCTCTGGATTTCAGAGCCCTTATTGAGCTCACACAAGGCTCAGTGCCAGAGCGAAGCAACAAAGCAAACTTCATTTTCATCCACCCGGCTCCAGAGAGGAATTATCAGTGGTGGCACAAAAGAAGCTGGACTGGCTGCCAGCCTTACAGCCCAAACAATGCGCAGCACGCACGTCGCGTGAAGGCTGAGCTGTCAGCCTGGCCTTGGCACTTACTGATTTGGAAATGTCAGAATTAAAATGTGCAGCAGGGCAGGATTTACGGCAGACTCCTTCGCAGCTCCCACCAGGGAAATCAGGGCGTGCTGCTGCTTCTGGATTCACACAACAAATATGCCCCATGGCAATTCAATTAGCAGCTAACTGCGTCAGGATTCACGCTTGCAAACCATTCACATGGCTTCCTCCCTCCCTCTGGGAGCAGACACTGGGCAGACCTGCGGGGGCTACTGGCTGTGTTCTGAGCCATGATGTTAAACTGGATGGGACTTTTTTTTTGCCATTGTTAGAAACACTCTTTAAGGTCAAGTGATTCCTTTAGATTGTAACCTGCCATGTCCTAAGTGGCACCTCGTTCCTACTTTGTGCCTTGTACTGCCAGGGCTGGAATGAGGCCTCAGTCACCCAGCACGAGCAAAGAAAATAAAGAGTATGACTGAGGGTAGATGAGAGAAAATAACGGGTTTCTCATGAATATGTGAGACGGTTTCTCATAGGCAACCAAGAGGTCTCATTTTCCTCTGTACCCACTAGGAGCCAGTGCATGTGGAAGAGCCAGTCTCAGTCCTCCTGAAAGAGGCCCACCAGAATCAGTCCTGCGGAAAGAGGCCACCCAGAACACCTGCCTCTGAAAAGTCAGGTCCTGGGCAAGTCTCAGGTGGAGCATCTGAAACCAGGGGCACCTGGTTGTTTCCAAAAATTGTGAATTGCATCATTGGCCCATGGTCACAGTGGGGAGCTGTGCTAAAAATTTGGACCTCTGATCCTAACAGGTTGCCACCCTCTGGCCTGCAGTCATCAGCTCTCTGGTTTGTATCTCCTTGCTGTATTTGTCAGAACAAGATTCTCATATGAGTAGGTATCAAAAGAGGTGACCAAACATTGTGTGCACCTGTGAGGCTTTCCTCCTACCAACCAGTTTCATCTTGATTCTAGCAAGGAGTCCTTGACATGCTCAGAATGAGCTCTCCACATTTCACGACTCTTTGGGCACTGACTTGAATACTGTGGAGTCTAGTTCAGCTCCTGAACATTTGCAACCTGATTAATTCCCAGGCCTTCCAGCAGGAAGCAATAAGTGAAGAAGTCCCTCCCCTCTGACACACACTTCACAGTGAGCTATCTTCCTGCCAAATGCTAAATGTCACTGAAGTGAATCAGAGATGGTGGCTGCAAATTACTGGGTGCAAATGTACATGCATGCCAAAGGAGTATTTGTTCAGAGTCATTAGCCTGCAGGGAAGGATAACTCTTCAGATCATCTTCTGGTGCTTGTAACTAGGCATGTCTACACGTGCATTAATGTGCTTTAGTTAATGCACATTACATCTAGAGCCTCCATTGTGAGGTAATAGGAAACTGCACGTTAGCCTGGCACAACGCCCATTAACTAAAGTGAACACTTTTAAAGTGGTGTTTAATAGTAGATACACTGGAGGGCAGGGCTAGGATTCAGAGTGACCTAGGCAAATTAAAGGCTTGGGCCAAAAGAAATGTCATGAAGTTCAACAAGGACAAGTGCAAAGTCCTGCAGTCAGGACAGAACAGTCCCATGCACTGGTACAG
This sequence comes from Alligator sinensis, assembly GCF_000455745.1. Lineage (NCBI taxonomy): Eukaryota > Metazoa > Chordata > Crocodylia > Alligatoridae > Alligator > Alligator sinensis. The sequence goes on from NW_005842137.1 coordinate 2,193,257, forward strand.
GCCGGGGACTGACTGGCTGGGCAGCAGCTCTGCAGAAAAGGACTCAGGGGTTACAGTGGACAATAAGCTGAATATGAGCCAGCAGTGTGGCTCTGTTGCCAAGAAGAATAAAAACATGCTGGGCTGCATTGGTAGGAGCATTGCCAGCAGGTCAAGGGAAGTGGTTATTCCCCTCTGTTCAGCACTGGTGAGGCCACACCTGGAGTACTGTGTCCAGTTTTGGAGCCCCACTACAGAAAGGATGTGGACAAATTGGAGAGAGTCCAGTGGAGGGCAACAAAAATGGTCCGGGGCACATGACTTATGAGGAAAGACTGAGGGAACTGGGCTTATTTAGTCTAAACAAGAGGAGACAGAGAGGAGACTTAATAGCAGCCTTCAGTTGGGCGGTTCCAAAGAGGACGGAGCTGGACTGTTCTCAGTGGTGGCAGATGACAGAACAAGGAGCAATGGGCTCAAGTTGCATCAGAGGAAGTTGAAGTGAGATATTAGGAAAAACTCTCTCACTAGGATGGCAGTAAAGCACTGGAACAGGTTACCCAGAGAGGAGGTGGAAGCTTCATCCTTGGAGGTTTTTAAGACCCGGATAGACAAAGCCTTGGCTGGGATAATCTAGTTGGGGCTGGTCCTGCGTTGAGCAGGGGGTTGGACTAGATGTGACTTCCTGAGGTCCCTCCCAACCCTCATTTTTCATGATTTTATGATTAATGTGCCTATTTTAATGCACATTAAGTAAAAAGTATGTTTTTTTACGTGACACCTCAATGCACATTTATATAAGCTAATACGCATTAAAGCACACATGTAGCTCTGCCAAGACTAAATATAAGCAACAGTACTGGGCACAAGTCCCCTCAAATCCTTTGCCCTGCTAGCCCTGGGAATGGGAGCTCGCACTAAGGAAAGCACCTGACAGGGACCTGATGTCTCTGGAGTATGTCCCTGAGACTGCGCGAGCAGGTAATGTTTCCACCTGCTCCAGATAAAGTCTGTGCATCCTGAGTAATGTCAGGCTTATCCCTTCCTGGGTAGTGCCTGTAACAGTAGCAGCCTCTTCCCTCAGCTTCTTCCCTCAGTTCTGCTCCGAGATTTCCATGTTGGTCCTTGGGTTTTTTTGGTAACTTTTCATAGAAGCAGGACGTTGGCTGCCACGGTCCCCCTGCCTTACCTTCCAGCCCAACTTTTCTATGATACTGTGATTCTTCTGACAAATCTTAATTGCTTCATTATTATAGGAGGCACCAGATGGTGCTATTACACCTAGGCTTCCTTTTTATTCCTCGATGAACACTGCATTTATATTACATATAGGGTTTTAGTTCCTTTGTGGAGGAGCTGTTGCAGGCAACAAGTTGGTTCCTTGCTTTATTCCCTCTAACCAGAGTCAATTCTTGGGGGAGAAATTTCCCAGAGAAATGAGTCTTGGTATTTAGGCTGAGAGTCCTGAAAGATTATTATCATCTCCCTTCCAGGACCAGTGCATACTGTGCAAGTGAATGAGTAACATTAAGGCTAGACCCAGACACTATCGTTGGTATTTTGCTCAGGGGAAGGTAGGTCAACAGAAGAGTACTTGTAGTGTGAAAGAGGGTAGATGGCAATGTATATAGGAACTGGAAGGGGTCTCCTAGGCCACTGAATCCATGCCCCTGCATTTGCAGGGAGTCTTTAACCCAAGGAATCTCCAAAATCACCACTTTGCAACCTCACACATTATTACTAGGCACTGTACACAAAGGGCCAAGAACACCAGAGGTAAAAGCAGGTTAAGGCAAGGGAGTAGCTAATGTCCTGCCACTACACAGATACACGCTCATGAGATCCTAGGAAAAGCAGCCTGGCCCATACCTGGAGAAGGCAAAACCCACAGAGTCCATGCCTGTAATGCATGTGTCTTTGTGGTCAGGATGGAGTGCTTGTGTATGCAGCGAATGCCTGTAACATGTAGATGGGTGCACATCTATGTGTGGGCAGGATGAGGTGTGTGGCATATGCAGTGTGAGCACCTGTCGTGTGCAGACGTGTGTGTCTGTGAGATGAGGATGGAGTGTGTGTGTGTTTGTGTCATGTATGGCATGTGAGTGCATGTTGTGTGCAAGTGTGCATGCCTGCGAGATAAGGATGGAGTGTGTGTGTGTATGCACATGTGTGTGTTGTGTAAAGAATGAGGGCACCTGTTGTAAGCAAGTATGTGCGCCTGTGAGATGAGGATTGTGTGTGTGTGTGTGTGTGTGTGTGTGTGTGGAATGTGGGTGCCTGTCATGTGCAGGTGTGTGCATCTGTGAAGTGAGGCTGGAGCATGCCCACGTGTGTGTACTGTAAGTGCCTGTTGTGTGCCAGTGTGTGCGTCTGTGAGATGAGGATAGAGAGTGTTTGTGTGTGTGGGTTTGTGCACGCGTGCATTGTGTATGGCGTATGAGCACCTGTTGTGCGCAGGTATGTAGGTCTGTGAGGCGATGATGGAGTAGGGGTGTGCAGTGAGTCCTTGCTGTGTACAAGCATGTGCACCAAGGGATCCTGGGGGCTCTGGGACCCATTCTGCGTGGTCAGGCGTGCCATGTGCCCTGCTGCAGCTCTCTGGCGTGATGGAGGACCTTTGTCTCTGTTTCATATCTCCACATCCACAGAATGACAAACTTCCCTCTCTCCAAGTAATTCACTCTGCCTCCCAATCAGGCCCTGTGCTGCTCTGACAGATGGGATTATACTCAGCTCGCCTCCCTGCTGGCAGTGCGAAATATCAAGAGGGACATTAGTCTCCCTGCTTCTGACTTTCTCATCAGGGAGCGAGTGCTGATGCCCCAGAATTGATGTCCCATTTGATTTAATATACAGGACCTGACACGCAATTCAAATTGTTACATAGGGAACCTGGGACTGACCAGCTGGGGCTGTGCAGGGGGCGTGGAAGAAGGGTGCTGGAGTGTCACATCCTTCATCTCACCAAGGGAGAGGGTAGTATCCCTTTCAAAGCACGGGGAGCTCTCTGCTGGGCCCAGGGTCTGAGTGATAAGATGTTGCCCAAATCCAGGCCACACTGACTTTTCCCTGGATTTGACCATATTACTCCTGTCTTTGGATTCAAGGCCCTGGTTTCCTGTCCAAAAGGGGAATCAAACACATCATGTCCTGCCTCTTCCCTCCCTTCTCCCCCCACATCCTTTAATGCTTGTAACCAACTACCTGCTGCAAGAGGAGGCCAAACCTCACTGTGCTCTGGTGTGCCTGTCATCTATGCAGGAAGATGCAGGTCGCAGCCAGGTCTCTGCCTGTTGTCCATTAATCTCAAAGCACTTTACAAGGTCAATTAGCCATGCCTCTTTCAGAGCTGGGGGGAAACTGAGGCATGGAGGGGTAAAACAGCAGATTTGATGCTACATGGTAAATCAGCAGCAGAGCCTGGAATAAGCTCTGAGTCTAGAGCCAGTCATAATAATAAAGACACCTTGCTCTCGCTGGGGACTTTCCTCCCATAGATTTCAAGGCATTTGACAAAAGAGATTGCCATCATTATCCTCACTTTACAGATGGGGAAAGCACAGGGCAGAAGTAACTGGCTCTGATGACCCAACACACCCTGTTCTGGAACAGGGAGGAGAACCCAAGAGTTCGGATGCACAATCCCCTCGACGAACCACTCAAATCAGCAGGCCTGCATTAGTTTTGTGCACTGAGAAATAATTCAGCATAAAGGGGGTGAGTTAGCTGCCTCGGGTGATGAAAACAGTGTGGCCTCAGCAGCATGGAGCTCAGCAGAGACTAGCTGCCTGAGTATTTACCCAGGATCCTGAATGAATCTCTGCTGTCCCGCTGTGAGTAACCTGTTAGCAGCACCCTGACCAGCTAGGTAAAAGCTAGTTCAGATATGTGTGTGTGTACTGTATATATATATATATATATATATATGTGTGTGTGTGTGTGTGTGTGTATATATGTGTGTGTGTGTATATACACACACGCGCGCGCGCGCACACACACACACACATATATATACACATACACATCTGCTCATGTATGTATGTGAGCTACAGTCACCCCCTTGACTCCAATGTAGATATACCCTGAATGGCCTTCCAGATGTGGACACTTGAAGCAGTGCAGGGAGGGATGTGGCCCATCGATTTGAACAGGCTTCACATGGAGCGAGATGCTGTGCTGGGTGAGTAGGAGTTACAGCAGGGGTGGGCAAAATGTGGCCCGGGGGCCAGATGCAGCCTGCCAGGCCATTCTATCCAACTCATGGGGCCCCTAAAAAAATTTAGAAAATTAATATTAATCTGCCCTGGGCTGTCATGTGGCCCTCGATGGCTTGCCAAAACTCAGTAAGCGGCCCTCTGCCCAAAATAATTGCCCGCCCCTGAGTTAGGGTAGCATTCCAGGAAGCCCTTGTGGCTCATCTGCATCTTTCAGGAGCTGAAGCCTCTTTAAGCACAAGCAACAGCACCAACCTAATAACCTTGAATATGATTTATTTAGCCACCCACCAAAAGGCTTCTGAAAAGGATAGAGTGTGTGTATGTGTGTGTGTGTGTGTGTGTGTGTGTTCCTGTCCATGTCCATGCTTGGGAGACCTAACAAGTCATGGCAATTCATCATGCATGAGTTTTTCATGCTAACCTGTTGGGGGGTTTCTTTCACACACCTCATTCCAAGCCTTCACATATGTATTATTAGCAGAACAACAAGCATAATGGGTCTCAGTTCAGATCTACACCTGTACAGCTTCAGGTCTGCTTAGCACTGCAGCTATTCAAAGCCATGTTGCATAGGGAGCGTGAAATGATCACACCTCTTAGGTGACAGTTATGCTGGCAACTTCCCCGGCAGCTATGTAAAGCTATGGCAGCAGGAAGGATGTAATGCAATAAAGCACCTAAGCCCATCTCTATAGATTCTGGATCTGATTCACCATCACCACATAACTCGTGTCATCAACGCCAGCAAACGTAAAACATGACCTTGCAGCATTTTACGCCCACCTTACAGCAGTGTCACTGAGTGATGACACAGTATGTAGGATAACAGAGGATTGGCGTGGGGGGGAGAGACTCAGAAGGCACATCCCTCATCTCATCTTTTTCTGCTGAGGGATCTCAGAGTCCAGTCCTTTCTGAGCTACTTCTGGCTGGCTGAGGGCTTAGATGGCTTGCCCTGCAACCAGCACACATGTGCTACTCCCTTCTGGAGCAGCCATGAATCTGCGCATGGCGTGGAAACTGCTCTTAGCTTGGACATGCTTGTGTTGGTGCTGCCCACTGCCAGCCTGCTGTGCTTGGAAAGGTCTTCATGGACTAGATTTCTCTGGGTGCACACTTCCAGCCACAGGAGCACTGGTGTTTGGGCTGAAAGTCAGGCTGGGCTGTGCGCTGGATATGATCGCCTCGGTGCCAGCTGTGGATATTGTGCAATGATGCACAATGTGCTGGTGCAGGATGTGGATTTAGTGCCCTCCAGTGGGGAATACAGGAAGGGCCACAGCCATGTCCCTTTTGTACTGTGCCTATTCCTCTGTCACACAGCTAATTAAAAAGTAGTGACAGTATCATATAGCTGCCATGTCCTGGGGAGATGACTTACATGGGATCTGAAGGGGAGTTGGGTGGGGATGTAAAGGTAGCACTGGCAGCTTGGACAACGGCAGTTGCTTTTCCAGGGCCAAGCAAGTGTTCAGAGCCACTGCTGCAGAGGAAAGCAAAGCACTCATGTGATATTCCCTGGTGCAAAGCAGTGACCAGGAGAAAGAAAACTTCCTGTTGTCTAACACAGTCCCCTGCGCCCCCAGTGCAGTACAGCGGCTTATCCTAGGCTGCAGAACAAGGACTCAAGGAAGTCACGGCTCTGATTCAGCTGTGAATCAAGGCCACAGCCTGGGCGGCAACCTGGGTGCAGTTTGATGGCCCTGCATAGGCACCAACTTTGGTTTTTGCCGGTGGGCGCTTGCAGCCATAACAGAACAAAACGGCACTTCACTTTCAACTCGGTGCGTTCCTGTGCTGAGCCCAGAAGAGGCAACGCAGCATTACTTCAACCCGGCTCTGCAGCATCGATGAAGATCGGGCACTTTAGTGGCGCTTTTTTTATCTAACAGCTGATTGAATTGGCTTTAGCGAAAAGTGTCAAAATGCCCTGCTGAAGCGCTCAGTCTTTACTGACGCTGCAGAGCCGGGTTGAAGTAATATGCTACCTCTTTCGGTAAAGTGTGGGGGGTTGAGGTCCTTTTTAACATCGGCAAGCAGGAAATGGCTGTGGCCCTTGGGTGCTGAGCACCCACTCATTTTTCAGTGGGTGCTTTTGCTCCAGAGCATCCATGGAGTCAGCGCCTACATAGGCTTTGCCCCTGGATGAAGGCAGCCGGGCCACGCAGAGCTTTTGGGTTCCTCTTCCTCAGAGCGGGGTCAGCTGCTCCCTGCCCCCAGCACCCCAACCCCGGCGCCCCCAGCACCCCAACCCCAGCACCCCCAGCCCTGGAGGGGAGGCGCAGCTCTCTGGACTCAATGCACCCCTCACTGAACTCACCGCACCCCTCCCTGGACTCAATGCAGCTCTCAGTGCACCCCTCACTGGATTCACTGCACCCCTCAGCGCACCCCTCACTGGTCTGCACTCAATGCACCCCTCCCTGGACTCAATGCACCTTTCAGTGAACCCCTCACTCGATTTACTGCACCCCTCAGTGCACCCCTCACTGGTCTGCACTCAATGCACCCTCATTCGACTCCACGCACGTCCGCTGGACTCCGTTTCCCACGCTCCAGCCCCAGCTCCAGCGGCGTGGCTGGTAGGCCCCGCCCTCTGCACCTTTCGCGTTACGGGGAATCTTGAGCCTCCGCAGCACCCGTCCGGCAGCTCCAGCGCTTATCACGTGACGGGGGCGGGGGCGAGGTGGGTCGGGGCCGGGGCCGGGCGAGTGATCGAGCTGTGGCTTTGCCCCGCAGGATGAAGAACCCGTCCGTCGTGGGCGTGCTGTGCACGGACTCGCAAGGGCTGAACTTGGGCTGTGAGTACCCCCCCTCCCCCCCCGTTTCCATAAGGCGCCTGGCTCGTGCTTGCCCTGCCCGCCAGCCCCGTGCTGGGCAGGGAAACCCCGTCCCAGACCCAGCACCAGCCCCGTGGGATCGCTCCGTTTGGCATCCTGCTTCTAGCCCGAGCACCAGCATCTGCTAAGAGATCTGACCCTATAAAGCACAAGCATCTTCAGACCCAACTCAGGCGGGGGAGTGGGAGCGTGGGCGCTTTGGCCAGCACTTCTTTAGGCAGCTCTCAGATCATTTTGGGTGTCCTTGAGATGTTGTGGGAGACGGCCGAGTTCGGGAAGACATTCGGCTGAAGTACGAAGCAGGTGTGATTGGTGATTGCTGTCGAGACGCTTGTTTTGGTGAACTTGGATACAGATCTCTCTCGTGCCCTGCAGGTCGCGGGACACTTTCTGATGAACACGCAGGGGTGATCTCGGTTCTGGCTCAGCAGGCAGCCAAGTTAACTTCAGACCCCACTGATATCCCTGTGGTGTGTCTGGAATCGGATCATGGGTGAGTGTCTGGGTTTCCATCCTTGTTGCTGGGTTTTTTTTATTGTCCCTCCTTGGCTTGCTCTAACGCTTCTCGGGCCGGGATCTTAGAACTGCCTCCTTCATCTCCAGGTGGCTTTTAAGTTTTGTGTGTCGCTGCTTGGAAGGAGGTACGGGGCAAGAGGCACCTCCTGCAGGGCCTGCGCGAAGGGAACATCAAGACTGTTCCTGTCCTTTCTCTTGAGTTTATCCAGGGATTGTTTGTTAGGAATTGGGGGGGGGGGGGGGGGGGGCAGCGAGCGTGACTGCAAGAGACCCATGTGTCCTTGCAATTCCAGGATGCTCATTTGAGATGCACCCCCCCATTCCTGTTTCTAACTGTACTGCTGGCTTTTTGGAAGTGGTTAGAATGACCAGCTAGTGTCACTTTTGCATCATATTTATGACTACCGAAGCAATGCTGCGGTCCTTATGTTCCTGTTTATAATCAACTTTTACAAAGGAAGTTAGGTAGACAGACTTGCCTTCACAGCCCACCTAAACACTCCAAGGTACTTCCAAATTTTGAATTGTAAGGAGACTCTTGGAAATCTTATGTATCCTACAATGATGTAATAAGTAGTAAAGATGGCAAGCCAAGTATTTCTTTCATTAGATCCTATATGTAATCTTGCCTCTGACAAGCCACGGCTTATGCCAAACCTAAAGGCATTTCTAGCACTGGTTTTGAGATGAGCTACTAGTCTTGGAAAGTTTTGACTGTTTAAATATTTGCTGTTTCAGGAATATCATGATCAAGAAGCACGATGGCATCACTGTAGCAGTGCACAAACTGGCATCTTGACCTTTCACCAGTCTGCTTGGTTGTTTCGACACCCTTGCAACAACTTCTGCTTGTTGGACTCCTACCTCCCTCTGTAATATAGCATGTGCTTGTAAAACTACATGTGGGCCAGCTATTAAATGCTTGGTAACTTTCCTTTGTGTTTTAGACTGCTACTGTATATCGGTCAGCATCTTTAATTTCCAGCATATTACAGGACTTGTACTGTCAAGTGTAAAATGAGGTTTCACTTATTTTGCTTCTGTAATGAAAATGTATAGTATGTGGCCTTATATCACTTATTCATTTCTCCAATGAGTGAGAGCACATGCAGTGAGTTCAACACTTCAGTTGGTAGTTGAAGTGGAAGTACACCACTATCTAACACTTTAGAGAGAGAAGTTTAGGAGTCACTATTCCTTCCTTTCAGGGAAGGTTACTTCCTGCTTATTAGCAGCCCCTCAACTGTTTGGGAAGATAAGTTCTGTTTTCTGTACCTCAGGAAAAAAAAAAATCAAACTCATTCAGGCTGCCTCTTGACACCAAAGTCAAAAGAGCACATGCCCCATTCTTCAAGTTCCTTAGAGGAAACCTTTAATCTTGTCTAGTTAAAAGCAGACCGCTTTGTTGTATTGGAAACATCCTGGATTAAAGTTTAACTTTAGTTAAGGTTTCTAGCTGTTGCATTACTGTGTTTGGACTGGAAACAGACCTGTCAAACATAACTGATTGCATGTGAAGGTGCACTCAGGTTCTAGTCCTCAACCCTATGCTGAAAACCTCAGGAGAAGAGTTATTGTGAAAAGCTTTTCCTTTGATGTTCAAATGTAGATAGAAGCCTATCTTGTGTACAGTGAAAGCATATTGAAAGTTGGACATGAGACCATATTTGACCTGAAAGTGACTCAATAAAAAGCTGGAATTACAAGCCTCAATGTTTCATCTTTTAAAATCAGTATTAGAAAGGATTCTTTATTTCATCTTCACTATTGACTACTCGGCATCAGGGGAACAAGACAACTAACATCACCTTTAATAGTTGCAATTATCTTCTTGATAAAAGTTGAGGGAGGCAGGGGTGTAATGTTTATTTGAGTCAGGACTAATAGTTATAATGATTCTTAAAGAGAACTAACCTCTAAAAAGCATCTCTGGTACTTTATTTCAGAAGTTTCTATTGAATTTGGTGCATACAATATAGTGTTAACTGTGACTAAATGCCACTGCTGCCTTCTTGCTATCTAGCTCTGAGCAGAAATGAAAGCCACTCTCTCAGTTTTCAAAGTATTATATTAATTTATAGTCACCAGGGGCCAGATCTGCATGGACTGAATCCATAAGAAACCTGCACTTCACCCCTTTGAAACCTGAAAGATTACAGGTTCCACAAGTTTTCACCGGTATATTCCCAAGTGTCTACGTGACTGCTATGTATGTACTTTTCACTGCTATGAACCCTTGGGGCCAAAGATTTTATTAAGGCACTTTAACAAGCATTAACTGAAACTTCCCAGGTAGGGAGTTAATATTACTAGGGTTTTGGATTGTATCTAAGTTTATCAAAGGGGAAGAGACTTGATGCTGCAGCCCAAAACAAAACTGAATATCAGGCCGCCTTTCACCTCCAATCCTATTCTCTAGACAATAGGTTATAGTGTCTACATGGTTGCCAGTGAATCAATTAAGTCCGAGATAGGGTCAGAGTCACCTTAGCCTAACAGCACAGCAATTGCTAACATTTGTATTAAAATCTGGTTTCCTATATCAGACCAATAAACAAATCAGAGCTGTTAGGTACCAGTGAGGTTTCAAAGACTTAACACTAATCTTGATAACACTATTGGTGAAGACTTTTCTTACTTAAACTATAAAAGAACAAAGTTACAGAAGTGTCAGTCCATTTTATCAATGGGAGATAAAGTATAACAAAGTGTGGACGTATAATGCGGTTCTTTTTTATTGGCCACTGTGCCGAGAAGAATAAAGAACGTCGTAGGACCAGAGACAGACGATCAAAAGGAAGTTTGTAACTCATGAGGAGTGTTGGTTGTAGCCATGTTGATCTAAGAACACAGGCAGACAAAGTTATTTGGGTCAATGCAATATCTTTTATTAGACGAACTAAATAGTTGGAAAAAATGTTCTTTGCAAGCTTTCGAGCACAAACGCTCTTCTTCAGGCATAGGGAGAGTTTGCTGGTGTGCGCCCGCTCTCCTGGGTAGAACAGAAGCCAAAATGCAGGTCTGTGAAAATGCAAATGCATTTTGCATGTTGGCTTCCATTCTACTCAGGGAAACGCACACACACACACACACACACACACACACCAACAAACTCTCCTTACGCCTGAAGAAAGGCATTTGGGTAAATGTGATATCTTTTGTTAGACCAACTAAATAGTTGGAAAAATTGTTCTTCAAGCTTTCAGGCACAAAGAACCCTGTCTGCCTATGCAACTCATGAGGTCACTCTTAAAATGGCTTGTGCATTTTGCTTCAAACTGGATAAGATGCATAGCTGTATTCTCACTACCAAGTCCCTCATGCTACAGTAGCCCTACCATTTTTACAGCAATTATCTAATGCTTTTCACAGCATACTTATTGTTTTCCTTTAGGCTTGTTTTTAAATTGAACACCACCCCTTTCTCCAGCTGTTTCTTATCTGAGTAAGAGTTGTGGTATATGCATGATGTAAATTTTAACAAGAGCAGAACGGCTGAGCTTGCTTAGCAAATCCCTGACTGGATAGACTCTACGGCTGGGACTTCCAATGAAAACAGAAGGCTGGGCACACAATCTATACACAGAGGGATGACTAGATGCCTGGAGGAATAAGGCAGGCTATGCACAACAGAGACTGGGCAAGTCTTCTACAATGAGGGCCTTCCACATTTGTTCTTTGATTTCTACTCTTCTAAGCCAGAATTACTGAGCCGCTTCCACTAGGAGCCTCTACAGCTGCACAGCCCTACAAATCACTGTACAAAAATCTCATGGCACTTCCCTCAGAGTGACATGAGATCAGATGCAATACATTCTAGGGTTGCAGGCGAAGGCAGGTCCATCTCCACTGTTAATTAATCATTGCCATGCCAGTTCATGGTGTTCCCATCCACTGTTTGCAGTATCGATCTATTCCATCCTCAGACACTTCAGGCCAAATCTTATTCCATCTATTAAATGCCTAAGTATGAACCTATTCCACCCTGCTCAAGTCACTGATTAAAAAAAGTTAATATGCCCATTTTTGTTAACACGCCATTGCTTTAAAACTAAATTTAAAAAAGCAGTGAGCAGAAGCATGATCCACACACTTTTGCATTAATTATTTTTCAGGGACTTAAGCAGAGTAGAATAGGATCAGACTTGGCCATGTAATGGGTGGAATAAGATCCAGCTCTGAAGCTGTTGTTTTCACAGCAACTGAAAATGCTCAGCGAAAAGAATGCAGCAGGTTAATACACAATTAGCTACCCCTGCTGTAAAATGCTAGCAGAGACAGTGCCCTTCTAGTTTTGAGCACACTAACTAGACAAGATCAGTGCTATACCACCACTCCAGCTGACCTTACCTTGCCATTTCACAGTAAAATTGGCTACCAAGTAGTAACAGAAATTTTACTGAGACTCCCCCTCTGCCTGAAGAAGGATGCTTGTACTCGAAAGCTAGCAAAGAACAATTTTTCTAACTATTTAGTTGGTCTAATAAAAGATATAACATTTACCCAAAGAACCTTGTCTGCCCAAAAAATGCTGGACAGCTACACATTCAGATTCTTCTTCATATTGAAAGCTGGCTTCAACCCACTGATGCCATCCACTAGTGAGTGTAGTGATTAACAAGCAAGAACTCATGCCGTCCCAAACCATTCCTTGCAGTTTTCACCAGCATTTCTAAGTATTCAAAACTTCCTCCAATCAGGACATGTTTTTAGCAAAAAAAAAAAAACAACCAAAAAACACTAGTTCCCAGGGAAGGGGTGGGCCTGAAAGATCTGAAAGTAGCCAAGGAATCAAATTACTGCCCAAGGGGCGGGGTAACGGTTAAGTCTAAAAGGTCCCAGTGCTTCAGGCATCTTGATCTTTTTTGCTAGCTCTGCCTCGCAGCTCCTTCTGGAAGAATGAGCCCTGTATTCATTACAGCAGCTAGAGACAAATTACAGAACAGACTCAAAAAGGAGCTAACCCAGAAGGATCCTAAGCCCAACAGCAAATGAGAGATTTTTTTTCTTTGTGAACTACTTAGTTTTCCAGGATTTTACATCATGAATCATCCAGACGGTAAGAGAAAAGCTTCAGGTTATAACACATGCACTATTTCAGCTCCTAGTCTTACTGCTTCCCTTAGATACAAGGGGAGAGGGAGAAAGAGGTTTATAGAAGCACTGAGAATGGGTAGAGCTATAATTAGTGAAACAGGCTCTCTGTACCTGGTAGAAGCTGAATGCATTTGTATATATGCACAACAGATGACAGACCTTAAAATGCAAGTAGACATCTTTGTTGAAGGGTTGGCTGTGGCAGGAGACAGAAGACCCAAATTCCAGTGCCAGATCTGCTACAGAGCCCGTGCTCTGTGCAAGTCTCAACCCCTCTTCCTAAACAAATAACAATGATTTCCGGTGCCAGAAAAATTCTTGAGATCCAGGACACGATACTGTTTCTCAAGTTAACAGTGGTGGAGACTGGTGAAGAAGGCAGCAGGGTTAGATCGTGTTTTTGTAGTAGATCAAAGTGAACCCTGAGTGTTTAAACTAAGAAGCCTGTTCAATAAGGTGAGGTGTGATTATTTCCTCAAATTCTCATTTACAGGAGAAAGGAAAGGAACAGGGATAGAAAGGCAGCCAACATCAACACAGAAGAAAACGGAGTACCAAGCCACAGAACCCCCGGATGGAGGGTGGGGATGGATGATAGTGCTTCATTTCTTTCTGGTAAGCAGAGGGACCATATGGAGTTACATCCTCATGGCAGGAGATACTTCCAGAGGCTGTGGATGCTTTCACCCAGAGCTCCTTAGACACATATACATACACTAAGGCAGCCTGCGATATGCATAGGGTTGATTTAATCAAAATTCATGGCAGAAATTAAACAATGAAAAGGAAGGGAGGGACTTTCTACTTCGATGAGTCTGGCCAACTGGTATGCAACGATACAGGTAGAGACTGTGCGCAGAACAGGGAAATGGGTAACTAGTTCTGAGCGGATTAATCTCTGCCCTCTATTAAGCAGCAGTTGGATTTAGTGGTTTTTGCCACTAATCTACAGAAATACACACTTGAGCAGCAAAGATTGTAGTTTGCCTGGTACTGCTAGACTGCTTGAAGACTGTCTTTTAAGGGCTGTCTTGCCATAAAGGGGCATAAGTTATAGCAGCCTCAGATCTCACCTGTAATCTGTAATAGGAGTAATTTGCAAAACTCCACGAAAATTTACCTGCAGTTTGAACATCAACATCCCAAGGAGTACATATATGCTTATCACTGCTACAGCACTCTCAGCCCAAAACACACAAACTGTGGATAGCAACCATCCATCTTGGATTTCCAAACCCATTCTTCAGATCAGTGACTTTCAAGCTCCAAATCACCTTCCTCATTGAGAATCGCTGAGCTAGAATCTAAATTCAGAAAGGGTATGGAGCGGGACCTTGAAGCTAAGAACCCCTGATCTATCTGGAACCAGGGTAAGAGCAGTGAGGGCAGGACCTTGGTGTGCTGTTCCCTGCTCTTTCTGTTATCTGTCCCCTTCTTACACCTGGTCTGTACCTGAGGGGACAAGAGCATCCCTTCTGCAGAGGCTACTCCTTTGGGGTCTCACATGTTGGCAAGAGCCATTTGCATTTACAGTCCCACCTGCCAGCTCTGGGAGTGTGGGAAGAGAGGAGGGGATGAGCCAGGCTGTAAAGCACAACCAACTCCAACCCCACGTCCACCTGCCCACTAGGCCTGTGCGAGTAAGTAGCTATTTGATCTGGCTGCTTCGGATACCAGGGATCTTATCCAGAACTCCAGACCGGTTTCTCGCTTTGATCCGCCTGAAATGGCTCCGAAACTTCAGAGTCGCCTTGGAGATCCGGCCATAGGGTAGAATGGGGAAACCGATTAAATATCTATAACTTTGTTTTTTGTCTGATTTGGATGGGGCGGTAGCCTCTGCTGGGAGCATGCAGCCTGCCAAGTTTCAAAAAGATCACTGCAGGGGTTTGCGGGGAACTGCACCCCAATTTCTTGAAAGCAAAACATGTCATATGTATATTACACCACAGTGGGGTCAAAACTGCAGGGATGGTGGCCCCTGCTGAGGCCACAAAGCCTGCCAAGTTTCAAGGTGATAGGTGCAGAGGTTTCTGGGAAACTGCACTTCAAACTGCTGACAAGCAAAACTCATGACATGGGTGACACTGTGTGTGTTAAGGTGCAGCAGGGCGACAGCTGCAGGCCTGCTAGCCCCTGCTGCAGCCTCAAAGCCTGCCAGCTGTCGAGGAGATCGGGTTCTGCAGCCCTGCACCTCTGGCTTCTGACAGGCAAAACTCATGACATGGGTGCTTGTGCAACTGTGTCTGTCTTGGGGCACAGGGTGGGGGGGAAGGAACTACTGCAGGCCTGGCTGCTAAGCTGCTGTGTTACCAGTTACCAATCAATCATGATTCGCCCAGGGACCAGCTCAATACACAGAACCTAGCTACTAGTAGCTACTAGATAATGAGTTAATTAACAACGATTCACACCTACAAAACCACAGACTAAGGAGAGGAAAGAATCAATACAGCAATCAACTGCCCCAAGACAGAGACAGTCAGTTGTACAAGCACCCATGGCACAAGTTTTGCCTGTCAGCAGCTAGGGGTGCAGGGCCCCAGAGCCCCCCTGCACTGATCTCGACAGCTGGCAGGCTTCCCTGCCACCACCCCTGCAGTTTTCACCCCCACTCCCCGTGCCTTAACACACAGTCACCTATGTCATGAGTTTTGCTTGTCAGCAGTTTGAAGTGCAGTTTCCCAGAAACCCCTGCACCTATCACCTTGAAACTTGGCAGGCTTCATGGCCTCAGGAGGGGCCACCACCCCTGCAGTTTTCACCCCCACTCCCCGTGCCTTAACACACAGTCACCTATGTCATGAGTTTTGCTCTATCACCTTGAAACTTGGCAGGCTTCATGGCCTCAGGAGGGGCCACCACCCCTGCAGTTTTGACCCCACTGTGGCTTAACACATACACGTGACACGAGTTTTGCCTTCACAAATTTGGGGTGCAGTTCCCCCCAAGCCCCTGCACCGATCTTCTTGAAACTTGGCAGGCTTCATGCTCTCGGCAGAGGCTAACACCCCTATACGTTTCATCCAAATCGGACAAAACAACGAAGTTATAGATATTTCATTGATTATACGTTTCATCCAAATCGGACAAAACAACGAAGTTATAGATATTTCATTGATTCCCCATTATACCCTATGGCTAGATCTCCGAAGCGGCTCCAAAGCTTTTCTGAACTGCTTCAGAAAGCCTAAAGAAGCCAGCGCTTCGATCCGGACGTGCTGCTTTGGACGCCAAAGCATCCGAAGCTTCTCCAGATCCAAAGCACGGTCCTAAGCCTTGCACAGCCCTCCTGTCCACAACACACTGAGCTGCTGGGAGCATGCGGGGTGCAGCAGCCCCCAAAGCACTTTAGGGGACATAGGATGCCAGACTGGGGGCAGGGGAGGAGTGCTTACCTCCTCCCATAGGGGCTGGGTGCCACGGCACTGTGAAAGGGATCTCATGGCACCCTGGTATGCCACAGCACCCCAGCTAAGAATCATTGCTCTAGATAGTAAGTTACAAGACCACTTTTTTTCTGTTCAGTCAGCCACTAGAAAAGCAATTCTGGGAAGTTAAGGCACTGTTGCCCCCACAGCACAACAGCTTCTAACCATGGAGAACCAGGAGTTTATCACCACTAAAACACTAACCTGTTTTGCTAGTCTGTTAATTACTAGTGAGGTTTCAGAGAATTAGCAGTGCTATCCGTGACAAGAACATCTTTTTGTTTTGAACAAAAACTAGTCCTAGAAACGCCAGATCCACTTTATCAAAAGGGGCTGAAATGTAACTAACCCTCAAGGCACAAAGCTATTCTGCTCTTGGTTGGAAAAATGCCCAGATGTGTGTCAGTGCCCCTTTAGAATTTGATGAATCTGAAATTCCAGCTGCACGTGTTAGACACCTCACCACTGAATACATCATACACTAGCCCTCTGTGCTAAATATTCCCATCTGACACTAAACATTACCCAATGGCTCAGAAGACCTGTCCTATCCCCATACTGTACCTACTTATTTAATAGCCAAGGGGTGTACATGTGGGGAGAAAATGGGAATTCTCCCCTACCCCCACCCTTGTCCTGACCTCTTCTCCTGCCACATGAAGGTTTCACAGTACTGAGGAACAGAAACAAGACACATGGCCAGGAATCTGTTTTGTATAACGAGTAACACCTCACTTCAATCTGCTTTGAATTTAGGTAAACGTGTTTGTGATGGGAATGCTAAAGACTTTTGGAATTTTCTTTGTGGTTTTCCAAGAAGAAATTGGAGGCTCTTCAGAGAAGATCAGCTGGATTGGCTCCATCATGTCCTCTCTCCGCTTCCTAGGAGGTCAGCAGGAATCTGTAAGGTTAACAAACTACCAGGAAACAGCTCAAGGGCCTTTCAATTTTAAGGGCCCATTTTTTAATATTCACTGGCTAACAGGAAAGAAGATTAGTTCACTTAGATTAGCGAAGACTGCAAACTACAGCAGTCTGTGATTGAACACCTGGTGGCATGCTGTGTCCCAGGATGAAATGGGGATGGACTCTGAGTGGCTCTTCAGGTATGGAGTTGTTCACTCAAGTGAGAGGCTTGTGCCAATATATACTATTAATGCTCATCTGTGGAAGAGCAGACTTCAGTCTCTACACCTGTGAAACCAAACCCTTATTTGATCATGGGCAGGCTCTTGTCTACACTAATACCTCTGTCACTACCACGCTGCTCTGGAAATTTAAGGACAAGACAGTTTGCACAACTAGTCTCTGGGTCACTATCTCTTTGGAAAGGATCTATCATACTAGATCTGATGCATTTCAGGGTATTCTCTTTTTTTAATGCTTCAAAACAAAACAATCCTTTCCACCACTAGATAATCCACTATAACAGTTGAGCGATGCCATCCACAGGGAAAACTGGTTAAGGAAAGCCTTAAATCTGAATGCTTGATAGTTGATTACCATTTTCCTTCTCTATGTTAATTCTTAGAGCAGTGTGCAAGCTCTCTTTGCAGGTCTGACAAGTGCATAATCAAAAAATAATAATCCTATCCTAGATACTATTTTGCCTGGTGCTGGCCTATATACCTTCCTACCCTCCAAAATATTTAAGCTGCGCTCTTCAGTTCTATCCTAGTCTTGAGTTTTCTCAAGTACAACTGACTAGGCAAACACTGACCCCTCCTGGTCACTGAGTATAACCCCTTCTCTCATCCCATCACACTTTTCTTGAGATGAAATAATCAATTCTCTCACTCTCAAACTGGATGCTGGTTTTTGCAGTTCTGTGTATTGACTGATCAAATCAAATCAATCAGATTTGTCCAAATTCTCCAGGGCAATGACAGAAATTATTAGCAACTAATAGCAACATGACTGTATTAATTCCCTCTTTCTTCTACCCACAGAGCCTACCAAATAACATATAACTCATTGAGGGAGTGAAATGCTTTATTATGCAGCCTTAATCACTAGGTTACTTATCAACATTCTTAGCCTTGCATAGCGGCTCTTTTAGTATCCATAACATTATATCAGATCTGTTTTGTTATAGTAACTTCCCTTCCTTTCCCTTCCAGGCCCACTGGCTAGTGTAACTGCAGAGAAGCTGGGAGAGCGATTAACTTCTGTCATTGGGGCAGGCCTAATTGGCAGTGGCTGCCTGATCAGCACACTGGCTACTAGCATCTCTTTCCTCTGTGTGTCTATGGGGCTTCTGCTGGGTGAGTCTAGGTTTCTACTGCTCAAGGTAGTTCAAAAAAGGCATCTGGAATAATTTTCATGAGTTTATACTGAAACCAACTAACTGTCAATCCATGTAGCCACCCAATGCCTTTGTTTATATTACAGTATCACCCAAAGGCCCCAGGCAAGATTAAGGATCCATTCTGGCCCATACCTCGCAAACATATAATGTTTATAGTCCTTTCCCTGAAAGCTTTAAACTCCAGGAATGGCAAATGCCAGCTAACTTGTCAGGACGAGTC
>NW_005842137.1:2211895-2241511 GCF_000455745.1 Alligator sinensis
AATGCATTTCAGGTTTATTTATTATTTTTAAATGATAATGTGCTGTACATCCTGGCCTTTTTAATTGTTTCAATGTAAAGAACAAGCAACCTACAAGAAGCCCATTTCTAAATGCCCTGGATGAAATCCTGATCCCATTGAACTCAATGGCAGGAAATTGGAGCCACGATTTCACCCCACTCATCTTGAGGAAACAAGTACGTTGCAGTTTGCATGGGTTTCCAGACCACTACTTTCAAGTCACGATCCCAATTCTAGAAAGAATTACTAAAAGTGGACCCAGTTTGGCCATTGCCTTGGTATGCCACATTTGTTCTCCAAAACAAAGGAACTATCCTCTTCATATAATCCATTCAGACGAGCTAATTCATTGAAAAAAAGATCCTAAAAACCAGAAGATGTATTTTTACCTGTATATTTATCATATCATGTTATATATAAATATGTATTTATTTTTCTGGGGCTGAAAGGGTGAAGTAGTTTTCTTATTTTATGCCACAGAAAGTAAGGCTGGAAAAGACCTCCAAAGGTCATCTAGTCCAAGCCCTGCCTGAGGCAGGATCAGCCCTAGCCAAACCATCCTATACAAATCCACTGTCTAACCTCTTAATAAAACTAGTATCAACTCTGGCAATATGAGAGGCAACACCCTGACCTGCTACAGGTAAAGCAGGGGGACCACAGAAGCCCACATCCTGCTCATGTAAAAGGTTGTTAATATATACTCAAGAGATCCCAGGTAGAGGGCCATACTCCCTGCTACCGAGGAAGGCAAACACACCTACATTTCATACCAATCTGACCTAAAATTCCTTCCTGACCCCAAATATGGCATCAGTCGGATCCGCAACAGACCCTTTAGCCAGGAGCCTCTGGCTTTAACATCCAGAGCATTGGCACACCCCAGTCAAAGCCTCCAGCCAACACCCAACATCTCCAAGGAAGACTTTAAAAAGAGCAGCGGGGGCGGGAGGAGAAGAATTCCCTCCCAGCATAGCCCGGAAGCGTGGGAAATACCTATAGCAGAACATAGGCATAGCTACACCTAGATCATCCCTGACTTGTGGCTGTCAAACCTCTTCTTGAACACCTCCAGGGAAGTGTCCACAAAACTTCCCTAGGCATCTAATTCTATTATCTCACTGTTTTAACAGTAAAGAATTTTTTCCTGATATCCAATATAAACCCACTTTGCTGCAACTTCAACAGCAGCAGAAAAAATCCACTCTGCACTTTCAGTCCCACAAAAATAACTCTTTGGGCACCGATATTTTGTTTCTGCTTTTATTTCAGGGCTGGGTTTTGCTTGCTTGTATCAAACTGCCGCCGTCATGACTGCCAGATACTTTAAGAAGCGACTAGCTCTATCCGTTGCAATTGCTCGGTCAGGAATGGGATTGACATTTGTACTGGCACCTTTCACTCAACTTTTGATAGACATATATGGGTGGCAAGGTGAGTAGGGCTTAGCTTCTCCCAACACATTCATCTCACCACTATTTAATTAGCATTACATACCCTCCTCCCCCCCAAATAATCTTTAAGACAGAATTGCGCTTTTCTGCCTCTTCCTGGTTAGAGAGAAGCCAAGCTCCTCACCCCTTTTGATGACACAATCAGAAATGCCAACTGGTCCTCTCCTGGATTGTTACCTCTTTACCAAAAGATTTATTCACTACCCAAACTGTTAATCAATCATTAGAAGTTAAATTGGCATTTAAAACTAAGCACCCTAAATTCTTAAACAGCAACTAAAAAAATCTTCCTCTTCCACCTGTTAAACTTTCCGTTTCATGTGATAACATCATTTTACTTGCCAACAAAGCAAGTAAAGCAACAAAGTTGCCAGATGAGATAAGAACCACATTTCTATCAGAACAAGCAGGGGAAACTTTTACAAATATAGTATGCATTACAGGTAATATATAAGTTTATCTATATATGAGATACAGATGCATCTTCCCTTCCCATTCAGTGGGACAGTCTGAACAGCATTCTTTATTTATCGGTTTCCTACCTGAAATGTGCATCTATTTGAAATTAGAATATTCTGAATCAAAAAGAAAATCATTTCAGCTATGGAGGCAACAGAAGTAAAAGGACTCCTATAAAAGAAAGATCTTTCTCTGACCTGATCATTTAGTGTATTCAGCATGACAAACACCACCATCCACTTCTGAAAATGTTTCCTAATATTAATGATCATGGTACACATTTCAATGACAGTCATGAAACTTATCCTCCCCTTTCTCAGGTACATTACTGATATTTGGAGGCATCATGTTAAACCTTGTGCCTTCAAGTATGTTGCTTCGCCCTATTAACCTCAAATATTCCCAAGACTCTCCTTGTAAAAATAAAGGAAATGGATCACTAACACACGACAAACGTTCAGTGGCTGTCACTGACCACTGTGATGAAAATAGCAGCAAAGAAACGGAGTTGAAGGGCGGACTGGGGCAAGACTACATTGTTACAAGCAAGTGCCAGTCAACTGGAACTGCAGGATGTGTAGTTACAGTAAACTCCACTGGTTTGGAAGGGCCTGAGAAAGACCCCCCCATCAGCAACTCTTCAGATGCAGCCGAAAAGACTGAGAGCAGCTGTAATAACCTCCAGTGGGCAAAGGAAAAGCCTAAGTCCCAGTCTGCTCCTTCCAAGCAACTTCTCCTCCATCTCTCCCTGCTGAAAGATCCTTTCTTCTGCATTTTCACCTGGTCTTTTCTGTTCAGCCAGCTGGCCTACTTCATTCCCACCTTCCACCTAGCAGCAAGAGCCAGAACACTGGGCATAGACAACATGAGTGCCTCCTACCTCATTTCAGTGGCTGGTAAGCTACATTAAAAGAATGTCAAATGTCTATTACCTTCAAGAGACTTCCCCCCCCTGCTCCTACTATTTAGCCAAACCTTGATTATTTTTTTTTTTTTTTAAATCAAGTACCAAAGCTCCTTATTCAAGTCTCCTCAGCCCTTTAGGTGTATAAACCTTTAGGTTTGTACACTACAATAAGAATTCCCCTACTGTCTCCGCTAAGATTTCGGCTTTCTATTAAGGCAACTTTTATTAATATGCGATTAACAAATAAAAAACAAAAACCAAAATCAATCAATCAGTCAACCAAGCAACTGGTTAGCTTTGTGGAGACAAAGCATCTGTAACTTTTACTGCAGGCTAAGCACAGTACACTCTCCATCTCCATTTGAACTCACCTAGTCTGTTATGGCTTGGTAAAATTATAATGTTAAGAAGTTCTTGCTGTAATCACCGTGAAAACCTGATCTTTTTGGCAGTGAATACAATACTTCTAACGGGCAAGGATTCCACCCTGGAAAAACAGCCTGTATCTTAACTCCATCTCGTTATTAAATCAGTTTCTTTAAGGGGGAAAACAAAAAAGGCCTTACCATAGGGAGGAATTTCATGTATCATGGGACTTTTCTCCACTTGAGGAAAAAGTTCTGTTATTCTCTCTCACTACAATTTTAACTCGACTTACTTAAGCACACACTTTTTAAAGGCTTATGGCATTACCTTGTCACTACTAAGCCCTCACAGTCACTATTATTGGTCATTCAATTATTCTCACATGAGTTTCCACCATGAACTGCTTTATTTATATGGAACCATTTACTGTGAGGATTTCAGCAGTGATGTATATGTCACGAGGTTTATCACAGTTCAGTCTGCTTTTAAATATGGCTGTTTTGAACAATGCCTTCCACCTTACGAAAACCAAAACACACACCAAACTATGGCTGTGGGGTGTGTAAACACAATGTTTCAGATGGTACAAGTCGCATCACATTAAGAAATGGCTCATTCTTGCTCATTATAAAGGATTTTATTATACAAGGAAATTTTACCTGAAATGAAGTCAGCATCCTTGGACTGTTAGAGGATATTTGGGCTAGGTAGGCAATTACTCCTAAATAAAGAACACAGTAATTAATTTGCAAATGATATCTTGTATCAAGAATGTTGGTAGAAACACATGTAGTAAGTTGCTTGTGTTCATCCTGCATTTTCTAACCACTGGGATATAGGCAGTGGTCATTGGCATTTCTCTGGACTCCAGACTAGAATATAAAAAGTAACAGTTCAATAAAAGCAAGTTAGCTATCCTGGGTTTATGCCTTTTATTTGAATGCTTCTTCACGAAAGAAGAAACTAGGCAGGGGAGGGGGAAGAGGGGGAATAAAAAAAATGCCAAGTCTATACAGTATCCCCCACTTCGCTGGAACACAGAGTCTCATTCATTTATTGCGAGAGTCTCACCCCAAAGATGAATTTTGAACAGCTCATCTAATCCATTAGGAATTTTGGGTTACGTTTTCTTCTCAAGTTTTAGAACCATTTAAAACTATCTTTTCCCCATATCTGTTCAATCTGTGATTACACCCCTACTGCAGAATACAAAATCTGCTGCATTTCAGACAATCATCATGCATCATGGATGACAGATCTATTAATGGCTATTGAACAGAATGGTTAGACACGTTTCCTTCAGCATCTCTAAACCAATAGCAGTGGATATCAGGAAGGGTATTGAATAGGGGATAGGATCACTCTAGAAATATCTGATTCAATGCTCCATAGCATCCAACCCTGCTCCTGCCAAGAGACAGGATACTGGGCAAAATGAACTACTGGTCTGACCCAGGATAGCACTTATTTTTTATCATGAAGTAGCACCCCCCCAAGTTTATTTTAACAGTTTCTAAATGATTTAGCTATAGCTTTCAAGATTTTCTGTATTTCTCTAGGGATCACAGAGACAGTAAGCCAGCTGCTCTCAGGGTGGATTGCTGATCAGAACTGGACCAAGAAGTATCATTATCATATGACTTACCTCACCCTGTGTGGCATTACTAACCTGTTGTGCCCGCTGGCTACTTCTTTCCCATTACTTATGACCTATACAGTAGCTTTTTCCATTTTTGGCGGTGGATACCTGGGTCTGCTGCTCCCTGTGCTGGTGAGTAGAGAATCTCATTAAGATGATAAATATTTTGCACTTTCAAACAAAGATAGGCAAAGACTCTGAATCTTATGGCTACATTTTAAATGACCGACTTCTCTGAGATGTCCTGAGGACACAGCTATCTTAACATCAAGACATCTGGAGAACGTTAGCCTAAAACTATGCTTGAATGCTAAAGCAAATAAAGTCATTCACAGACCAGATATACTAAATTACTGGAACTCCCTTCACAACATAATGCCAGTCATCTAACATAACCAACTGCTTTCTGTCTTTCTAGATGTGATTATAGCTTATTTTCTATTGTACCCTCTCTAACAGAAACAAGGATGACTCCAGTAAATCCCATTCATTTATAATTACAGTGACCATACATCCCAGTTTGGCCAGGACAGTCCCAGATATTGTAGGCCGCCCCAGCTGGTTGGTAAATATGGAAACAGAAGTCCCAAACTGGCACCACTCCACCTGTACTGCCCAGCCCAGCTGTCCCTGAACACTGGCTGGAGGTGGAGTGGTGCCCAGCCCAGCCCAGCCAGCCCCACTTTTGCCTGGCGCAGGGTTAGGCTGGGGCAAGGTAGGGTCGGAGGAGAGTGCTGCTGTGAGCACAGGCTGCTCATGTGCGCACACGCGTGAATGCAGCTTCCTAGGTGAACTTGTATTTTGGCACCTTTTGGTGCCCTCCTGAGTAGCAGCTGGGGCAGGGATCTGCTAGGGTGATCTATATCATCACCCTATTTATAACCTAAGGCAACCCTGGCAAGTTTAAAGGCTGTGAATATGTAGTGCAGAATGCAGCATTATCACTTAATCAACTTCTATGCTAGTTAAGGCACGCTACAGTGTAACATTACACGGGCAAGATTTGCACCAGTATACATCTGCACTACAGTTCAGCAAGGAATGGATTCAGAGTTTAATACATCTTCAAGTCTTTGAAGAGGGTAAATTTAAAACATATGTACAGCCCATAACCAACATCCTAATGTTTTCAGTAGTCACCTTGCCAAATCAAATCTGAATCAAAAAAAATCAAAGCTGAATTTGAAACCAGCATAGCAAACATCTTTCAGACTCTTTTCTGAGAGTAAATAGTAGCCCCCCGCCCCAAACACTTGGCACTTGAACAATGAACATTATATAAATAATCATTCTGGTTCCATGAACAGGTGGATCTTGTAGGGGTCCCCAGACTCCACAGTTACTTAGGATTTGCCTCATTCTTTGCTGGGATAGCAGCCATCGCTGGACCTCCTATAGCAGGTAATACGTGAGGAATATTTTCTCTTCATCCTCTTGATAGATCATATTCTTAGTTCCTCTGGGTGCACCTCAGTGCTGGAGTGAAGTCTGAGATCTAAACTGAAAGGTTCTCTTAATGACAGCTTTTTTTTAATCTGAAAGAAAAAACTAATTCCTTACAAAAAGCTGTAGCAGTTTCACAAATGAATAGGAAATTAATTAATAAAACTCAAACCATAATTATGCCCTGCTCATAGCTTCAGCTTAGCCTTTGTTACAGTTGAGCTTAATGCAAAAAAGATTTGAAAAAAGGGAGTGCAGTGAGCCTAACACTAGGAAGAGCAGATGCTATATTCGCATTATTTTTCAAAGAGCAGAGACTCTGAAGTGAAAGAGGTAGTTTAAGTGGTTACCTCCTATCTTGAGCAGAGTTAGAATTCATACTGCTAAATAAAAGTAATCACTTAACTGATTTAGGCGCAAGCACAGAAATCAAAACTTGCTGTCCACTCCACCATCCCCACTTCCAAAAAACAGAGGTGTGGGCCTTACTTTAATGCATTTTGGTTGATGTACCAATTAATTCAAGCTCAAGTGGTTCTTTGTTCACACAGACTGAAAAATCTGCATTCTGCTTTGGTTGCTTCTACCCAGGACAAAGCCTGTCCTCTCACTGAAGCTTTAATCTTACCTTCATACCTAAAACATGATCAAACTCTTCTGCTATTCCCAAACTGCTGCAAAGTCGAACATCAGGGGATAAATGCCATCCTGTTACTGTATTAAGAATACAAGATAAAAAAGTGCCAACAGTTTTTTTTATGTGCTCCACTCCATTGATCAGCTCTTTCTTGCCTGGTTAAACACTTTGTTCTCAATCTGCCTTGTGTTTTACTAAGAGCACTACGCTATAATGTTTTACTAGCATACTAATGTATGCCACATTGGTTAGCACCGTGAAAGTCATGCCCCTAACAGGCATAGCTGTACCAACAAAACCCCCTACTACATGTAACTTATATCAGCAAGTTCACTAGTATTACAAAGTATACTGTTCAAAGAAATGACTTAGTTATACTGGCTAAAGAACTCCTTTTGCCAATATCAGCTGTATAAAAAAAGCTATATTGGTATAATTATTCTAAGGCTTTTTGTAAAATTAAGTGAACCCTTAGCAATTTATATGAATATTTCTGTATTTCCTCCTTTTTAATGTGCATCATACCTGACAATATTTACTGCACCTTTTAATTATTTGTAATCTCTCCCCTTTACAAGATTTTTTTTTTTTAATCCTGAAGCCTCTACTAGTCAACATATTCACTTTTTTGACTTTGTATCTATAATCAGGCTTTTGCTTAAAGCTGGGGTCCAACGTGCATCAAGTGTGCCACAGGCAGCATGTGCAGCCACTTCTTTTGGCACTGAGCAGATCCTACAGGGAGCAGGGAGAACAAAACAGGGAAAGGCTGGGAGAGCAGTGCAATGGATCAGTTAGGGGAAGGGGACTGGTGTAGAACTTGGGGAAAGAGCAGGGCTTACCTTGTGACATACCAGAAAGTTTAGCCCTCGGTGGCTTAAAGCATTAGATTTACAGACCTGGCAATCAAAGGTCATGGACAGCTGTTAGATTTGTAGCACTATAGAAGTGCCACACAACTATGAAGCACTAAAAAGTGTAGCGCAGTAGGCACAGATGTGCACAGCCCCCTGGCTGCAGCACTACAAAGTCACTGTGAAAGCAGTCAGAGGCATGTTCTCCAGCCAGGGAGTCATAGGGGGCTGCTGAGGCCTGTAGGTCTGCTCCCTCTCCACCACAGGGGAAGGACAGTCTGTCAGTGATAGGGGGCTGTGGCAAGCAGCGCTGCAGCCACCATTCCCAGCAGGACTGCAGCTCTGCTTGACGCAGGTGAGCCCAAGCCCAGTTTTGGTCCTGCACTTACTGACAACCTGGTCCCAAAAGGGAAGGGTCACAGGGCTACACACAGTAACTGTCAACCACACCCCTTCCTCCCTTACAAGGGAAGGAGTGGAGCATTGCAGGATGCTGGGGGACCAAAAATGTCCTACAGAGCTACCGTGCACTGTACAAATATTATGTGTAGCATTACAAGGGAGGTCCTGCTTCATCCAGGAATTTGTCATGCTTCCATGTTTGCTGTGCTTTAGGGTACATGAACACCTATTCCCTCCACTTCTGTAGTGCTACAAGAGCATACATAGCCTTACAAATGTAATGTCTGTCCTTGGCCAAACTTGTCAAAATAAGTGGGATGAGAGAACCAGAAATAGGAGACAATGAAACCAGCAAGACTACTGAAGCAGCCTCATTTTTCCAACCCCTTCCATTGTGCATGTCACTTTCTCCCAGATGGGAAAACAAGATGGGAAAGTCCATGCGATACCATTGTACCCTGGACACAAAATGCTCCAAAAGAAACTTTACAATATTCTCATTCAAATCCAGCTGCATAAGCATGAAACTTGCACATGCTGGAAGTTAATCAATAAGTCAATGTTTGCAGAAACATTTGCTCCTAGCAGAGCACTTTAAAAAGTTAACTAAAGAAAGAGTAAATTACTGCTACTATTAGAGGTAGCTCCTGAAGTTTGTCTTGACTGGATTAGCTGAACCACCCCTAACAAACTGAGTATTTCTAAACCTAAGGCAGACTTTAAATAAAAAGAAAAAAAAAAAATCTGCCAGCTCAAACTATTCTCTATGTTACATGGTTTGGAGATGTTAGGGTCCATATTCCATACATTAAAAACACAACAACAAAACACCCATTGAAAATATATAACCAGGAAAAAAAATGTTCCTTAATAAGTCTGGCTCCTCCATTATTGCTTTATGGTCAAGTCCTCTGTAACTGGCTAGACTCCCAGGGCTTCAAAGGTTTGAAGGCTCAGTGGCCAGTGGTGCCCACTTACCTGCTGATCCTGTAAAGACACAGCTGCTGGATGCTGCTTTGACTTTCTGGAAAAGAAAGACAAACATTTAAGACAAAAAGAAAAAGCTTCACAGAAGAACTACAAACTAGATAGCAGCATTTTTTTCCACATCAGTTAGAGCCAAAAGTAAGGAGACAGTTTGTAGAAAATGTTCTCTGAGCACTGTAACAGCATACAAGAAACCCTAGTTCCCTCAGTGGGGAAAAAGGAACTGAAAGACCAGTACTAACGCCTGTACTTTCAAATGCAGCATAGGCATGTCCTGAAAAAAAAACTTCAAAATGTTTCCTTGTAGACCAAGGATTTACTAACATTATTTACAGGGACCCTGCTTTTCAGAATTTTGCACTGAAAAAGAAAAAAAAATCCACCCTCCCTCCCCCCACAAATAAGAGAGCAGAGAGCCCATTAAGACATCCCGCCGATCCAAGTCTCTCAACAGTATGTGCTTAAGAAACCTGATGTGAAAGCTGGTACAGGAAGTAAGTGCTATCTACTGGTATACTCTGAACATAGATGAAGAGAAAGTCAGATTATCAAGTATCTTAAATAGTCATACCTGCTTGTCTATCCATAGCCCAAGCCATCTCAAGTTTTTTGGACTTGAGGCCTCTAAAAAACTTGCGTGAATTGAGCGGTGCCCAATTTCAAACACTAACTTGTATACTAGTGCTTGCTTCCGGGGGCGAGACTGTCCAGGCAGAAGCAAACCTGAACTTGCGCTTATCTTCTCACACCTCATGACAAAGCTCAATGACACCCTACGGTTCTGTAGCATCCTGGCTAAGAATCACTAAGCTAGACTCTCTCCATCATGTAGCTGACAGAAACAGGAGCAGTTACGACACCACTGCTGCATATTTCTTCCCAACCTACCTATGGGCAGAAAGGTATGAGAGGAGACTGGGATTAAATCTATGGTACAGTCACCTACTCTGGCTATCTTCAAAAAACGTCTGGATCCTCACCTTGCTGGGGTCAAATGACCCCAGCAATCTTTCCTGCCCAAGCGCAGGGGGGCTAGACCTGATGATCTCAAGAGGTCCCTTCCAGCCCCTAACATCTATGAATCCTGCAAGCACTTTTTGCATGCAAGCAGTCAGTTTGTTAACGAGACTATACACATGTGGTCGTATAGTCTACCTGTGGGTTATCTTCCCTCTATTTTAAATAGCAAAGATATAATCGAATGTCGCCTATGTGTCTAGTGGACACAATTATCTCTCTCCATTTTCTGGCCAAAGGAAGCCTACAAAACTCATAAGTACTTAAGGGTCTGTTGTAAACATTCTGTAGTAAAAAGGTTTGTGGAAGAGAGGAGGAAAACTAAAGAGAATTTATGAAGGATTCCTTGGTACGGTCCCATCTTTTCTTTTCCGTGTACGTTCCAAAATGAGGTCCTGGAAGGCTTTTCCTGGGTGAGAAGTCCAGCAGCTTTAATAACTGAATTGTTATATCTTCTCCAGGTTGGCTGTACGATTACACGCAGACATATGCCTGCTCCTTCCTCTTTGCTGGAACCTGTGCGCTCATTTCACCCATTTCCTTCTTCTTTGTGCCTCTGGCCCAGAAATGGAAGCTAAAAAAAGAAGATGGTTTGAGCATAATTACAGCTTAGCTGAAGAAGTTTTGCTGCAGTTGGGACGGGACAGTTTGGCTTGTGTACAATAAGAAAGTGAACATTAGGAGGCGTTCTTCACCAAGTAATAAAAAGACACCAAGATTAAAGAGAAGTGTCATGTTTGAAGACAGAGACTCAATTTAACTTACTCTGCTTAAATGTTATTGCTTCATGCGACTGAAGTGGACTGAATTAGTTTTAAGTTTTACTCAAAACATCCAGGTGAAGATGCATTTCAGTCACTTTTTGGCTCCTAAAATATCCTGTTTGGTAGGAAGCCTAGTTGTCTTTTATCAACTTTACTGCTTCCGTTTTTTGCAAAGATGTAATACATTTAAACATCATTAGTCAGAGCCTTAGTTTTAGAAAAATCATTTCCATTTCTTCAGCTCACATAACCAGTGATTTTAGCCTAAACAGTAAAAAACAGACTCACTTTCAGGATAAAGAACTGTGATCTTCAGAGGAGCTGTAACAGAACTTCTTGCTTATGAGGTATATGCATCTGGAACAATGATCAAGAAAAAGCAGAGGAAGTACTAAAAAAAAAATAAATAAAAAAAAGATGAAGCAATTTCAAAGAAACTGAAACAAAATAACTGTTTTCAACAACAAAGGAACACTACCATGGCTGCTAAAATACAACCTACTAATAGCTCCCAACTACAGGTCATGTTGCATCTATCATTGCATATAGAATTGTGTAACCAAAAGCACTGCTAATTAAAAAAATACTAAGATAAAGTAAGCTGGTGTTTAGTCTTCCATTCATTCAGTGAGCTACAATTATATGATGTATTTTTTCATTAAGGAAGTCACGCAGCTCAAGTGTGCGTTTGAAAAAAATTGGGAAAAGAAATAAAACTGTAAAAGAGATCACCCCTTCAAGTAAAGAGAACAAGGAAACCAAAACCAACTCTTTTTTTCTAGTTCAGTAAGTCGGCGCTACCATATAAGTCAGAAAAGTGCAAGTACGCCAGGCAAGATGGTTTTTTGTTTTTAGACGTATTATATTAGGGCTTTAAAAGCAAAGACTGAGGCCTCGATGTGCCACGCACTCTGAATACAAGAAAACCCTGCTCCAAAGTTTTTGCTGTCTGCCTAGAACAATGAGCAGGCAAACAAAGGTACAAGACGGGTACACCAGGCAAGCTAACTCCTGTTCCAAGCATGTCACATGATAGCAGACTTAACAGCTCTCGAGACATGCATCAATGCTCTTCTTCATCATACTCACTCCTCCACAACCCCCGTTCAAGTGACTGGGTCATGCATTACATATTGGAATACTAACAAGAGATTTGACATGTCTGTAAATGCAGTTTCAAAGACAAGGCCAAAAAAATTCACGTCACCTCATTTACTTGGACCTACATATTAAGTGGGTCTACTGAGGTAGCATAATTTTTTACTTGTTCTAGACAGTGTGCTCAGTATGTGGGAAATAGGATTTTTCTTCCTACTTTTTAGTTATCAGTTTGCAACCCTTTTCCATATTTGTGAGAGTTAACATTTGAGCCAATTTATGCCCAAAATATTTCCTGTATTTAAAGTCAAATGCTTGGCCATAACATTAACAGTTTCATTCAGCATCCATTCTTTACATTTAGCTGGACACATCTGACACCATAAGAAAGCAGAAGCATGAAAATGTTTAAAGTCACCTCTGAAGGGAAAAATCCTCTTACAGATGCTTTGGTTTTCCTCACACTACACTGGTTTCATACCTTATCACCAACTATTTGAAACCTATTAAATGGATGTAGAATATACAGCAATTTTAAGCTGCAACCATTTCAGTGAGTAGCACCAAGCATTTTCTAAAATGACAAAAAATTATTTCCATTACAAAAATGTTCTTTTAAAAAGGTAAGTGGTTATTTCAAGCATGAAAGCAAGAGTGAGTGAGTGAGTGTTTACATTACATACTTTTCTGTATCTTCCTCCCAAGGTAAACACACAATCAAATCATATAATATTTATATTTAGATATAAATATAGCTTTATTAAAGAACCCAAGGCAGTGTTGTAGGTAACAAATGAACTAAAAGGCAATCAGCCAAGTTCTGCAGTCGTGTAACAAAATAATTTCAAAACAGCTGTGCCTGCTCATACCAGGAGAGAATTTAGGCCTTAAATCTGCAGCATTTGGGAAATGTGCAATTTTTCCAAGGTCTATTCTAAGCACTCACAGCTTCAATGATGAGATCTACAGGCAATGAGCATTTCCAGAAGTCAGTCCATTCAATTTCCAGATGTAGCATCAAATGTTGCACTCTGATTTGATGAGGTCAAGTCAGTCTTAAACCCATGACACAGGAACAAATAACTAAGCTTCTAGCACAGGGGTCCGCACCCTATGGACTAGATCTGGCCTGCAAAGAGGTCCAATCCAGCACAGGGAACTAGTGGCGCAGAACTGCGTTATGCCATGCACCCTTCTGTTCTTCCAGTATATCTGTGCTACCCTTGCTGCAGAGATCAGATATGTGCAGCAAGGTGAATGCAGCCAGCCAACTGCTCTGGGGGTGCGAAGGCAGCCAAGTCAGAAGCTCTGGCCTAAGCCAAAGAAAGGCTGCTGGCCACTGATCTAGCAGGTCATCTTTCAACTGAAAGTGGCTCTTATAAATAACATGCTTCTAAAAAATGAGACCCCTCAAGATCTCAAACATGATAGCATAACTCTTTTAAAAAAAGAAAAGAATAGGTACTTTTGTCTTAGGCAACTTGTTCATTCTGAACACTTTGTCAAGCTGCTAAAAAAAAAAGGAGTATGGCCTCCTGTTATCCAAAGCATTTGTCTTTTCAAAGCCCCTGGACTTCTGTAGATCTAAAAATGACATATTAGGACATTTTAAAGTGCCCTTACAGTACAGCTACCCATCTTGGTCCAGGCTTGGACCCAAGGACCAGTTTGGGTGGAAAGCACCTAAACTATGTCCCTGCATTAGCAGTTCAGTGCCACAGACCCAAAGCTACACCTATGCAATTTAAATGGTCACATTGTCATTTTCCAGCCAACTTGACCTACCCCAAAATGATCAACTGTAATTCCATCCAGGAAGAGCACACACCAACTGCTGAAACTTCCTTAGCCTGACGAAGGGTTTTTGAACTCAAAAGCTTGTTTAATAACTATTCTCCAACTATTTGGGTTGGTCTAATAAAAGATATCAAATTCACCCAAGGAACCTTGTCTGCCAACTGTAATACATGCATTCCTAAATCTAATAACCATGTCACAAATTTTAGGGTCACCTAGGCAAACAACTGAATTCTGATTTCTGCTGCTCTACCTCCTCACATCTAAATAAAATCCACTCCAATTAATGATCGCGGGGTTCCCCTAACACAGTGGTTCTCAACTGGGGTGTTGCGAGACTTTCTTAGGAGTGCCACAGCACAGGTGCTGTCACCAGGTAAAGCTGCTCCCTGTGCCTTGCATGCAGCAAGACCATGAAGGGCCAAATCAAGGGTTGGCACTCCTGCCTGCATTAGAGTTACGTGATAAACGCTTGTCCAGGAAACACAGGCACACAGGGCAGTTTTACCAGGTGGCAGCTGTTTCTCCAGGCTGTTGCACAGCTGCTGCAAGGCAGTCTGCAGGGAGCCAATCCCAGCAACAGCAGCTACTGCCACCACTGTTAGGTAAGGCCATCCTATGCTTGCCCTCACTACCTCCTCTCTTCCCCTCCCTCCCACCCCAACAGCTCTCAGGTGCTTGGCACAACACCCCCATTCCCATCATCCCCCCAACCATCTTCCAATACCCTTTTCCAATCTGGCTCTATACACAGGGCAACTTCACCCGGCTGTGACAACGGGAGCACCCTGGCTGAGCACCACTGAAGTAAGCCGAAGAAGTATAACAGTGGTGCTCACCTAGAGGGCTGCCAAATTCTGAAGTTATGGAGAGGTGCCCTGAATCTAAAAAGGTTGAGAACTTCTGATGTAACCCAGTAAAACTTGCCGTCACTTGAGCCACTGTTTCTTACTCCTTTCCTTTGAGAGAAACAGCAGAGAGTCCATTTTCTCTCATCTTTCCTAGTCTCTACTGGTATCTATGCCACTATTTCCTTCCTGCTGTTTTCCTTTTCTACAAAAGAACTTGATAGTTTTCTGGGGGAGTCCGATAACAAAATGATAAGTGGCTCAGAGGCTTTTCTATTTTCTGTGGCTCTCTCCCAAGGTAAACACCACTGACTCTTACTCTAGCTCTTGTCCAAATAGAAGTTTTGCCCACATTAAGGAGGTTTTCCAGGCCCAAACCAGACAAAAATATTCCATCATATACCCAGTAACCGCCAGCATTATTTTTAAAAAATCCCTTAAGGCAGTGGTTTTTTTATAAAATGAACCTTCTCCCCAGCTGCAGTGTACAAACCCATGTTTAACAGGCCTAATATTTGAGAAGATCCTTAAAACTATTTTTAGGTGATGGGGAAGGACATTTAGTAAAATTCAGACTCCCATTAAGTTTAGCTTTGCACTCATATCCCAACAAGGTTAAGTATAGTCTGTTCTCCCCCTGTTTTTGGTTGATAACAAATATAATGCTGTTAAAAATACAACACTAAGAGTCCTAGAAACAAAAGTTGGCTATTAATTTGTAAATAAATCATAAAGATGGTATCAAGAATGCAAGCCTCCCAATAGGCACTCAGCACCCCTGGCCTCAAAGCACCACCTCACAAACGGGTGAAGACTTAACTTTCCTAACTTTAACAAAAGCCAGTGAACACCTTTGATGCGAGCTCCTCTCCCACTAGTGGCTGGGCTGAGACCTTCCATCTCAATGTTAGAAAAAACCTAATGTCAATCCTTGCATCCCAGAAAAAATGTTAATGGTATTTATGCAGGTGTGCAAATGAATTTAAAGACTTGGTGCAATACTTTTGGCTGAGTTTCAATCCAAAACTCTAGGAGCCTGCAGCTACACAAAGCATTTATGATGAAGATCAAGCCTAAGCCAAAGTAGGTTCCCTGCATACAGATACCACTCTCTTGAGTAAAGAAGCAAGTCTCAAGGGAACAGTACCTACATCTTCAGATTAAGTCCTTTGTTTAGCTGCAGCATCCCCCCGTGGACCTCCCTCTACTAAACAAGATGGATGTAGCAGCTGTACAGAAGTACCCACAGGATTGGGTTGGTGCTCTGTCTTTTACAATTCACCTGGTATTTGCAGAGTAGCTATGGGTCAACAGTGAAACAAGACACTGAAAGGTAAATACCACACCAAAAGGCAGTCAGACTCAGGATGGCAAAACTCATTGGGCACAGCTACACAAGATGCTTTACTGTGCAGCAGAATAATTTGATGCACAATAAAGCGTCACCATCTACACATCTGCAGCAATTAGGGCGCAGTAGACTAATTTTCTGCACTGCCAGATGGATAGCACTTGTATCTGATGGGACTAGCAGCACGGTAAATTACCGCGCTTAAACACACGTGTAGATGGTGACATCAGGATTAGTTTACTCGGCTCTTTAACTGCACATGCAGATGTGCCCACTAGGGTGAAAATCATTTTGAAAATGAAAAAGAAGCTCAAATGAATTAAGCAGCCAATTCCTCTTGAAGTCTGATGGGCTCCCAAACACCCCTTGGCTCCTTCAAAAATCCCAGCTCTGCTAGATTTAATTAATAAAAATTAATAAATATGCAAAAAGAACTTCCTTTTGTTTTAGGCGGAGGGGGCTGTTTTATTTTTTGTGAATTTCGGTAGCACAAGATTTAAGAGGAAAGACTGATCAAAATAAAACTCAGGATCTGTCCAACAAAAGAGTCTAGAGAATAATGTTCCGATTGAGAATTACCTGCTGCTGGCTTTCAGACTACTCAGTATGGTATCTTAAGACTCAATAGACAAATTTCAGTCAATTTAACCACTACGTGGCTAAAACACATTATATAAAAGTTATGGAAAGAGCTATTTCTTGTGATTAAATTTAGTGGGTCATATTTGCATTAGTAATTTTAGTGCTCATGAAGCACGCTCACAGACAACTCTAAAAACTGCAAGACATTTATCCAGTAATCAAAGATAATTAAAGTTTCCTCACACTTCCCTAACTGCTGGGGTTAGGTTCCCAAACTGCAGGCACTTCTCCTAATAGAGCTTACTTGAGTCACCTCAGAAAAGGGAGAGCAGAATTCTCACCACAGCCCATTTGATATCATGGCCTTATTGCAGCTAAAACTGCAAATGAGGGCCAACCGTGATTGACAGGTGCCCACAAAAATCATAAAGTTGGATCAAGTCCAACTTATTTAACACAGGTCACCATCAAAAACTCTTACAAAAACAAATTTTCACTCAGATCTTATTGGCTTTGTTGCTACAGAAATAGAGGTAAAATTTTGAAAAAAAGAGAATGAGCTCATATTTTAAATCCTTACCTTATATATTTGATGAGCCAGTGCCTGTTTTGTACAACAGCAGAAATCATCATAAATGCATGGGACTCTGACTTCCAGTTGGAAGCTTTCAGTTTCTTCTTCCTTATCTGTGGGAATTTACACTGGATCATCAAAAGTCAAAGGAAAGGTGTGAAAATATTTTCACACTACACAAAATAAGGTTCGTCCCTGCCTTGTATTTTGCAGACTTTGCCTATTTTTCTGGGGGGGAAAGTCTCTAATGATCAAGAGTAAGAACTTCACGTTATCACTGCTAGATGCCGTCTGTGTAAGCGCCAAGGCCTTGTGTACCCAGAATATTGACCACAGTAGCTATTTTAAGATAAGTTACTATTCTAAAACAAAGCAACTCATTTTGCAATAGAGTCTACACGCAGCTGTTCCAAAATAACATTCTGAAATCATTTCCCCATGTAGACAATAAACTATTTGTGAAACTAGCTAGAGAATTAAAACCCACCTAAAGGCAACATAGCCAAGCAGTTTGAACACAGCAGTTGCGTCACAGACTCTTCACTTTAGTTCCAACTCTGCTAACGGCCAGCTATAGCATTAGACAATTAACTTCACCCCCGTGCCCATTTTCCTATTTATAAAATGGGGTTAATAGGATTCAGTGCACTAGGAAATATAATGCATCAAATAGGATGCTCATTAGTTATGAGAAATAAAGCATCCTTAAACTTCACCTATTTTTAAAGAGCAAAAAAGGAGTTAGCTACATTGGTCTGAAGCCACGCAGAAAGGTTAGAGGTGCACCTTGTATGCTAACTGAATGAGTTATGTCTAAGCTTTCATGAGCAACAGCTCACAAAATAAGAGTGTGCGTACTTAAGAATAGCACCTTTTAGTGTATATTGCACAGTAGTGCTTTTTTGGCTGAAGGTGCATCATAAACACACCCCAGGGGAAAAGAACTACACCCCAAATAAACTGAGTGGCAATCTGTGCTTACTGAAATTACATAACATGAAAAACAGAACTCTTTTCAAAAGTTTAGTTTACAGCATGATTTAAAAACCTTGCAGACGAGAAGTGGGGGTTTTTTAAGTGCCACGTTTAACTAGTTTTCCAATGATGTCCACATGAGTTCTATCGCTGTGCTCAACAGGACCAGGCCACTTGAAAACCCTAAGAGTTTTAATTCAGGTTATTACAGGACTACAGAATGACACTGCCCTAACAAAGTTTCTGAACTAGTTACTACTCCATTAATTTACTCTTGTGGAGCATAAAGAATTATTATTATTATTTTAGTCTATGGGTAAAGTTTTCAAAAATAAGAGACTGAAGAGTCAGTGCCACTTTGGAACTTTGGATCACCCAGTGGCCTAGAAGAGCAGGGGCAAAGTGTCTGAATACTGCTCAATAGAAAGTCCCTCTAACACAACTGACTGGTACAGAAAAGGGATTTCCCTATTTTTCAAGTATTAACAAGGCAGCGAAAGCGGTAAACAAAAATTCCCATGGATCCAAAGGACCTCATTTTAGATATTAAAGGTTCACTAAATACCATGAATGTTTTGGCACAGGCTAGTCAAGGAAGTTGCTCCTCTAATCCAACTGTTTGACGTAAGGAAGATCAAAGATTTGTTAGAAAGTATCTGATGGTTAAGAATAGACTGGTAATATCCTTCCCAATTTCTTTTGAGGTCAATTTTAGAGTTAGTGGACAGCGTGCGTTTGGCAGACATAAAAATAATGTGTTTTATGCACTGATCCACCCAATGGGTACAGTGCAGGAAACAACAATATAAGTTTACATGTATACTGCTCCAGTAAGTTGTCTCAACTATAATAGTTCTCTTGCAGGGTCAAGAGATTTACTTTCTCATGGAGCACCCCTCTGTCAAGCCTGAAACCAAGGGGTCCAGCACACTGCACTAAGGCTCCCTTATTCTTTTGCATACAGACCTGAACATTTTTTTTTTTTTTTTAAATCACAAACCACAAGCAAGTAGCTTGTTTAGCCAAGGAAAAACCTCATAAACATTCACAATACAACCTTCTGTACACAGACCTTGCTAATGCTTAAACACTTATTTCCAGATCTTCACAACAGCTCTTGAAAACCACAGCCTATTCAAAGTTAGGATTTCAAGCACCAGAAATCATCCTGGCACCTTAACTATGACACTGATGTAGGCCAGATCAGAGTAGAAGCAAGTTGTCTTCCTATCTGATGCGATCTGCGTATAAGGCTAACAAGTGAAGAGGAAGGTGTAGACTGAACATGAAATGCCTAAAAGCTCATTTGTTAAAAGTTGCAGCTCCCATAAGGAAGAAAGCAATTAAAAAATACCATGGAAGCAGAATTTCTGGATTACACTATAAATAGGATAACAGATACATCTTAGTATTAATTTAGAGAACACTGCCAGTATGCCGTGTACCTCAAACCTGTTTAGTACCTGGTCACAGAATCACACTGGTATTGAAATGGCTCCAAAATCAAATTAAAAAAAAAATCTACAAAATGAGGCTGATCTTATGCTCAAAGTCTAGTATTAATATGAATATATCTAATTCTCCAGCTACGTGTGTATTACTTAAATGCAAAAAACACCACTTAGGTAAACACCGCACAAGGTAGTACCAGGGTCTGTACTGCCTGCTTCCAAATCCAATCCCCAGATAATATTCTATTGAACGAGGGCATTTCCAACATAAACCGAGGATGAAAACACTTAAACTTCATAAAGGGCCCAATCAGACTTCTGTTTTCAACCATAAGAATCCCACGCTCCAACAGCAGTTGGGTCGGGTCCTCCATTGGCTTATATTTATAAGAAAAAGTTACATTGTCCCCCTTTATCAAGCTCAGGTTATGGGCTAACCTACAGTTAAAAGAACAAACCGAAAACATTTCTCACTTACTCCCCATCCCCTAACTCAGCCAAAATACTTGCTTATTCACCACACTGAGACGTGGGACAGAGATAAATTAATGCCCAAGATAGAATTTCTTGCCATTTTATAATAAAATAGCTGCACAACCCAAGAACAACAGAACCCCTGCTGATATCAGTGGTAAGCAGAATTTGTGCAGGTCTAAGAGAAGACTGACATTTTAACTTATTTACAATGCAGCCACAGCAGACAACAGCACAATACCAAAGTGTGGGTGTGAATTCAAACAACCAATTCCCCATCCATTTAGCTAGAATCAAGTTTACACTAAAGTGCAGTTTTAATTAAATGGTTCACCTTATCAAACAATTTTCCCATTTAGATTTTGTTTATCTGAAGTCCCATTAGCCAAATTCTTTGTATCATTATCCTTTACAACGATTAATTTTAACAAAAATGTACAGTTACCTGGAAGTTTAGGTGTCCCTCTAACCAATCCAGAGGGGCTGACCAATCCTGTGAAGAAATAACTCACCATTACAGAGCAGCCATAGGAGAGTTACCCTGAGCCACATACCAAAAATTAAGATTACATTTAAACACAGAAAGAGTAGAACAGTCTTCTAGCAAGATTTATGCTTAATATGACCTCTTATGGACTAGCCCCAAAAAGGTACTATCCTGCATTTGCAAGGAAGTTCCAACTTCTTATGGCCAAAGGGCATGAATAAACCCAATCACCCAGACCTACCCATCCAGACTTCCTGCCCAACCATACAACCATTTTCTTGTTGATCCCCAGTTGTTTGGGTAACAATAGCACACCCTCATCGCTCTTGCTGGGATTGGAAACCCAGCCAGGTGAACTCAGTGCCAAGGAGGCTTCAAACATACCTCCCATTTGTCGCACTACTGCAATCCCAAAGTCTATGTACATTCAATACAATACAATTGAACTTAAACACCAGATTTAAGATCGGCAAGGCTGAAGATGAAAGAGTAAAAATAGTTCAGACCATAATAAACACAAAACTCCTCAGGAGAAAACTCAAGCCCCAGTTTGAGTGCATCTGCTCTAGACCACTTGCTTATAAGATTAACCCCATGTTTATTATACCATTATCCCATGAACAGAATAGACAAATCTGCTGGTCTAATTGTCTTGTTCTCACTATGCGCACGTACATTCAAAGTTTAAGCAGTGTTCAGTGTTGTTAGTATTAACTCAAGCATTATGTGCAAGCTAAGTGACAACTCTCCGGTTTGCCAAGAAAGCCTGCCACTTTACTCATAGGACCAGCATCTGGCATTCCTAATTGCTAGAGGGAACTTGCAACCTCTTAACAGGAACCTGTAGGACCAAACTAAAAAAGGAACATTAAGTGGCACTGAAGAGTTCAGTCCAGCCCTCAGGTTGGTG
Source organism: Alligator sinensis (assembly GCF_000455745.1). Taxonomy (NCBI): domain Eukaryota; kingdom Metazoa; phylum Chordata; order Crocodylia; family Alligatoridae; genus Alligator; species Alligator sinensis. Next base: position 2,233,393 of record NW_005842137.1, read on the forward strand.
GTCCTGATGCTCTGCTTGGGATGAATGCATTAGTAAGAGGTTAGTATTCAGCCGCAGGGCAGCAGGTATCAAAGAACAAGGTTAAAACAAAACCATTTTCCTATACATCATGATTTAGTTTGCCCTCTTAAAACCCCCTTACCTGTTTATAAGATTTATACAGCTGTTTGCCACGGGAACAGACACCTTGCAGAACACAATCGTGGCTTCCTTGGTTGAGAAGCACCTGTTGCCTAGCAATCATCCTGCACGGATACAGGACAGCACTAGGGTTCTTTATCCACAGTAGCTTAAGTATTTCAAGGCAACCAGGGCAAGCTTGCATTTCAAGGTGTCTTCATCTGCATGTCAGACAGCGACTAGTTAATTCTAACAAAGACTGGCAAACATAATGCGAGAGGTTTCTGAAGCCAACGATGCAGCTGTGTTAGCTTCCTCTTGAGCTCTGGTGTTGTCAAATACGCCCCGAAGTCTCCTGCAGCAGACATGGAGTTGTACTCCTGTACTGGCACAGCCTTCCACAGCTCAGGAGCCCCCATACAGGATAATGCAGGAACTACAGCACACAATTTTTCAAGGATGCCTCCATTTTTTCCTCTCACAATCTGTACTATAAATGAGGCAACTGCAAGCAAACATGCAGTTGTACCTACGAAACGGTCAGGGTGCATGCACATCCGAGGCGTGTGGAACATTTGCTTCAAAACCGGTCAAAATAAGGCACTGATACCAACGCGAGCGTTTTAAATTACAAACTCTAGCTCTCAGGAACTCTTCATCCATTCAGAACTAAACCCATCACTGCATAACTCTGGTGAAAAGCCCCTGGAGACGGAGGAGCTCCTCAAGCATGTCAGGAAAGGTTTTATTAACAGCATTTAACACTTTAAAGGACTCATTTCTGTTTTCTTTTGGCAATTTGGTGCAAAGGTTTACGTGCAAGATTCAAAGCAATTTCAAACTTTCTTCAAATTAAAAAAATCAAAACTAAAGCCAAACAAGTTGGGTGAACAAAATAAATCAGAAACTTAAAATTCAGGAACTCCAGCTCTTCAAACCAGCGAAGCCCCAGACTTGTACACGGTTCTGAGACTTAAGATGCTTTCCCTGCTTCTTGCATGCCAGCATCAGCACCGTTTCCTCGTAAGGATGAGGAGTTAAGCAGCAAGTGACCCCCTTCACTGCAACCAAGGGGGAGCCACAGCAACACCATGAACTAGATCCTTCAGATTTGATACAACAGGCTGGTCGGCATGAAAGTGATGGTCTCCCTGCTTCTTGCTCAAGACCCACAACTATCAGATCAAACATTGAGCAGCAGCAGCAAGTACCCCTCCGCTGCAAACAAAGGGGTCAACGGTTTGTCGTCAATTCACTTCCAGGCAGAAAAACCATTTTCCTCAAAAGAAACAATTTATTTAGAATGAAACAAAATCAGCTCAACTGTGAGCGCATGTTTGAGTGACAGCTACTTTTAAGCTGTGTGAGCCATAAAAAGGGTATTCCTTTAACTTTTCCAGAAATCTTGTGTACACAGCACAAAGCAAAGAGGTCATTTTTTTTTTCCACTTAAAACACGGGCATTGGCATCACAATAGCAGATACACAACTTTTTTTTAAAGCTGCCATTTTAGTAAAATGCACAAATACTAAACAGATAAGCTTTCTTCCATCACGAGGCCCATGTAAATTCCACACAAGCCACAGCTTCTCTTCGCAAAGGTCCATTAGAACTTGGAATTCCATGTTGCCTTCCGCAGTCCACCAGCTTTGCTTGCAGGAGGAAAGAAAATGTTATTCAGTACAAATGTTTACAACTGATTTTCCCCTCCCTACATTATACAGATGAACATAAAAAACTACAAGGCCTTTCTGAATATTCTACTTGGACTTCAAAAAGCACCAATATCACCCACGGGCACAAAACCTTGAAATGAAGTCACCTTCTATGTATAAATGCATAACAAGTAGTGCAGGTTTGTTTTTTTTGGACTGATGTTAAACTAGGCTTACAGGACTAAAGATATTCAATTTTTCTGACAGTTAGTAGAACAGGGCAAAACAAAAACAAAAAAAAACAACAACGAGAAAAATCAACTGAATGAGTAATAATTCACTTGATTTTCCTCAGAAGACATTTCCTGAAGGCATTTTTTCAATAAAAAACATGAAATGTAGTGTTACATGTTTATCTCTTTTGTTCTCATTTTGCTATTTAAATTTCAACAGAAGGGTACAATTCTAATATTTTAGAGGAGTGGCCAAATCAAGGGTGCACCTATTCAAACTTAACTGTTACTATTCAAGCTGTATTTCCAGGCAGTATCCATCATTTTTATAAAACCAGAACTGCATGAAGTTAAATATCCAATATGGTCTGTTTTGCTTATGCCTTATACAAAGATTATTTCTCCATCAAGTTTATGATTCATCGGAATATATGTCCTTAGTTTTTATTTGTAGAAAGTCATTAAGAATGGGAGGCAAGGGGAAAGAATCCCAAATTCTCAGGAAACACAGCAATGATTTAAATTTGATTTTTCTTCATTAGAATTAGCAGGCTTCCTACAAGCACTGCTCAACACTGTTTATTTTAGTAGATATGGGAAAGGATAATCCCCAGAAGCTTTCCCCAGTCCTCAGAGGCCTTCAGAACCATTTTGTTCTCCACCTTACTAATACGCAAAGCTCCTCAACTCAGCGACCACAAGCCAGATTGTGCCCTAACAACCCAAGAAACTTGTGTCCTCTCTTCCTTGCCCCCTACAGGAGACTAAATAGGCTGTCTCTATTGGCAAGAAGAGACAGCACACTTATAATGCATTCTTTTTTTAAAAAGAAAAAAATAGTTTAAAACGCATTGCATTTGTCCACATTGCCCAAATTTCCAATTGCTTCTCTATGATCCTTGCAAGGATGACATTTGCTGTCTAGACCACAAGTACCAATAACTTACAGTTGTTTGAGGTAACCTTGAAATTCATGCTGCAGTGCCAGTGAACAGGAGACCGTACACTAGAGACCCAAGCAAACAATGCTGCTGGCTAGCAGCCAAGTAATTTGTGTAAAGTTTCCAATTTGTAAAAATCTAAAACCTTAACAAAAGTATGAGTCACTTGAGGTTCTTTCCCCAAAGCACAACTATGAAACAATTCAAGAAAAGGAGAGCCCTTTTCCACATTCAGTTCAGTCAAGAAATAAGAACATCTGCTACAGACAGCATTAGAAAAGATGCTGAGGTCTCATTAGAGCCACATAATGCCAAATAGGCATCTGACGTTTCCTAGATCCGTTTTGTTCTATGCAAAAGTGGCATTAAATATGGACTTCTGCTAGTATTCAGCCCTGGCCTAGGAGGTTTAAATGGACAGTTACTCCAATGCTGCGCATTTCCATAGCATAAGACAAAGTGCAGCCAAAAAGAGCTGTATCAGACTTGAGGGCAGCTTGTGGCTAAGTGCTGTGTCAAAAAATGGCACCAGTCAGCTGTTTCACTGTTAGATACCCTTAAAGGGTGTTAAAAATCCTTGCTTACAGAGTAGCAACCACAAATAAACCAGATTTAAAGAAGCAGATAACCCATAAGGAACCAGAAAACCTGGAGTAAGAAATACAGTCTAGCCCGTTCCATATTAGCCTTCAGTACACATACAACTTGGGCTCAAAAGCAGAACCAAAGAACAAGACTGCTTTTGTTTCAAAGGCAAAACTGAAAGTGCACGCATGCTGCTCTTTCCAAATGGGATTTTCTCAGTTAGCTGTCAATGAGATTTGCTGATAGACAAACTGTACTTTGACCCCAAGTTTTGTGGGTTTGAAAAACAGGTGTCTACTGCATATTAGAGTAACAAACACTGTTCCTGGCAAATTTTAAGTGTTGAACACAACAAACCTAGTGTTCACAAACCCTAGATACAGTGCTAGTATCTCTCTTGTGAATCCCCAATGACACAAGTAATGGAAGTTGGGTTTTTTGTTTGCTTTTTTAAATACACACACGCACACCTTAGGGCGATTGGCTCATTTAAAAAAATGATTCTAACTTCTTCTGGCACCAAATACAATGAGGAAACTCATTGTAAATGCAATAAATGTTTAACCTAATACAATGCAATCAGTTACACAGCATCAGTGATTTTACATGCTAACATGCAACATAGACACCTGCTAGAAGAAAACATTCTTTGCAAGAAGGGTGAATATGCTGTATTTCCTACATTATACGAAACATCCCTTATATTACTGGTGCCATTTCCAAAATTCTCATTGTTAATAGTAAGACAAACAGCTGAATTCTGCTATTTATCTATAAGCCTATTAATGTTCATGGTGAAAGACAATCAAGAAGTTCTGCATTTTACCCTCAATAAATATTAGGAGCATTAAATGAGGTTTTCATGTGTTCATTTAACCAAAGAAAAGAAAAACCCCTAAAATATTAAAGTACATATTAAGAGAAAGTACCCCTTTATATATAATAAAGGTGGTACTTGGGATACAAGCTATTCACTTTCATTAGAAAAAACACTGCCCTTAAAAATCCAGTTCTCTGAAAATAGCATTTTAGAATTGTGTGAATTGTGGCTTACAGCCACAACAGCAAGTCTTCTCAGATAGAGGACGTTCTTCTCTAATTGTCAGCCCTGTAGACTGCAATTTGAACCATTAGCTCCCGCCTCACAAATTACTAACACTACAGATCCTTTAACTGGAACCTAGATCTGGAAAAGAATCCAATTCATCGTCCTGGCCTGTGTTGTCTAACCAGGACTAGTTAGTTATCACAGGAATATGGTCCAGGTTCCACAGAGTAAAGTGGTACCCACTGTACATACCCATACTCCTCGATTCTGGCCAATACTCAAGTGGATTTTTTTCTACAATGAGATCTGTAAATCTCTGTAGCAATATTAAAAAATTTATTACCAGAACCTATATTCTCAAGGATTTATGAAGATAACTGGAAAAAAAACATCATGGAGTTCAACTTTTTGCTGAAGTGAAAATGAACTATATTATTCGAACAAAGTGAACTGCTTTGTTAACATTTTGGAATTCTTTTAATGCTCTACGAAGATGTGTAAAAAGACAAGGCAGTCCAGGCAACTGGAAAAACCTCACATAATGCCCACGGTATTGTACCTGAAAAGTCTTCAGACAGACAGCACTGTCTTTCTATTAACAAAGAGATAAAATAATGATGAGAACTTTCATTTTTCACAGAATTAAAAACCATCTCTGAAGAGAAGCACACTTATTCAGAGTTTGCATTCTGGAACTCGCTGTACCTGCAACTCTTTGAAAAAGGCAGTAAAAACAAAAACGACATATGACTGAAGATGTTCTTAAAGCACCTACTTGTTTCTTGCATACTAGAGTAAGCACAAGACATTCACGGTTTGTAACAAAGTCCTGGCCTATTTACCAAACATTGTTACTGCTACAAACCCAAAGTGCATATATGGGATACAACAAAACTCCAATGAATAGGAGAAATACACCTGTTAAAAGCATACTTTCCTGGCATGCACTTCTGTGGACTGGTTGCAATTCTCAAACTAACACCCAATAAAGAAATTCAAATGTTTTACAGTGTACCACAAGACCTAAAACACTTCAACCTTGAGTCACTGGACCCAAAGTGAAACCATTCAGGCTCCTGACAAAAAGGGTTATTTATCTGAGAGCTGAGGGTCTGAGGCCTCCATAGAATTTCAGACTCAGAACAAGTTGACACCAGTCCACTATCGGGTACGTGGTTCTCTGTACTAACTACTGAGCACTTTAAATCTGGTCTTTTAGCTTTGTAACTCTAGAGAATGTGTTTTTAAAAGTTATGAAATGAAAAAAGGATAAGAGTTAAAATTAAAAAAAAAAAAAAAAAAAAAAGATTTTTTGTTTTATTTTTCATTTTTTCCCTGTTGGAGCAGGCTTAACTTCCTTGCTACTCTCACTGATAAGGGATCCTCAAAAATATCCTATTCATGCTAATGGCTAAACCTTCCTGGCTTCTAACTTCAGTTTATAGAAAAATGTAGGTACAGAAAAAAATGGGCAAGGGGTATTAGCTACAAATAAAGATCTAATTAAAAATAATTGTGAGGCTGGCTAAGGCTGTATCCCATAGCACCTGGCACACGCTGGAAGGGCTGCGTGGAAGAGTAGGCAGGGTTGGGTACAGAGAACGAGGGCTTTAGGATGCACCACGAACAATGATCATGACCAGATAGTCGTCCTGTGATTTGGCCAGAGCTTTGGCCGTGGAGTCCAGGAACTGTTGGGAGAAATCGCAGGGTGGGAAGGCGTGCAGAACCCCGCTGTTCTCCTTGTCTTTGTTGCCTCCTACAGGGAGGCTGATGACCCCAGCAGCCTGCTTTTGCTTTAGATAGGACACCAGATTCCTGAGTGGCCTCTGGGTAGAGGTGGTGGCGGCAGCCTCACTGGCCCCAGATGAGGAGCGGTTGTCTGATGTGCCAGGCACTGCCAGGAGAATGGCATATCCATTGGGACCTGCCACCTTGATGCGGCGAGTGACCTCATCCAGCTTGGGCTGGTCCAAGCGAAGACGCTGAGTGATCTTGAGTTGGGCCACTTTGCCACCAGTTGATCCCTCCACCAGAAGACTGCTGGCTACACCGAGGTCCCCCTGAAGCAGGTGCATGTTGGACGGGAAGTTGCTATTCTTCAACAGAAGCATCCCCTGCCAAGCCAGGCACAGTTTGGGGGCTGCAGCAGACTGCGACGTTCCATCCTGCTGTTGCTGCTGCTGCTGCTGCTGCTTTTGGGGTGGGGGTTTGAGCCGGGACCCTCCACCACTGCCCACTTCTGTCGTGCGCTCATCCTTTTTGGCTGGACTCTTGCACTCCTGGGCAGCAGCTACTGCTGAGACACGGTGCTTCCTCTCTCTTTCAGCAGAGTTCTTGCGGTCACGCTTCTCACTCTGGCCACGCTCCAGGCTGCCCCTGCGTGACTCCCGAATTGGTGACGGCCGCTCCAGCAGGAGCAAACGGGACGAACGCTCTGCATCACTAAGGTAGCGCTCCCGGGTCACACCAGGATCAGGGCTGCGGTCTGGGGGAGAGGCTGCAGCCAGGCAATGTCGCTTACGGGACGAAGACGAGCGCTCACTGTCTGGAGAGCGGTCCAAGTGCCGGCCTCCATCCTCAGCCAGTCTCCGTTTCCTCGGTTGGTCCCTGCTACTGCTACCCAACTCCCTCTCCCCTCGGTCTCTCTCCAGGGACCAACCATCCCGCCGACGCTCCAGACTTTCCAGAGGGTCATAGGCAGCTGCCCGATTACTCCTGTCCCGTACAGGGGGTGGCGGAGGCACCCACTCCGCCTCAGGATAAAGGTCTCTGTCCCGGTCTCTGTACAGCAACGGTGGTGTCCTATCCCGGGCACCCCGAAGTGGGTCAGGTGGGGCTCCCCGATGAGCCCCAAACGCAGCTGCCTCTGCCACTAGCTCATAGTGGGCAGGTGGGGGCAAGGGCAGCGGCTGCAGGTATGGCTGCTGGTAGCGATGCTCCGTGTCCGCAAAGTCCACTCGGAGGCGGCGGTCGGGCCCACCCAAAGGAAAACCACGCATGTGGGTGCAGGCAGCCTGTGCCGCATCCAGGCTCTCATACTGGATGTAGGCCCACGAATCACCTTTCCGATAATCAATAGTGCGGATGGTGCCAAAACGGTCAAATTCCCTGGCCAAGGCAGCCAGTGGCACCCAGGGCCCCAGGCCCCCCACCCAGAGCCGGGTGGTGGGGGTGGCTTTGCCATACCCGATTTTGATGGGGTTGCGCAGAAGAACTTTGCCTGACATGGCGAGCTTGGCCCTGTGCGCCATGTCCAGGTTCTCAAACTTAAGGAAGCCGTAGGTGCTGGTCTGGCCGCGGCCCGGCCTCTTGATGTCCACCTCCGTGATGACCCCGAACCGGTCGAAGGCGCGCCGCAGGTCCGACTCGCTCACCGTGATGTCCAGGTTGCCCAGGAACAGCGTGCGGTTGGCTCGCTGGTCGTCCTCGGGGCTGATCTCCTCCTCGCCGGCCGCTCCGGCACCCCCTCCTCCTCCTCGGAAGCCGCCGGCGGCCGCCACGCCCGCCCCCCCCCCCCCCCCGGACGCCTGCCC
>NW_005842137.1:2242302-2247300 GCF_000455745.1 Alligator sinensis
AGGAAGGCGCGGAGTCCTCGCCGCCGCCGCCCCGGGACCGCTTGGCCTTGGCCGGGGAGCGCTCCTTGCCCTTCATGGCGCCGAGCACCTCCGGGACGGCTTCCCTGACGGACGGACCCGCGCTCACGCACGCGCCGCCATCTTGGAACCCGCCGCGGAAATGGACCCCGCCCCCCTGTCCGCCATTGGGCCACTCAATCCTCCCCCGCTGCTGCCGTTGGGCGCTGGGCTTGTCAGTCCGGGAGGCCCCACCTTGGCCGCTCGGTGATTGGGTAGCTGCGCTGCCTCTCTTCGCTGTCTCGTGCTCGGGTGGCTTGTGAGGGAAGGTCCCCCTTTGGAGGCTCTGATTGGCCGCTGCGGGGTTCTGATTGGGCGAGCCGCCTGTCAATCGTAACGGTTTCGGGGTGAGACCGTCCTACCCCGCTCCCCCGGCGCTCACTGAGCGGAGAGCGGCGGGGCCTCGCGTCTCTGATTGGTGGGGATCCGCGTCATTTCGAACCGGCCTGCTCTGGGCGCCGGGAACCCGCCCCTGCCTCTCATTGGTCAAAAGTCGCTTTGCCCCTTCTCTGTGACTGGATGGGGCTTGTGTCCGTCGGAGCAGTTCAGCGGGACAGGCCGTGACCTTGCCTCTCGTTGTGATTGGCCCACCGCGCTCCCGTCCCGCCCTACCAATGTGATAGGCTGAGTCGCACGTCCCTCCGGGATAAGCGCGGGATGCCGCCGGACCCTGCCTCTTCGCCCTCATTGGTTGATGGAAATCTCCTTATCGACCTGATTGGATGGAGGTGAGGAGCCTTCTGATGGGCGGGGGAGGGTGTCAGTCACGCCGAGAGTTTAAGTAATTGGCTTAGGGAGGATGCGGGGCGGTGCCTTTTGGACGCCAGATCCAAAGCAGGGGTCTCTCCCCCGCTGCTCCGCTTTCTGTTCCCATCACGGTATCCTGCCTCTGGTCTTCAGCTCTGCTTTCCGCTCCGTGCGCTGTATTCCCCTCCCTGCTGATTTGCCACTCGACTTCCTGCTCCCCTCCCTACTTCACTGCCCAAGCCACTGGCTCTGCTTTTTGCTCTCTGCCCTGGGGGTCCTGATGCATTCCACTCTAATGTCTGCTCCCTGCCATCTCTTCTACAGCTCCAACCTCTGCTCTGCCGTCTGCTCCCTGCCATCTCTTCTGCTCTGACCTCTGCTCTGCCATCTGCTCCCTGCCATCTCTTCTACTGCTCCAACTTCTGCTCTGCTTTCTGCTTTCCACCAATGTGTCGCCTGTCCCAGTCCAGTCTCCCACGTGCCCCACGCAGAGGCTGCCCGCACCACTTGCCCCCTGCCCTAGACTAGACAACCTCTGAAATCTCTTCCAACCCGACGGTTCTATGTTCAACCTGACGTTTCATAAACCAATGAACAAAACCTGCCGCACCAAGAGATGGGAACCCTCCCTTGCCAGGATCCCTGGGAGGAAGAAACAGAGTCCATTTTTCTAAGCAGGAATTCTTTCCACTTGCCTGGAGAAGGCCTGAAATACCCGGCTCTGCCCTGAAGAGTGCAAGATGTGGAGCTGGCTTATTGCAGTGATTCTCTCCCAGGGTCTCACGGCACCCTGTGGTACCCTGAGATTCTTTCAGAGGGTGCAGCAGGGTGCCACGCCGTGATAGTGCTGTTAGGTTTGTAACTGTGAGTCACAAGATAAGCACAGAGATTTCAAAACAAGATCCATGGTTGGGGTCTTTCAGAGTTCTTTGCAGCAGAAAAAAACTTTTTAATTATTTTTCTGTAGTCAAAAAAAAAAAAAAAAGTGAAAATTAAACTGGCAATTTGTGACGGGTGCCTCAACTCTATCCCGGGGTGAAAAAAAAATGTCTCCCAGCAGCATCTCATGTCAAATCAGAGGCGAAACCAATGAGATTTCTTTTAAAGGCATTCTACTGGCATTCAGGCAAGGTGGCACTCTGCCCTGCCTTCACCTTCTCTTTCCAAAGAAGCTGGTGTCATGTATGCAACAAATTGCTGCATACGTGATGCCAGCTTAAGACAGGAATTCCTGTATGTTCAAGACAGAGATTCCTGAAATGGTGGGGGTTCAAATGTGGAGCTAAATAGTTCATGAATTGTGGTAGTTTGGAGACGGGGGTCATGTCTTCACGTCCACATTTAATGAACAGTAGCCCAATTTAAGGCACATTAAGGGTGCGCATCTACACGTGCGCACCCTTAATGCACCCTAAAAATGGTGATTTTAGGCTATTTAGGCATAAAGCTGTTTTTAGGCTATTCCAGCCTAAATTTGATACATGCATAAAGCAGGTATCAAATTTAGGTGCGAATAGCTAAGTCACATTTGCGCGCGTGTAGACATACTAATGCACATTCATGCTTCTACACATGTGCTAATGCAACTCAGCTATTCACACCTAAATTTAATGCCACTTAATGTGCATTAGCATGTCCACGTGTAGACATGCACCTAAGTCATCTTAATGCACCTTAAGCAAAGATGCATTAAGTTTAGGCAGGGGTAAATACACATGTAGACACACCCAGGATCAATCAGAAACATATATTGGGAATGTATGCTGTGTCGGTCTGCATGGACACTGATGTCTTTTACTTATTTATACCATGTTATCCTAAGATACATCAAAGACGGACACATATACTTAGTTGCACATAATCATATGGGAGACAGGCTGATAAAGATTTAATTATGCAGGGGTAGATGAAAGACAGAGAGAAATATATATAAAGGCCCATACTGGGAGTCATAGAAACAAGATAGGGGTTATAATGTCCAGGGCTTCATGGATTTTCAAATCACATTGAGACAGTCACCTAGCTGCTTTACCACAGTAAAACTGGCCAAAAACTTTTTACAAACTTTTTTCCATCAAAATTCCTGTTTCAGCAACACTGAAAAGTTTGGTTTGGAAACAGGATCATAAGAAAGTAGGGCCGGAAAGGACCTCGCAAGGTTATTCAGCCCAGCTCCCTGCTCAAAGGCAGGACTAAACCATCCAGCCAAGTGTGGGTCCAACCTGATATTGGAAATTTCCAAGGAAGGAGATTTCACAGCTTCTCTCAGGATCCTGCTCCAATGCTTGCACACCCTCATGGTCAGAAAGTTCTTTGGATTCTCCAGCCTCAATTTTCTCTGCTGCAGCTTGAGGCCACCGCTCCTAGTCCTGTCTCCTAAAGCCACAGGCTAGGTGTGGGCCTTCAGTTGCTGATTACTGGACTAAGGTGTTTCTTAGACTGCTTTGGGTTTGTGGATGAAGATGTACTGTTTTAAATAAGCTTAGCTAAATCTTACTGGACTGTGACATCTGTAACTTCTCCATCCTCTCACCCTTCATGGATTTGAAGACTGGTATCAAATCCCGCTTCAGTCTTCTCCTCTCCAGACTAAATAGGCTCAGTTTTTTTGCCTTTCCTTGTAAGTCTTGCTGCTCAAGCCTCTCATCATTTTTGTTGCTCTGTGCTGGACTCTCCAGTCTGCCCACATTTTGCAGGAAGTTTTCTCAGGTAAGAGAGTTCCCCTTTAAACCAGTGGTTTTCAACCTGTGGTCCACAGACCCCTGGGGGTCCCCAGGCTATGTCTAAGGGGTCTGTGAAAAGGGGATCAATCAAAAGTATGTGAATACTCCCCACTTACAATTCAAAGAGGTCCACACCTCCAGGTGAAATTTTTTAGGGGTCCACAAATGAAAAAAAGGTTGAAAACCACCGTCTTAGACTGCTCTGGGTTTATGGTTGAGCATATGCTGTTTTAAACTTGCTTAGCTAAAAGTTGGCAAACTTGCATTTGTAACTCGAATGAGGGGTGAGGTCATGTGACAAGTGCGTGGGGAGGGTGTGGGGAAAGGGAAACCATAGTGTGGAAAATTACAGAGACAGTCCACATGATCGCTACAGAGTATAAAAAGTCCCGAGGTACCAGGATGATCCGCAATCCATTAAAGGAGCTGCTGGAGTTTGCACCTTGAATTCCCCAGCTGCCCGGTGAGGACTGCCTATCCAAACTGGGACACTACAGCTGACAGGTAATCAGGGAATTGCTTATGGTTTGTAATTAAGTCTCATGTTAGAATTTGCTGTAATAAAGTGTTTAGCTTTAAGAGGCTGGCTGTATTCTTACCTCTCGTTGACTCCAAAAGGGTTCAAACCAGTGATTAGGACCAGTGATTAAAAATCTGAATCTCCCACATCCCAGGTGAGTATGCACATCATCAGGCTATTGGCTACTTAGGAGTGAGTGCTTCTCTCTTGTTCACACACTCTCCTGGGTAATTATTTATATATATTTTTTGGTTTTATGCAGAATTTCACAAGATGTCGATCTTGTTCCCATCTGGAACAAAAACAAATGTTGACCCTCCAAACATTGCTTTTGCCCAATGCAATTCTTGTTTTCTGACTCAGTCCCATTTGGACATGGATTGAAAATGGGTTTCAAGGGAAACCGTGAAATACTTTATTTCAGCTAAAAGGACAAGACCCTCAGTGGGTAGAAAGTGGCATGGCTCCAGGGACTTCAGGAAGGTAGCATGAATTTCCCTTTGCCAATAATCTGATCCAAAGACCGTGTAGAATTTTCCAAGGTCCTATTTCCTTCATCTATTTCCATCTAAAAGTGATATATGCAGTGATTGCTTAAGATCCTCAGATGATGATTCATAATTTAAAAGACACCTTGGGTGAGCAACTGGCATGAATCACTGAAAGTCCTTGCCATGAACACAGTGATATTTAATGTGATTTCAGTTTCTCTTCCAAGTTGTTATTTCTAAATTAGATAGTCTTCTTGTGGGATTTTTCCTCTTTGTTTCAACTGCAGTCAGATCCTGGATTTCTGTAGAAAAAGCCTGATTTCTGGTGGTTTTTAGCAGTGTGAGTACGTTTTGGATTGAGACTTTGCATCAGGGAAAGGAAAAGCAGCTCTTCAAGAGCTCTAGAAGATTAAGTGTTTTGTTGGGCCAACAGAAATGGTACAACATGTGCAACGCTCTT
>NW_005842137.1:2247331-2277967 GCF_000455745.1 Alligator sinensis
TCTTCCTGTCATGCTTGTTTCAGGAGTGTTCTTTTTCTGTAGATGTGCAGACAGGCAAGGTGTCCAGATTCAAAACGGTTTTTAAGGTACTGAACTACCATTGATTTCAGTGGAAATTAGGCGCCAAAAGGCCTTTAAGGATCATGACCCTTGTAGTTTGGATTCTGTAGGACCAACGAAAATAGTTGTATAATATAAATGGGTTCCCCTGGAAACTCTACAATACTGACCTGATGGGTGACAGTTCTGGAGTGAAGGCCTTCCAGTGTCCATGCGTCTTGATGCCCGGCGTTTCTGCCCACTGATGTTGGTTACAGAGGTGGGTTTTCTGATACAGGAGCAGGGCCTCTATGGGATAGGTGATATCTCCATGTTAACTTTACAGGGGCACGCTCAGCACTGATCTGAGCAGGAGTGGATGCAGTGACCTACATGCCCTAGGGCTCAGTAGCTCAGCTATCTAGGCACTCTGCTTCACTACCTGGAATACACTTTGACAGGGAGTTGAGAGCCACCTCTCATCTTTCCCTGGTGATAAGTCATTCAAAACTGCTGCCACCTCTTAGTCAGGAGGAGGAGCAGACAAACAGCTTGATTCAGGAACAGATACAAGGAGGATTGTAGGGGCAGATCTTCCACGGGTGAACATTGACATGGCTGCGGTGAAAGAGGCTAAGACTCTGTTCTGACTGGCTGGAGCCATCATGATCATTCAGGTTTCTTTCACCTGTACATTTGGGGCTAAATCCTGTTTCCCTTCATGCATCTAAATGGCACGTGTGCAAGCACAGAACTGCAGCTTCTGGCACATTAGCACAGTTTGCAGTTCAGCATCACTCATGCAACCCCAGAGGCCGAGCGAGCGCATGCAAGAGAGGCTTGTGCTCACAACATAAAACAGAATGACCTGGCTACATATAGGCAGACAAGGTTCCTTGGGTGAATTTGATATCTTTTGTTAGACCAACCCAAATGGTTGGAGAATAGTTATTAAGCAAGCTTTCGGGTTCAAAAACCCTTCGTCAGGCTCAGGAAGCTTCAGCAGTTGGTGTGTGCTCTTCCTGGATGGCTACATATGTAACTCTCTCTCACTTTTCACCCCACCTGGATGAGGCTGTAGCCTCCATTACATTTTTAATACCTTTCTGCACCTTATTTGGTTGACGTCTGGGCTTCCCGTGCTGAGCTGTGACCTGCAGGATGGACCCCAGAGAAGGTAGTTCCTAGCAGCAGAGTAGCTTCACAGATCTCCCCGGGATGCTTGCCTCTGTGCTTAGCTGGGCAGCTGGGATGCACAGCATAGCAGCAGTGTCACGTCTATGTGGGAGCTGGTTTGTTTCTGTCCAGCGACCAGAGTTTGTTTCTCCTCTTGTCCACTCCCATGTGAATCAGCACTAACTCCTGTGGTCCTGTTCCCATTGCATTTACCCCACTGTAAATGAGAATTAAATGCCCTGGGCTGAGTCTTCTCTTATCGATGCTGGTGCTGTCAATGGGTTGCACTAAAACAGGTGCAAGAGAACAATCCCGTCTTCCATACCAGTAGCCAGCAGAGGGCAGAAACCGCACGCAGATTCCCCGTCCCTCATTCATTCACTCTCAGGTTCCCTCGCTGACCTTGCTTGGCAAACCCTGGGCTGCTGATCCTGCTGGAACTAAGTTAATAGGAAAGGAGCTCTTGGGACCCTGGATACTCTTCCCAGCAAATCTAGGTGGGTTGGAACATCCTATCTCATTAGGGTTACTCATCCCAATCAGATCCCCCAGGTTTGCTTTTCACCCAAGTGGTTAGTGCTGGGCTTTAATAAATGATGAGGGCCTTGATGGAGCCATTAGAACACTAATTGTTAGCTTTCTACCTAATACCCAGAGATTAATGGAGCAGAACCTAGAAGCAGATTAAGCCAGCCTATGAGCTACAGGGCTTGAGTGATCCAGTCTCACATGTGACTAGAGGGCAGTGCTGAGAAATAGAACCAAAAAAAAGGAAGGGGAGCTAGTGGGGAGGAAAGGGATAGAAAGACACTCCTGTGTAGACATGCTTAAGAGATGCCAAGAACAGAAGAGGCCACTGGGGTGTCTGCAGAGCAGTGTTAACACACCTGGGTTAGGCTGGGCACTTCCCCTGCCTTGGCCTCTTCTGTTCCTGTTGTGCAGGTGGCACTGTCCAAGCACTGTCTTAGCCTGTTAGGACTAGGGCCCAGATTAGTCTCCTACCAGTGTTTCAGACTCTTTATAGGACTCTGGGCAAGTGGGTATGGGCTGGAGACCCTTCATGATTTGATATCTGCAGCATCTGAGCTCTGCATCTGAGGCGAAGGCAGTGCTTGGGAGAGGTGGCCTCAGCGCTACGGGCTTGGACTTGGGATGTGTTCTGTCCAAGGTACTTAAATGGCCACCTCCCCGCTGTGTCTGAGCTGCTTGTGACCCAGAGGGCATTTCTGGTCACAAAGCCTCTCTCAGGCAGGGCAGGAGTAGGGTCCTAATGCACGGAGCTACATAGAAGCTAACTGACTTGCCCAAGGTCACACAAGGAAGTTATGTCAGAGCACAGAACTGAATCCAGGTCTCCAGTGCCCTAGGCTAGGGCCTATCTAATGGGTCCTTCCTTCCCAAATTAAGCCATCCTAATCTAGGATACTTGCATAGCCCCCTAAATGGCATAGCTCCATCCCATCTGTTCCCAATTCCTTCCCAGGGGCAGAGGATAGCTGGCATGGGTTGAGCCCCACTGACTTTAACCCAGTGGAAAAACTTCCCCCACTGGGAAGAGTCCTTCCCACACACAGAGAAATCTCACTTAGGCAGGCAGGTGGGGCCTCACATCTACCACCTAAGGAGGATCCACTTTGAAAATCTGGCCCTTGTTCTCGCTGGGCCTCAGTTCCCCATCTGTCATGTGCGGATATGGGCAATATTGCCCAGCCTCGGGGGAGTTTGGGGAGGCTAAAGCTCAGACAGGACTTGTATGTCACTGGGATTCTCCTGGGATGCAAGGGTAGCAGAAAGATCTGGAGAGACAGGCACATTTAAATAGGAGAGCTACAAGCTGTATTTAAGGCACTGCTGTGTCATTGCACATTGGCACATCAAAGACATGCCAAGATGAGAACATTGCTTTATGATCAGTTTGCCCCACTGGGCAAGCAGCAAAGAGGCAGCAGCTCTGGTTGAGAAAGAATTAGCATAACCTTGGCATTTAAAACCAATCTGAACAACTGAGGCCTTGCTTCCAGCCAAGGTCACTCCACTGGGGTCAGCCTGTCGTGTGTGCCTGTCAAGCACCTGAATAAGGGCTTGGGGTTTGTTTTTTTCTCTGCTCTGACCTAAAATGCAAACTCTAAGCACAACATGCTTCAGGGGTGACTGGAGTTTGTTCTCGTTGCTAATAGCAGCATTGGTCTGTGATAGGGTAAGCTGTGAAAATTCAGCCAGCAGCTCAATTCTCAGCTCTGAGCTGGAGCGGAGCAGGCAGACATGGAGGACAGGTCTTAGCTCAGACAAAAGTCCTTGTCAGGGAAGGAAAGCGGGGCTGCGGCCAGAAGCCAGATGCATTTTCATTCTTTGGATGGGGTAGCTGAAGGGGCGGACTTCAGGGAGAAAAGCTGATCAATACAGGAAATACCAGGCTGGGATAGCTTAGCATCATCAACACGGCATTGCAAAGCCTCTTGTCAGTGACCTTCCCTCTCTTTTAGCCCAGTATAACTTCACCAACTTCTCAGGAGCTACTCCTGATTTACACCAGTTCCACCGAGAGCTACATGATGGGGACATTCTGCTGCTATGAAATCCCAAGCCAGCTCACCCCTTTCCTCCCAGTGGATTCCCGTATCTCCCCCTGTTTCCAGGATGTTCTGTATCTGATCATCTCCTGGCAACAATCCCCTGGGAAGGTAGGTGGTTCAGTTTGGATATTATCACCACAGCAAGCACCATGCCCTCCCCTAGAACAAACTTACTGCACTGCAGCCTGTGACGTTCACATGGCACTGCTATGTTGCAACATCAACATGCTACAATACAATAGCCCCATACTCATGGGTCAAATGTTGTTCTGGCAGCAAGTGACATCCTCACACTGAAATGCAACACCAAGTGCATGGAAACATGCATCCAGGTCCACAAGGAGGAGATCTGAAGACCCCATGACATCCACTGATGCCATCACTGTTACTAGTGACCATGCACTATGGTGACAGGTGGCAGGATATAAGGCTAAGTAAGGTAGAGCCATCTATGGTGTTTGTGGTCCTAGTTCAGAACTGACACTGCTGAGGAGGGAGAAAGATTTTCAAAAGCCCTTTACAGCCAGCACTCCCACTGTGAAACTTGGCCATCCTAGTTCCGAGTGCTGAGTTCTCATTAGCATCTGGCCCCGACCGTGCATGCTGATCCCTTCTGAAAATTTCAGCCCAGATGGGCAAGCAAGATGAGGTAATAAAGTGCTAGAGATGGGAAACAATGACATGGAGAGATCAAGGGCTGAATCATAGTTTCATAGTTGGTCGGGTCAGAAGGGACCTGAGCAAATCATCAAGTCCAACCCCCTGCCATGGCAGGAAGGAGTACCGGGGTCAAACGACCCCGGCAAGGTGTTCATCCAGCCTCCTCTTCAAGACCCCCAGGGCAGGAGCCAGCACCACTTTGCTTGGAAGTTGGTTCCAGATCCTAGCCGCCCTGACAGTGAAGTAGTGCCTCCTGATGTCTAGTCTGAATCTACCCTCTGCCAGCTTGTGACTGTTATTTCTAGTCACTCCTGGTAGCACTTGGGGGGACAGGGACTCCCCCAATGCCTGCTCGTCCCCCCTGACTAGTTTGTAAATGGCCACTAGATCCTCCTCAGCCGTCTCTTGTGGAGGCTGAACAGGTTCAGGTCCCTTAGCCTCTCCTCGTAGGGCCTGCCCTGCTGCCCCCCGATCATGCGGGTGGCCCTCCCTTGCTGATTACCCTTTTGTGTACCAAATCAAGATATAATCATATTTCCCAATGATCCTCCATTCCTCTTAGCAGGCAAGGCAATACTACCACCCAAGTCAGACAAAGAGGCAGGACACAAATCCATAACTCAACCTTTTGTTGTTTACAGCCCAAAACAAGGATAAGCACTTTTCTCTATGCCTATCTAGCTACTGCAATAGCACTAGACAGATTGTCTCCTCTACTGGCTGGGCGAGATACAGGAGGAAGGAGTAAACTGGCATGCAGGCTGGCAGCAGGTTGTCTTGAACTTACAAAGGTCTTCCCAAAGATTCCCCTGTTTATACTCGTACCAGGTTAGAAGTTAGCTTAGCACAGTCTTTATTTTCCCGGTCACACTTGCCTCACAGGACACACCTTCGTATATAGACCATCAATCCACAAACAAACAACAATATAGCCACTTAAGGTTTCTTCCCAGGCCTCAAGAAGGTAACGGCAGCTCTGTGCTGCTTCTTCAGTCCCACAATCTTCTTTCTCCCTTTCTGGAGTGAGCTCCCTGGCTCACATTTGCAACCTAGGGGCTTTTCCCAGACTCTGAGAGGGTTATCTGACTTGTTGCTGCTACTAGCCTCACAGCCTTCCCTCTCACCCCATGGTCTTTTCCCAAACCCTGACAGGTCCACACCAACTCTGCACTGAAGCTTCTAGCCTCAGAGCCTTCCCCCTCTATCCCTGTCTTTCGCTGTTGGAGTCTTTTCCCAGACCCCAAGACAGTATCCTAGCTCGATGTTGCAGCATCTAGCCGGGTAGCTCTCTCTCTAACCCAGGGGTTGTCAACCAGGGGTATGAGTACCCTTGGGGGTACTGGAGACAGCCCTAGGGGGTATGTGCGGGCAGGTGGGGACAGTGCACTGCCACACGCAGGCGCTGTCTGCCTGGCCGGATGCGGAGCTTAGGTGAAGCTTGCACATGGTGGCTGCCACTGCTCTGCATCCAGCTGCTTGCCACCCCATGCCTCCCACTCGGTGTCCAGCCATGTGCCACCTCCCTCAACTCCCCACTGGCTCAGCAGCCAGGGGTACACTGCTCCGTGTCTGGCCACCAGGGCAGGGTACAATAATGCAAAAAGGTTGGAAACCCCTGCTCTAGCCAGCTCCCCCAGTTTCTTCCCCCGGGAGCTTTAACTTCCTCTGGCCAGCCAATTATCCTCTTCAGCTGGCCCAGTCCTCCTAGGCAGGCCTGCAATCAGTTGCTTATGCTTACCACCAACAGCTGGGTTGTGGCCCCTACAAGTATGCAGGCTCCTACAGCACCCAGTATTTATACATGGGTTATTTAAATAAATATTCTGCTTGATGTTATTCAAATCTCTTTGTTTCCCTGAAACTTTGGGCTCTGGACTGAACCAGTTTTCCTGTGGACTTGGAAGATGCCAATTAGCTGGGGCCTGTGTTCTTGAGGAAAGTACAATTCTGGAAGAGAGGACTTCTTATCTCTTTCCCTCGCTGCATGGCAATGCTACTTGCCATGTTTTGTTTCTTTTACTTTGCTGAATAGACCAATTATAATGTATAACAGGTTAAAAACAAAAACAAAACACCAATCACTACTTCTAGCACCTTTTCAAAAAGAAGTTATTCATTCTTGGCCTAGTCTAATATTAGTGACTTGATCAACAGATTCTTATTCTACTTTCTCAGGCTACTGTTTATGATCTAACTGCAAGCCTATTGACTGTATACCAGCTTAAGCACATATTATTCATAATATGTGACTTTTGCTAGGTCCGTAATCTGCACTAGTTAGTATAGTCGGTCACTTACTGACCATATCTACAGCCGGCAGCCCTAACCAATCAGCTGTTGGTGATAAACCATGGGAGGGCTCCTTCTCCCCACTGATGTGGGTTTTCGCTAGGTATTTAGTGACCCCTGCTTGCTCAGTGTGCATCCATAAGGCACACAGCTGCCCAGCCTGCACAAAGCCTACTGTAGTTTCTCAGTAGCTGTGTAGACACTTAGACAGCCATGGTACATGTGGAGTAGGATTGCAAACTGTGCGTAAGCGCCAAAAACAGCAGTCACAACCACCGTTTGGGCACATAGTGTAAAATGGGTTTCAGTTCTGAGTGTTTTTTTCAAGGTCAGAGGCAGAGTATGTAATAAAACAGATCAGAATCCAGATCTCTTGGGTCCCTGGTGAGCCCTTTAACCACAAGAACATCCTTCCTATCAGTAAGCAGGAAGGATGGCTGATCGATTCAGGTATTAGCCCAGGATGTCTGAGACGTACGTGCAGCTTCCTGCTCTGCTGCAGATTTCCTGTATGACCTTGTGCCTAGGAAGAACGAGGAAAATAGCACTTCAGTACCTCGCTATGGAGTAGTGAAGATAATTCCATTACAGACTGTGAGTCACTCAGAAAAGAGCCACGCATAGCAGGCACTTTGCTAGCTGGACATTATTTGTGTTAGCCTGAATCAACACACTCTGAATTGCAGCACTAATTCAGAGTCCCACGGCTAAAGCTCAGTTTCCTAGCTTCTTCCCACCAGCTCCTCTAGCAACTCTGTCTCCCACCAGGAGGTTTTCAGTGAACTCACTGATTGAGCACCCAGGAGGAGGGTATAAGTCAGACACGCACAAATCCCCCTCACTTCCAAGGTGTCTGTAAAATGTCCCTTTGCATGTTGGAGCAAGGAGTAGGTTGAATAAGGCTCTTCTTTGGGGGGGAGGGGAATCAAGAGAAGCTGGGAACTGGCAGCTTAATTTGTCATTTTAATGAGTCAAATGTAAATGCATGATTTGAATGCAGCCTGATGACAATCAATAAACACAGCAGGTCTGTAACAGGACACTGGCAGCATTCAGACAGCAGGGGCACCAAAGACACTGCAGGCATCTAAGAATCCCTGTGGTCTTTATTAAGGCATCCTCTGCATATCCTACCGCGCTGCCTCAGAAGAGTAAAGACACCGTGTGCCAAAACAAGTGAGGCCCAGGGAGACAATCCTGAGAGTCTCTGAGGTCTTGGGTTTTCAGGACAGCGCTACCAAGCCTTGGCAAGGATCTGTGTGTTCAAGGAGACCTTTTCCACAGGGTAACTGTATCTTCATTGAGGAAGGAAGGGCAGTGAATAATTCTTGGCCTCTGGTTAGTCACATGGCTTTATTGGGCTCTGGGCCTAGGAGCTAAGGGCTAGGGCTAAGGGATGTGTGAAGGGATACATGGCCTTCTAGATTATTTTAGGAGTCAGGGAGTCATGTGTGTCCTGTCCTCCTCCTCCATGGTCTTGTGTTGCCCCTCCTTCCTTTACCATAAATACAGTAAAAGTGGAGTCACATAGTTCTCTCTCTCAGTCCTGAATGGGTGAAGGATCTTCTCTCCCAATCACCCCTACAATTATGGAAAGATTGGAGATGGTACAATGTAGGGCCAATCAACAGGTGTAACCAGCTCCACTTGGAGTAGTGGGGCTTGACCCTCTGAAGCAAGAAGACTCAGTTGCTGTGACTTGAGCTAACAAACTAAATCCTTACATTAAAAGTAGTGTCAGATTAACATATATCTATGTGGACCACCCAGCAGAGGGGATCAACAACCCACACTCTATCAACATGCTGATCTGGTTAGTAGCATACATTAAGTATGCTAACCTCCTCCGGTGGGAAACGTCATCTTCCTACAGAGAACCAGACAGAGCTGGATGGAAATTTTCCATGAAAGTGCTTTTTTGATGAAAACTGCTATTTTTATCTACCTGTCTGAAATATAATTAGTTAATGTCTGGTAAGTGCTTTGAGATCTTTGGCTGAATGACACCAGGCTGGATTTCCTGGTAGTATGAAGCTGTGTAGCTCTACTGAAGTCAGCCAGGCTATATCAATTTACATCAGCTGAGAATCCAGCCCACTGCATGAGAGAGGAGTGTTATACATTCCCCTCACTGAACTGCATCTGCCGCTTATCTGCCCATCTTCATAGTTTCTCCACCTCATTAGGCATTTCATTACCATTTCAATACCGCACCTTTCTACCCCATCTGCTCTCATTTTGTAAGATCAGCAGTTTCATCAGCTTCTGCACAGTCCCTTTTTCAGATCATGGATACAGGAGTGGAACAAAATTTCTTTTTAATGGGCCATTCTCTGTGGGGTTCTTCCCACCACCGACTCCCACCATAATCTGT
The DNA here is from genome assembly GCF_000455745.1 of Alligator sinensis. Classification (NCBI taxonomy): domain Eukaryota; kingdom Metazoa; phylum Chordata; order Crocodylia; family Alligatoridae; genus Alligator; species Alligator sinensis. The sequence goes on from NW_005842137.1 coordinate 2,256,443, forward strand.
CTTCGGTTAAATTCATCTGTCAGCCTTTGGCATCCAAACTTATTCTCATTTTTGTAGGTTAGAAAATTATAGGGGCTAAGCCATGAACTTCTTACTCATGCAGAATTACCACTGAGCCAACTCCTGATGGAAGTCAGTATAACACATTTGGAACTGCATGGTGTATCCCTGGCTAGGTGGTTAGCCCATGTAGAAGAAAAGAACCAATTTCTGAGTACACCTGATGGAGCTACCCCCTAGCAGTAGAGGTCTGTGCTTTGTTAGTGAAGGTTTCTGGTTTAAACTTTCACAATAGCCTGTGCTTAGGAACTGTTATACTGGACACATGCATGTCTGACTGGGTGCTTGGGTTTTGGTTCCTGGAAAAGTTATGAGCCTCCAATGAATCTGCTGAGAGGCTCTGAAAGGTCTGCTTCACTGTTTCCTATCTATTTCTCGATGTGCTGCTGCTTCCCTTGAAGTCTGGGCTTGTAAGCACAAAAATCACATGGGGTAACTTCTCCACAGTATTTTCACTCCAGCAAGAAGGTAGAAATCACGCTGGAAATCTTTTTTATATCAGTACGACAAAGCCAAATCCAATCCACCTCGAGAAGTGTGCATACTTATTGTCACATCTTTAAAATTGCCTCCACTGACACCATCAGATTGTCTGGGGGAGAGATGGACTTTGAATAATCCTCTTTTTCTAGGGAGCAGATTCTGTACTGAGTTATACGACATGCAATGCAATTGAATCAAGTGATATGGCTCTAATTTCATTGACTCAATAGGCCTGAGTTTAAACATGAACAGAACCGGTTTTGGTGCTTTATCCAACCCTTTTGTGATTCACCTACCACAAGCCATGACATCATTTCCCTCCACCCTTATCCAACCTGAATTCTTTCCTAAAATGTGCTCTCTCTACCTCATTCCTAGTTTCAGTCTCACTGACCTTGTTCAGTTGCCCACTGTGCTGCTGTATTAAAAGTCATTTTCATAAATATTATGATGTCTAGAGCTCCCTCACCCATGGACAGTGAAGTCTTGTGATTTTTTAAGAGGCTGATCATGATATTTTTTAATGACCTGTGAAGCTATTTCTGTTGAATATTGCTTTGCTTTTCTCTCTGTGTCTGATCTTCTTGCTCCCCAGAGAGAGATTATTTTCATCTTTCTTGTATGTGAGAGGGGTTGGCTGGTTGAATAAAGACAAAAGCCTTTCCAAAAAAGATTAGACACATGTGAGGAAGAACAGCATCTGCAGCTTTCCTGGTTAATAGAACAATTACAGGGGCTCACACCCCCATGCTTCAGGGCATAAGCTAATCATCAGCCGGGGGTGATCAGGAAAACATTTTCCACTCCATTGTATTGCAAAACTAGTTGCCTTATGGAGGGGGATTTCATTTTCTTCTGAGCCCTGGATGTAAGCAGAGGTGAAAGCAAGGCCTTGATAGAAGAGCAACTTTAGACTTTCACTCTGAAAGGCTTTGAGTTTAGCTTAAGGGGAAAACATTCATTAATCAAAGAGTTCACAGTAGAGAGCACAGTTCCTGTGTGTCTCTTCTCTTTAATAATTTAAGCTTCTCCATTCATTCATCCTCTATTTATCTATCTGTTCCTCCAACTAAGCTATTTATACGGCACGGGTCATTTCAGTGACACACACAGATATGGGCTGCCTTTAGTGAGAAGCAAAGGCAGTGTCTTCCCTATTTGCCTTGATGTCTTGGTCCTGTGTTGTTATCAGATCCTTCATTATCTGTTTTCCCCTCCACAGGAAACTGGAGTTTGTTTCTGGGCACTGGTCCCCACCTCCTCTGAACAGTGCAAAACTGGGTTTGAGGATACCAGGATCCTATTTCTTTTTTTTATTTCTCTGCTTTCTTGATCAATCACATCACCTCTTTGTGCATCAGTTTTCCCATCAGCTGTATGAGACTGCTAAAACTTCCCTGGGATATCACGCTGTCCCTGGGATAGTGAGAGTCCGGAAGTTACTGCATGTCGAGATCCTCTAGTGGAAAGCATCATATGTCTAGGTCCCTGAGCTCTTTGGGGAGGGGACAGTGTCTTCCCATGTGTGGGTGTGCTGCATGTGGGATATTATAGACAGTACCAGAATAGAAATAAAAAAGAAGTGAAGAATATCATTATTATTCGGCATTGCTGGCAGAAGAAACACTGCATGTATTTGACTGTTTCATGTCCCCAGCTGCCTCTGGCAAGCCCGTCTTCTCCTGCTATGACCTCTAATTCCTTGTGTACTTGAGAAAACGTCTTCTCATTCATCTTCACAGCTGCAGCAGTTTGCCCTTCAGCCAGTTCCCCTCACATTTGTGATCAGTTCCTTTTACACTCGATTAACTTCACATGCAAAGCTCCTTTCCTCCTGCATGCCTGATGCTTTATAAGACTTTCACTCACCCTTGATTCCTTCTATTTTTGCATTCCTTTGTTCATTCACATTGCCCTATTCTTTGCTTCCTGTATATATTTACTAAGATGTAGCACTTGCAGTCCTTGGACCTCTAGCAAGAACTGGCAAAATGAATTCCACTTCTTCTCTATGTCCTTTCCCTCCAACCCTGTTGATTTCATCCAAGGTCTTTTTTGTTTCTTCAACTTTAATCTGATGAAGGGCAGAGTTATTTTTATCTCTTAGCTTCCACTTGTTCTCAGTCCTGCTCTTGTTCTTTGCGGGCAGTGAAGCTGCTGAGTCACTGATGTTATCTACTGGGAAAATACAGACAAGCAGGATGTGGTAATACACTGGAAAGCAGGGATCCTTGTCTGGATTCCTTCATAACAGCAGTCACTTGGTTTCTTGTGATTTCCCCCTTGCAGGTGTCTCCTGAATGCAAGCTCACAGTCAGGGATTATCAGCTGGTGCCAACTCTGTTGACCTCAGTGGAGCTTTGCCAAATACTTACTAACTGTGGATATGGTCCTGTCTCTCTTGAGAAGCCATAACATTTACATGCCACGAGCCAAGGTTTAAGCCTAGTTATCCAGAGTCAATACGCAAATGTATAAGCCATGTGCTACATCATGTTCAACTTCCTTCTCTTTTATCCTGCTGATCCCAAAGATTCACAGTCCCTGAAGGCCTATTAAGTCAGTATGGGATCTAATAAGAGAGTTATAGCACAATGATCAATTTGACCAATTCATCAGGAATATCAGGACCTTGGACCTGGGTCTTGCACATCACTGCGAATGTCCTGCCCACCCAGCTATTTGGCCTTTCTCTCTAGTTTTAATCCTTGAAAACTTTTCCCAATGAAAGTTTCATCAGAAGTAGTAAATTCCGATATAAAACCTTGGTTTTGACAAGTGGCGTTTCCACAGAAAAAAGTATTGGGGAAAAATCCCTGACCAGTAGGGCTGTGCAAAGCTTCAGATCACTATTCGGATTCGGAGATAATTCGGCTGATTCGGAGGCTGAATCTATGAATCCAAATTGAATCGCTGGAAGCTTTAGGCTTTCCAAATCGAAAACCCTGCAGTTTTCACCCCACTGTGGTGTAACACATACACATGACATGAGTTTTGCTTTCAAGAATTTGGGGTGCATTTTCCCCCGAACCTCTGCATCTATCTCCTTGACACTTAGCAGGCTTCATGCTCTCAGCAAAGGCTACCACCACTGAAAGTTTCATCTGAATCAGACAAAAAACAACAAAGTTATAGATATTTCATTGATTCCTCATTATACCCTATGGCCGGATCTCCGAATTGGCTCCGAAGCTTCGGAGCTGATTTAGCTGAATCGAAGCAGAAACCGATTCAGAGCTCTGAATCAAATCGCTGGCATCCAAATCAGCCGAATCTGAATCTGAATCGAATAGTTCCCTATTCGCACAGGCCTACTGACCAGTTATAGTGGTTATTAGGCCTGTGCGAGTCGGAAGCGATCTGATCCGGCTTCGGATCTGGCCGCTTTGGGTGGCTGGACCGGGTTTCTGTGTCAATCCGGCCAAAGCAGCTCCAAAGCTTTGGAGCTGCCTCGGAGATCCGGCCATAGGGTATAATGGGGAAATCAATGAAATATCTATAACTTTGTTGTTTTTTGTCTGATTTGGATGAAACTTGCAGGGGTGGTAGCCTCTGCTGAGAGCATGAAACCTGCCACATTTCAAGAAGATCGGTGTAGGGGTTTGGGGGGAACTGTACCCCAAATTCTTGAAAGCCAAACTCATGTCATGTCTAGGGGTTACAACACAGGGGTGAAAACTGCAGGGCTGGTAGCTCTTACTGAGGCCACAAAGCCTGCCACGTTTCAAGGAGATTGGTGCAGGAGTTTGAGGGTAACTGCACCTCAAGCTGTGGAGAAGCAAAACTTGTGAGATGGGTGCTGTGGGACTGACTGTGTCCCCATTATACCCTATGGCCGGATCTCCGAGGCCGCTCCGAAGCCGAACGAGGCAGCGCTTCGGCCCGGATGTGCTGCTTCGGACCCCAAAGCGTCCGAAGCTTCTCCAGATCCAAAGCTCTGTCCCAAGCCTGCACAGCCCTAGTGGTTGTGTATCTGCTGCCACCTCCTGGGCAACCTGTGACTAATTACTACACTTTTCTATCCAAGTGATGGCCTTCTAGTTAGTGAACTAATCAAGTGTGGCATGTGGCACTAGATCAGATTTCTATTCACCCATTAACTTGTTCCTATCAAGGAATATGGAGCATTGGCACAAGGCTGAAGTCATCTCATAGTCTGGGAGTGTTCAGATCTGGGAGCTGGCTTAGCGCTTCTCTCCAACAATGTTAATTCATTTTTGATTCTAGCTTGCCAATATCTTGAAGCTCTCAGGGTGCCTAAGAAAATATAATAAAGAGATGAAGACAGACATGCCAGTAAACAAACACCAGATCTGGGGTACGTGTCATAACTAGGATTAAGATCTGAATGTAATTCATACCAAAAAAAAATGGAATGAAAGACATTTTTGGAAGATCCTTGTACTTGAAATCTCAAGCCAGTCTCTATTACTAGGAATTATGGTGAGATCATCCCACATCTACTAACTGCAGACTTTCACACTTTTCTTCTAAAGCAGAAGGTTCTGCCACTATCAGAGACAGGATTAGATGCACCATGGGTTTGAAGCAGTCTAGCAATTTCCGCTTCCCTGGATAATGACATGATTTCCCATGCTGCCAACAATATCTGAGATTAGATGTATTTGTCAGAAATAATTTCACTGAAATACACTCCCAGTGGGTTTTACTGCTGCCTGATCAGATGCAACTTGAGAACTTAGTCCACTGACTTACCCAGCTCCAGTTTTGGTCTGCTATTTCAGCGGTTCCCAATCTGTGGTACAGGTACCACCCATGGTACACAGACACCCAGCCAGTGTTACACATTAACAGGTTTATTATAATTACTTTATATGAGAAAACTTTGCTAGTGGTACTTAAGGTTGAACTGAAAAATGTGCTGGTGGTACTTAAGGTTGTATAGCTTTAAATTGGTGGTGCACAATCCGTCAGACTTTGGGAACTGCTGCACTATGTATTACACTGTCTCACTTGGACCATATGAGAAAGAGACCCCTTGATATCCTTCTCTTGGAGGGTGGTGAAGAAGTGAAAACAGCTACTGAAAAAAGAGGATCTGGTCCTTTGGCCATGGGGGAGACCTGGCTGAACACTGACTATTGAGATCCACGGGACCCTATTAAATATCCCTTAGTCTAATCCAAGCAACCACCTTCACATTTTCCATTTGAGAGGGATGTCTAGAAGAGGCACAGCCCAGGCCCAGATGATTGACAGCCCGGGCTTTGCAGGCTACAGAGAATGGCTCTGTGAGCTGTAGGTTGCTGACCCCTGCTCTAGAGTAGTAAGGACCAACATTGCTGGTAGGTGCGCACCACAAATTAGCCCTGTGCCCTCCCCAAGCGTCCGTCTAATCTCATTCCATCGCCAATCTCCTGCTCTGCTTTCTGCTCCCTGACCTGTGCTCCCTTCCCAATCTTATGCTCTGCTGCCCGTCCACTCCCTGATCTGCGACATGCCACATACGGAGGCTGCCTGTGCCACTGGTGTTGACACCCCTGCTCTAGGGCATTCCCTTCCCAAGGACTGTGCAATAATCCATGGTTGGAGTGTCTGAGAGACAGAGGACAGAAAAAGGGACATCAGCTTCCTCTGCTGGTGGCTGGGAGCTGCCCTTTCGCAGGCCGGGCAATCAGAGATCTTGTTCTGTACATGGAAGCATGAATGAGATGGGCACACTGCAATCAGCAGCTCAAGGCAGCTGTGAATAAGAAGTCCTTCCATTGATAAAACCCCGGGTCGGAGTCAGCTGCAGATGCACTTAGCCATTTCTGAGGCCCTAGGGCTTTGCTCCTGCCAGGCAGTAAGCAAGGCAAAGCACTCCCTTATCCTCTTCCTTCCCAGATCCCACTCCCCTCACCCAGTTTTGTGTTAAAAATCCTGGCAGGGCTGCATGCAAATCCTCTGCAACCATGAAAGGGAGTGGGGTGGGGAGGTGGAGTGGAGAGATCAGGATCCAATCTAGGAAAGAGGAATGTGTGACAGAAACACTGAGAGAGAGAAAAATGACCAAGTCCCGAGGGCCTTATTCAATATTTATTCCATTTTAACTCCAGAAAGCCAAGGCATAATGTCTTACAAAGATAATCCTTAGCACTTAAGCCATGTCAGTATCAAAGACCTTTAGAAAAGCAAGTATCCATTATCGCCAGCTTACAGCGAAGGAGACTGAGGCAGCACGGAAAGAAATTGCTTGCCCCTGGTCCTGCAGTGATGCGGTGATGGAAATCTCCCGAGTCCCACTCCGATTTCTTGATCCCCATGGGAGCAGATTGTGGCATGTATGCCACTGACATGGTAGGGGGCACCGGGGACAGCTTCTTGTTTCTCTTCCGTGATTTTTCTTCTCAGTTGCCCTCCATTGCAACTTCTTCATGCCAGCTGCCTTGGAAACATCCATTTCCCACAGCTTTCCAATAACTGGCTGACACAAAACGCCTTCAGCATCTGTTTCCATCAGTAGCCTGAGTCTGCTTTGTCCTTCTTTACATGTGGGGACCCTGCTGTTCCTTGAATTTTGAACATGCATACATAAGAGCTGCAAAAAATCATTATGTTTAGCCTGAAGGATGATTTCTCTGAAGTTCATCTCTTTTAAAAAGTTTAAAGGATCCTATTATGGAGCAGGATGAGTACCATGGGACGTTGACAGCCCGTCATATGTCGTGAATAATGGATATCAATGAAGAACAATGGGCCAACATGTCATTGGCTGAAATTTGATCACATGCTTTTTTTCCAACTCTTACTCTGTGTAGAGCCCTGCCCCTGCCTGTGGATGACCAGGTCACATATAGAGTTTGATGGCCCTGTTACTGCACAGGCGACCTTGCGGGGTTGGTTTGTTCTAGCAGCAGACTCTCAGGTAGTAGCTGTTTCTGTTTTGTGCAATATAGCCGGGAGCAGGACTCAAGAGTCCAGAAGCTTAGCACCTCACATCTGAACGCTAAACCGCTCTGCCTCCTTGCTGCAATTCACGGGGTCAGAAACTTCAAAAGCAGAGGCCAGCGAGTGCAGAAGCAGGATCATGACATTTGTGCCACTGATCTTGTGACATGGAAATTTTGGGCAACTCCTGGAGCTCTTAACCCCTGGATTTTCCACCTTGAAGTGGCTTAAAGGGCTCATTATGTGGCTCAAAGTTATGCCACTCCAGGGCAGGATGATCTCTTGATTTGCATAACCCAGCTGTTGTTCCATTAAGGTGCGGCCACTCCCCACAAATGTGCTGCTCAAATTGAAAATGTGAATGCTTCAGACTCCAAGCTAGCCCTGAGCTGATCAACGCGTGTGCGGCTCACAGCGTAAGGTGTAACAGAGGGTATAACCTTCTACTTCTAGCTTCAAAGGTCTCAGGTTTGATTCCCCCACAGTTAATCCAGAGCATGGTATTCTATGATGGATAGAAAGCCATTCCCAGAATCAAGATCCCTTGAAATTAATTCATCCAGAGAGCAAGGGGATAAAATTTGCTAAACTACTAGCAAAAACTAGTAGTTTAGCAAAGTAGTTTGACCAGCTCAAACTGCAATGCATCTTGTGTTCAAGTTCTGCTACTCCATTCTAGTTTTCCCAACAGCTTGCTTCTGGGTGTCATGTCCAAGCTGTTGCTCCTGTGGCATGTGGACTTTAAAGTGCATCGATGGCCACATGTAGAGCAGGAGTCTGAACCCAAGGATGGAGTGGGCTGAGTGCTGTTTATAAAAAAAGGATGCACTGTACTAAATACATTCATTTGTGGTGTTGCTCTATTTGTTGTTATTCTTCTCCAATTAAAGTCATTTCAGTTAATTAAACAGGCATATTTAGCTGATTGGAGTTCTGGGAGATGGAACAGCTGCCAAACTGACACTGGCCAATTTTGGATGCCACTTCCCAAACGATCCACTCAGGATTGCCCATATCCAAATGCCACAGCCCCAACTAGCTGCCCATTTCTAGGTACCCAGCATCCCTGCACAGCACCAATTGATGCTTCTATTGCCCAAGAAACCCTATTTACACAGGGACAGGGAAAAAGATGGAAGTGGCTCCAGTCTTTCTCTAGAATGAAATAGGCTTCAGCTCCTCAGGGGGTGAGAAAACAGTCATGATCCCCCACCATGTGTCCTCCCACCTTGGTTCCAGGTGCCCTCCTGCCCCACAGATTTTCACCTGTGCCCACAAGTCCTCAGCAGTTCCTTGGCAACCCTACCTGTTTATTCTTGGACTTGAGAAATTTATGTTGCCAAAGAACTTACTACCTTATCTGCCTTGGGGCATGGGCAGAAAGACATACCCCAGCATAATTTATATGGAGTTTGTACCCTGATATAAATTAAATCTGGATTAGGTTTGGACAGACATGCAGCTATCCCAGGGGAGCACATAAAATAGGCAGTTGTTACTTACAACAATGCTAAATGATACAGGGCAGCTAATAGCCTCTGTGCCTTCAGCAAACACATACATTAGAAAGGATGCAGACAAACGTAACCTAAACCGGTGTAACGCCACATCAGATTTGACTCCTCTTCCCCCTCCCCCCAGTTAATTTCAGGAGACATTTGCAACCAGATTGGACAAAGTTACCTGGTTTAGGAGATTATGGGTGGGTGCATCTACATGAGACACTAACTGTGCAGTAGCCTAATAACACTGTGCAGCAGCGTGCTGGGCAAAACCCTTGCTAATATGCTACTGCGCAGTATTAGGCTACTGCACAACAGGCGTCAGTAAAAAGCTGTGCACCAGCACTACTGTGCAGTAGTGCCAGTTCCTGTGCATTGATTTAGTGCTTGGTTATGCAAGCACTAAACTTAATGCGCAGTAACTACAGTGCATTAATGAACGTGTAGACGCACCCAGTGTCATGCCAACTACAGTGGTATTAGTGTTTCATTTGTCCTTGCATTTAGATGCTGCCTACCATTACTAAGAGACACTAGTAATACTGCACACTTCTACGGAGCCTATCAACTGGGGCTCTCAGAGGATGATATCATGATCCATATTTTACCAGTCAGGAAAGCCAGGTTGCTGTGATTTGCCCAAGGTCACAGAGTAAAGCACTGGCCACGCTGGGAGCAAAATCCAGCTGCTTTGACTTGTAGGCCTGTATCCTTTCACCAAACCGTGCTGTCTAAATCAGCCCCAGGTGGCAAGCCCAAACAGCTGCAGTGTGACATGGAGATGATAGCTATTTATGGGGATGTTGTCATAGCATTGGCCAATCCATCGTAGGGGGCTTGTTTGGTGGCAGACTTTTGCGTTGCTATGTGTTGGCGTTGCTATGGGAGACCATTCAGTGCGGTAGGGCAGGAGCACGGAGCGCCGAGGCGATCCAATAAAGGCAGAATCATAAAGCAACACAAGCGGAGGCAAAAAGAGAGGACACCGATGTGGGTTACAAGCCTGGGGGAGCACGGAGAGCCTGAACCGCAGGGCAGCCCGACAACTGTGAAGGTTAAACAGCCCTGTGCCAAGCTGATTTTAGTCCTTCTGCTTCTTCCCGGGGCAGTAGAAAGGACCCTGCCAGCTGCAGCTGGGGCAAAAGTTTCCATCTTGCTTCTGTTTCCAGGGGCAGGTCTAAAGCTTTAAACCATGCAGGGATCTTCCTTGGATCCGTCTCTCAGGACCAGAGCTGCAGGCATTTCCTTTAGGATGCAGAGGCTACAGCTGCACCACCACGCTACCAGGGCAAAAAGGCCCACCTCTCCCCTGCTTCTAATCTGTGCATCCAGCCCAGAAATGAGGCAGTGAGGAAGACCTAGGATGCCCCAAGTACCTCAATCAGGATCTGTTTTTCAGGATGTTTCAGTTTGGGGCACCCCTAAGACAGCCTTTCTCCTTCCTTTTGGGGTTGAAACATGTGGCATGGGAATAGGTGGGTGGGTTTAGTGGGGAGAGGGTTATTACCTAGGCAGTGAGTGAATTTTTGCCTATGTAGCATTCTTTTTAATGTGGAAATTGTTGGCTGGGTAAGAGTGCGTGTAGTGAGTGCATGTGTACACGTCGCCCCCCCCATTCAGAACTAGTGAGCTGCTTGCCACCCTGAAAAGACAGACTCTTTTTTAGCTCAAATGCCATGGACTAGTTAGTATTTTTGAAGCAGCAAGAGGATGAGAGCTGAAGCCTGGTCCTTGCTAAGTAGTGCCGAGGGGTGCAGCATGCTGCAGAGCGACAGCCTGGGGCTCTGAGCTGGCTGAGTTTGTAATGAAGTCAGGGAAGTTTAAAAAAAGAGAAAGAAAGAAAATGCAAGATAAACCACTGAAGATTCCTCTGATTCTTTCTAATGACAAGGCTTCATGGATAAGGCCATAGGCACAGGCTGTCTAGAAGAGTCCTAAAAGGTTTGTTCCAATGCATTTAACAGTTTCTTTGGGCAACAGATTCACGACAAGTTTTCCTACCTGATCAGCTGAACAGGCGCCATCCTGAGCTGCGCAGTACAGGACTTCCAAAGATAAAAGACCTGTAAGGTCACTGTGCAGAGCTCCTGCATACATGGAGTGAGCTCAGTCAACTTGATCATGCCCATGATAGCCGCTCTTGTTGCTTGTACAAACCACTAAAGTAGGGTAACTTGGTCTCTCAGATGGGATCTGTAGCAATACACAGACTGTCCAGCTCTGCTGTTTGGGTCGGTGGAAGCGGTAGGGCATGTGACCACAGATTCCCATCCGATCTATGTTGTTTCCAGTGCTGGTGCCAGCACCTTCTCTCCCTTTTTTCTTATTGTTTCCCACAGGGAGAGAGTCAGCAGCTGAGATAATTTACCATTTAATGTGGGCAGATGGCTTAATTTAAATAAAATCAGAGAGGAGGAAAGTGAGTCTACAAATGTCTTGATGAGTTGAGTTTCCCCCTCTCCCCCGATGCAGGAATGACATTCACGCTTACCCCTGTACTGGCACTTCTCTCATCTGAAGATCTCCAAGCTGTTTGGGTGGGTTTTAAAGCTCGGTAGAAATCATGCATGCACCATTTCTGGGCATATTTTGGCATCTAAATCCAGCTAGTAGCTTTGCAAATCTCTCCCTCTAATGTGCATTCATTAATTAATTCCCTCACTGACTCTACGGCCGCATCCAGACATGCAGGGGGTGTGCTTGCAATAGCACAAATTGCTGCAGCACATGCCCTGCACATGCCCTTCATTGTGGGACAAAAACTGTGCTGGCCTGGAGCAGCAGGGGCACAGATCAGGCAGCACGGAGGCCTGGCTAGCAGCCAGAGTGTTGTTCTGGATGGCCCAGGCTCTGTGCATGTTGCCACAAGCTTGTTGGGCATGTGCCACACTGCTTTTTGTTCCAGTTTTTTTTTTGCTACCAGGAAATCCTGGTAGCAAATTTTGGCCCCACACTGCAAATTTGCAGCACAGGGCACGTTTTAACTTTTGCCATGTACGATTTGTGGTGCCACAAAGAAGTTTGCAGAGCCACAAACTGCACGTGCCTGCACATCTGGATGTGGCCTATCAGGCAGGTCAGCATCATTATCCCTATCATACAGGGGGAGAAACCAAGCACAGGAAAGGGAAGGGACTTCCTCTAAGCCACTCAGTGAATCAGCTGCAGATTGAATTACAAAGAACCCATGAATCCTTGAGCTTGAAGACGTACCGAGTAGTGTTCATGACTTCAGTCTAAGGAGGGTCTGATCACCCTCAGCAGGTATTGGTTTGTTTGGGGCACATGCTACAAAAGTCAGGAAGAACTCAGCATGGCCCAGTGTTGCTGGGATTTGGGTTATTTCACACAGCAACAGCAGGAAAGAGTTGGGGCTGAGGTCAGAATTAGGCATTTCAAGGAAAGCTCTGATTACAGAGTTTTCCTAGATAGTAGAGGCTGGAGGGGGGTCAGAGGAAAGGAAGGGATTTTCCAAGGCACAAAGGATAGTTAGGTGCATATCTCCCTAAGTCCATGGGACTTAAGTGCTTAAATTCCTCTTGTGCATTGGAAAAAAAAACAGTCAAGGATTATTTCTGTTTCTGCATGAAAAAGCATTGCCCTTTTCCCTCACTGAGAGAACTCCAGTAATAGAAACATGGGCTGAACTGTTTGATCTCCTTCTGGTGGCAGGCAGCAGCTCCATATCGCTCATAATCACGATTGTGTAGGACAGGGATAGACACACTTCCCTGAAATGCTGACAGCCAGCTTTACTGCATTCAGCCACATTTAGCTGGGGCTAACACTCAAGCCTCTTAAAAGGGGGATCCTTATCTCTTTCTTAACCTCTATTTTGAATGATGCCTACAAGAAACTTAACACCAGTTAGGACACTGATGCATGGGGGCCGCTTGCCTTCATTGTGTCTACTCATTCCACTTCATTTCCTCCATCGGTTTTTCCCCTGCCTTGTCTCTCAACACGTAAGCTCTTTAGGGCATGGAGCACTTGCTTGTTCCGTGTTTACAGCTCTGAGGTGCTACCACAATGCAAATAATGAGCACACGCTCAGGCACATCACAGCCAGATCACGGTCTATTCAACAACACAGCTCAATGCAGTACCAACAAAGTACTAACTGCTGAAACGCACCCCAACTCCAGCGGGCACGAGGTATTTAGGCCAAAATCTTAGCTCCCTTTAAGCATTCTGCTCTGAAATCCCCAGCCAAGTATTATCCCAGTCTGGACTTTCTTAGCTTTTAAGAAGAACAAAGCAGTATTAAGAGCTGGACTCCAGAAACCATCTACAATGCATAAAATTTGACTGAACCCACTCATTTCTGAACAATGCATAGTATGAACTTGTGAAGCCATCTACAATGCATAACAGCAACTTTATCAAACCCGCTGATTTATGAACAATGCTATGTATTCTTAACTGCCAGTAGATGGTGATCTTTATAATTATCCCCATTTACCATGCACATAACAAATATATCTTGTTTATATATAGCATTTTCATACCAGGTGGCCAGGCTGGAGGTGATTGTTTTAAAAAGATGCCCACCCATTGAGCTGAGCTTTCCGGGCTCAAGCAGTTCTTGTTCTCTTCTCCATAATAATGCTAATAATAATTCTTAGTAAAGTTTTGGGCTTATTTATGCAGGAGGTTGGAGCAGTTGATTACAACATCCCCTTTGGATTTAAATGTATAGCTCTTAGGCAGAGCACAAAGAAGGCCGATATCACTGTTTCACAGATGAGGAGGTCCAGGCACAGGCAACTTGGCCAAGAATGAAGAGTAAGTTAGTAGCACAGCCAGGACTAGAAGCCAGGTCATTTGACTCCCCCATCTAGCATCCCGTTCACTGGACCACACCGTCTCATTGCTCATCAGCATCCATCAGGGGCTCAGCCTGACAAGTATCTCCCACTGACATGACTGATTGTAGCCAAGTGTGGCTGGACTTTTTCCCCTCTCCCCAGCAGACAATTTCCTTCACCATTAGTCTAATTATCCCCCCAAATCCTGGTTCCCTACCCCATCATTTCCAGCCTGATTACACAGTGGGCTCAGCCGAAACCACAGGGCACTGGAAGGCAGCTCCGTGTCATATCAGCACATAGCAGCTGCTTTGAATTGTGGCTCTTGGCAGTGATTAGCAGGGCTGATAGGCAGCCAGGACTCGTTTCTCTCTCTCTGACTCAGCGGCTGTGACATGCTGCTGCTCAGCATTTCAATCAGCCTAGGCAAAGCACATCCACCTGGATCTCCAAACTGGTGATGTTTGAAGCACCAACCAACCACGGCCCATTCCAGCCTGTAGAAAAGCCACTTGGAAACCGTCAGAAACAGCGCCCCATAGAACAGCATCAACCTTCTGCGCCATCCCGCTGGAGAAGCAAGGCAGGCCAATGTTCAAAATGGACACACAAGAGTGTCAAACTACCTGGGATGTTTCTGGTAGAGTTAGGGAGCAAAACAACATTTTAGACGGTGGGGGAGGAAGTTTGGGGGCACCTTTCTCACAACCCGGAGAAACTTTCCTTCCAGACCTTCCCATGCTGGACCAGATTCTCAGCCCAAGTAAGCTGGCTGAGCACCACTGAAGTCAGTGAGTGGAACTGCATTAATTGACACGGAGGGTTTGGCTCTTGGAGTTTGTCTCTATTTTGCTTGCTGTCTGCGTTTCTTTCTTGGCCCACCTCTACTTGCCCTCCCCCCTGCTCAACACTGAAGCAGAGCGCTCTCAAGTATTTCATGCTGCTTCCTACAGCAAAGAACGTCTTAATGCCGCACTGTGGTGGGTACCCACGAAAGGCAAAACGTTGTGCTGAGACATTGGGACAAGCGCTGATTCTGAAAAGAGCTCATCTTCAGCTGAACCATGAACACCACACTACAAGCACAGCAGCCCATTTCCCCCTTCCACTCACTTCTCCTCCTCCTCCTGCCTCCAAATTCCTGCTGCATTGATTCAGAGGAAATCATGCTGCACATGAGTCACCTGCACTGCTCTTTTTAGCACAGTACCTATCTAACACAAAAGGGGAGGTAAATGTTAGGGTCCACACTGCTTCAGAGGACTGCTCTTCTACTGAGCCACCCACCCCACCCCAGGAAGACAGAAACTCCCTGACATCGTGGTGACATCAGCACCAACTTGGAGGGAGCAGTGCCCCATTGAAGCTACCGTATTGCTTCCAAGGGTCCTAATTCTGCTTAGCTTTTGACTCCAGTGACATCATTGCAAGCACAAAATATGAGAAATTCAAGAAACAACCATGACCCGCATCCAGTGCACATGGGTTTTGATATACTCACCTCACAAGGTTTTATCTAGCTCCTAGTCAGCAAGCTGGGTAGCTGCTGGTGGAAAAAGCTGTCATGAACAATGTGTTTAAGTAAACACACTTAAGCAAAAAATCTGGTTACCGCTGGCTGCTCAGTGTCTTTTGGCTTTTAAAGATCTAATATCACCATGTTTCACAAGGAAGGAAGATTAGGAAGGGACTGTTATAATGAGATAAAACAGCCCATTACCTAGCAGATGAGCTGCGTTAGGGGGAGACTTGCTGGCTGCAGGGGGGGCAGCGATGGAGGGGAAATGTAGATTTCTTAAACGTACATTCCTTTTCTTTCATCACAGCGATGCCCGCAAGGGCTGATAGATTAGATCCCTGCAGCCCCCGCAAGGCCGTCTGCTCACCTGAGCTCGGAGTTTGAGACATTTCAAAGGCACCCCCTCTGTCTGCCGCAAGCCACTCGAACATTTTTAATGATGAGTATTCCTTGTCAGCTTCCCTTAGAACCGAAAGCCTTTCAAGTCCAACTCGCTTTGATTAGACAATGGACATGGGAGATGAGCACACCCTGTTTCTCCCCCAAAAAGCTAAATTTAGGTTTGTGGTATGGAGCACAAAGATGAACTGAGACGCAGGAGCTGCAGCGCCACGAAGTTCTAGGCCCTACAGCAAAATCCGTGGCAGCAACAAACCTTCTCAAAGCTTTTGATTGTGGCTCTCCTGTTTTACTGATCTGTCTAGTCCAGTGAACTGGCCTCAGTGCAGCCAGGTATTTAAGCACGCCCCTAGATCTAAACTTGAGCCTGCTCCTTAATTTCATGTACTTAAAGGTAGACACACAGTCCATTACCTTGTTGCACCGCAGCTTCTGTCCCTGACAGTAGCTAGCTGCATATCAAAAGAAGATGCGGGCACTTTGTTTATAGATTGCGCAGGACAATTAGCTTCAGCCCCTCGTGGTGAGAATGCAGATGTGGTCACGGGAACATTTTGCCAGTTCATATCGGCTTTGCCAAGCAGCTGATCTCAAAACAAAAATTGTTGAAGAGTCAAAATCAGGGGTGAGCCACCTTCCTTGGTGAATTTGGCCCACCAAGGGATTTCATCTGGCTTGCAAAGCCCAGATATCAGCAGCATATCAGCCCAGATACTCAGCAGCCTTTTTGGCAGCAGGGGGCATCTGTAGTGCTATGGCAGGCACTTCAGTGGTAATTCTGCACCAGAGACAAGCGGCGGTGGCAGACAGGTCAGAAATGCTGGCTTGCCTCTCTGTTATTTTGGCTCGCCGGTCTGAAAATGTAGCTAACCCGTAGTCAGAATGATTCATTTTTTGAGTACAAAATGCTTCCTACAGTTTTCTAATTTGTTAAAAGGTACAGTGCATGCAGAACAAAGTGTTCCTGGGTCAAGCAGAGTGCTTGAAGGGGCCTGAGACGCCCCAAGTCCACAGTGAGGCCTGAGGCATATAAAGAGAGCTGAATGTGAGGCCCTAGTGGGGTGGGATTATGAGCCCCAAGAAGAAGCTGTGTGAGACTCCAGGTACAAAGGGATTGGGGTGAAGTGTTGGGCAAGGGATTGAGGCCCAGTGCTGGGCAGGGGATTGAGGCCCCTGTGTGGGGGCGTGAGAGGACCAAGAGGGTCCTGAGCCAGGCAGGGAGCCCAAGGAAAAGGGAGGGGCTGGGAGCTCCAAGTGGGATTGAGATGAAGAGTCCAGTGCAAGGACACAGGGATTGAGAGTCCCGATGTGAGGGCACAGAGATTACAAGCTCCAGTGTAAGGGCATGGGAGGGAGAGTCCCGACATCTTTAAGGGTCCCAGTGTGAGGGCACAGGAATGAGAACCCTAGTGTGGGGCCACTGGATCATAGGCCAGGTGTTAGGCCATGGATGCCATCTGTGAGGCATGGGACACGATATAAAGGGAGGTTCAGAGCTGTGTATATAGGCCTTTGGCATCAGGGCATGGAAATGGGCAGACTCCCGCCTGGTTAACATCTTCCAGTTAGTATCATCAAAGGCATGGCAGGCGGGCAGTTAGCTCTGAGACAAGTGGGCGGGCCAATGACTTGCCCAGCCCTGGGACACCCACTTGTTACACACGCCTCCCCCAACACACACCACCCCCTTCCTGCTTCTTGACCATGAATCCAGCTCATGGAATGATGAAAAGGGCTTTTGTGGCATTCTTTCTTTGTTTCCAAAGACATCAAGACACTTCTAATGTTTTTGTACAGCGGAGAGCTCAGCCACCAGCCCTTTGTTAGCCAGCTCTGCATGGTACAGCTGAATGGATGGAGATCTTGGCCCTACCATTCTTGGCAAAAACACTCTCACCCATCTGCCAGATTCATTTAATTTAGCATCGTGTTTGCTTCCTCATCTCCTCCACCTTCCCTTTCCAGATGACTGGCCCTGCTCTGCCCATCCCTCTGTTCCTTCCTTATGTTGGTCACATTTAACCCGTCCCTTGCTGCATTCTTTAAGGGTTTCATAGGACACACTTGCTATGTCCTTATTCTTCCTTCCCTGCTCCTTCCATTCACCTCGCAGCTGGCACCACATAACTGACAGCCAAAACACCTTTTCCTGGAAACAGCCATCTTTTTATTGCATCTGCTTTCCAGAAGGGTTAGGACCTCAACTAATATATACCTGAATTGCTTTGATGGCTTTACTAAAATTACATTGCTTTAAACCAGCTGAGGCTAGGACACCAACTCGTGAAGACCCAGACCCTAGCTTGCGGCAAAAGTGCACTCAGTCCATCTGAAGATACAGGTGTAAAGGTGCCTTTGATCTCATCTTATCCTGAGGATTCTCCCAGCATGAAGAGACTGGAACCCGAGAATTAGCTGGATTTAAACACTGATACAGCACCTAACAAAGATATTTAAAATAGACAAATGATTGGTCCAAAGCCACTAATTGTGGCATTAAATACTTTACTTCCAAATGTGCGGTTCACATGTCCCTTTCCCACAACTAGGGTAATAGGCAATTAATTTTTTTAATAGAATCAATCACAATAGATGATCACAGGAGGTATCCATAAATGTAAATGAAAGCCAGTAATGGAATCCCACAGGGAGGCATCGGGATAGTGAGGGAAAGTGGAAAATATTCAAAGAGGAGTTGTCTGCAAAATGCAGCCACCTCTGGGATAGAACAAAGCAGCTGTTTAACAGCTGTTAGCAGCACAACACACCTGCTGCTAATAGAAAGCGAGGGTTAGCATAGGTAGCTAGAAACAGAAGGGAATTTTTAGGGAGGCCAAGTAGTGTTAGAAGCTGAGTGGAGCATCAGGACTAAAGGCCTGTTCTGGAAGAATATGCTGTTGCTGCTTTAATGATGATGAGACATCAGACCAGTCACTGGCTTTACATAGGGTGGGGCATAACCTTGGGAAAGGAATAGGGCTGAAGCCACTTATTTACCTGTGGACCTAGAGAGATGTTTCAGTTTCCTCCCTGCTTTGACATCCTCTAATTCAGGATCCAGGAGCAATCTAAACCCCAGTGCTGGTCCAGAGGAGGGACTTTCTAAGATCACCTCTGGCATGATGCCTTTGTATACGCAGACCAAAAGTTGCAGTAACCCTATCTGCTTTTATCCTACTGCAAACCCATTTCTATTTGCTGGCTGATGTCTCCCCTAGGCCCATTTCAGTATTATAGTCTCCTGGGCTAAGTACAGAGAGTCAAAAAGCCCAAGGCTGAATTGATTCAATCTTTGCAGGTTAGTCTAAGCTGCATAGGTTGAACCAATAAGTTAGTTAACAGCCATTCACTTCTGATTCCAGAAATGCAGCCACATGCCTGCAGTGGCACAGGCCACAAGCCAGGGGGCACTAGCTAGAGCACCACCCCTCCCCAGGCTCAGCTGGTGCAGACAGCTTGGGCCAAGGCTAGCCTACTCACCACCCTGCAAGGTGTTGGGGAGGGGGTTGTGGGGAAGGTGCAAAACATCCTGGGATGCTGGGGGACTGTGAGTTAATTTGCATCTGGAGGGGATCTGGGACAGAAATTCAATAAACCAATTTAACCTATATCCATTAAGACTGATACTACATCCATCCAGGTTTATCTTGAACCAGGTTTGGCCATTTTGAAAGTGGTTTATGTGCACTGAACTTCTGTTGTGTTGCAGATTTGAACCAGTTTCCCATCACTTATATTGGTTTACATGTAATTTCTGTCCCTAGCCCTGGTGTCTCCCTTGGCTTGGGGCTCTGGCTTTAGGTCTGTTTCCCCCAAGTGTATCCCCGAGTAAATGTAGTGTTCTGTTATGCCCATGTATCCATGATAGTACAGTCTGGTTCTCTACCCTCCTCTAGTGGCTGGACCACACATATACTTTGAGTCTCTATCAGATGGAGTCATGAACAAAATAATGCATAAAAATTAGCTTCAGGTCTCCTCACTCCCAGGTCAGTGCTCCAAGCCACTTTACCATCCTGCTTTTCCTGCTTGTTACTGGGAATGTTGCCTCCTCTCCTAAATTAATGCCACCCATAAATGTTAGTACTATATTGCTTGCTTTCCCTTTAAAATCTGCACAGAAGCTAGTCAATAAAGCCAGATTTAGCATCAGGTGTGCTACACTCAGTAGCTCCATCCTCTCACATGGTACAGTGCTGCTTGGTGTTTTTTATGGTTTGCAAGCCTTTGGCTAACATGTCAGTGTTCATCTCCCAGACAAGTTTGAACGTATTTACAGAGCAAGATATTATAACACCCTGAATCAAACATTTCACTGCTCTAAATACAGAACTCAGCTGCAGTTTTGCACCACACCACAGTTTTGCAGAACAACCCTGTCCCAGGGACAGTATAAAGGAGCTCTACTCCAACTTGGGGAGTGCAAGGGATCTGACCCAGCTGCAATGCACCAGTATTAATAATAATGCCAATGTGTGTTACAGCAGCACCTAACCCCACTCAAGGGCTTGAGTCTCACTGCGCTAGACACCTGATAGACAAACATTTATTTTGGGTTGCAGGATGACCTGGAAATCCTAGTCATGGACCTATCATGCCAGGTGCTGTGCAAACATAACAGAAAGTCTCTATTTCAGGAAACTTGCAGTGTAGAGGGTAGAGATCCAGGCCCCTTTGGAGTTGGTGGGAATTTCTGCTGTTAAATCTACCAGCATGTCAGGATTTCATCCTGAAGGAAAAACAGATGAGAGACAGCCAGGCTTCAAAGGAGAGGGCAAGCAGATCAGTAAACGGGACACAGAAGCACTGTCTTTCAGGCTTCCAAGATATTTTGAACCAGAATTTAGTCAAAAATTCAGTGGGACAAGACTTACTCTTTCTAATTCTCATCATAGGAGTATGGAGGGTAGTGTTTAAATACATGCATGCTCAGCAAAGCATTTCAGCATAACTGTACGGGCTCCGCTGAACTGGGACATACTGCCATTGTCTGGATTGCAAAGATGATGGGTGGGACATAGATTCTAGCAGAAGAGCTGTCGCTTTAGCAAGAGACATAAGCAATGAACAGAGATGATGATGAGAAACAGGTTTAGGAGGAGGATATAGTGAGAGGGAGACATGCAGACATATTGTAGCTGTAGTCTAGGTCCCTTTCGGGGGCTGTCCCACCTTTTATTATTGTCTCCCTAGAACAGCCTTGTAGTCTTCTGTAGTGGGTGTGGAGGACTAGAATTTTATGAACTTTTTCAACATCTTCATCAGCGACTTGGATGAGGGGGCAAAAAGCACCTTGTTCAAATTCATGGATGACACTAAAATGTGGGGAGAAGTGGGCACGCTGGAGGAGAGGGACAGGCTGCAACTGGATCTAGACAGGTTACAGGGGTGGGCGGACGAGAAGAGGATGGGATTCAATACTGACAAGTGCACGGTACTGCAGCTAGGGAGGAAGAACCAGCAGCAGACCTATAGGCTGGGGAACTCCCTTCTCATCAGTGCAGAGGCAGAAAAGGATCTTGGAGTCATTATTGATTCCAAAATGAACATGGGCCTCCAAGTGGGGACGCAGTCAGGAAGGCTAACCACACCTTGTCATGTATGCACAGATGCATCATGAGCAGGTCCAAGGAGGTGATCCTCCCCTCTATGTGATACTGGTCAGGCTGCAGTTGGAGTACTGCGTCCAGTACTGGGTGCTGCACTTCAGGAGGGATGTGGACAGCATCGAGAGGGTCGAGAGGGGGCCACCCGCATGATCAGGGGGCAGCAGGGCAGGCCCTACAAGCGGAGGCTACGGGACCTGAACCTGTTCAGCTTCCACAAAAGAAGGCTGAGAGGGGATCTTGTGGCCATCTATAAA
>NW_005842138.1:0-25609 GCF_000455745.1 Alligator sinensis
CACACGTGCTTGCATGTGTGGACACACCCAATAAGGGTTTTGTGAATCACCTTCCTGAGGGCTCTAACTGTGGTCTCCCAGGCATTACATAGGATTCTATTTGGAGTCTACTTTGGCAGCCAAGTGCTTAAGAGGTAGGCTAAGCTGTAGATGCCACAGGGCATGTTTACCCAGTATTTTTGGCAGGCTAATTAGTACAGCTGAATGACTAGGCCACTTAACCCTCCCCAGTGCCAATTAGACTGTCCACAGTACCATAGATCTAGATAAACTTTTTCCAGTTTAGGATTCAGCCTGGATAAAGCACAGCATCACATACCTGAAGCAGAAGCTGTTGGACATAGTGAATTTACCATGTAGACATGGATGAAACCTTTTATTAAATCTAGCCCTTAAGAGAGCAGCAGCATATCCATACTCATCAGCAACTCTGGGAGTTCTGCTTGCGGTGAAATAATTCCTGGAGCTACCAGAGGGGTGGGGTCCCACAACCCTGCACTAAGAAAAGGGTAGGATTACACATTATAATTAAGTCCTGTGTGGTCAATTAAAGTAAATCTATTTCTACTTATTTATTTTCCCTTTGGTGCAGATAAGATCTGGGCTTCTTTTCCTGAAGTGATTTATTGGCAGAAAAAACAAGCCATTTGAATGTCTTGGGGAAAGAAAAATAAGTAAATAAATATACTAGGCCAAATCCTGCAGCCCTCTTTCATATCTAGCAGAACTCTTACTGACTCACTTCACCAAGAGATGACTGATATGGACCACTTATTATACATGTTGTTTGTTTATAATTTCCAAACATAGGGTCCTCACTTATATCTATGCTACCCCATTAAAGTAACCTGCTGTTCAGATAATGTTTTTTAAGGTTCCTGTCATGTTTTTAGCATTCCATAAGACTACTGATATTGATTTATATCTTCCATGTTGATATCATGGCAACTTGCTCCCAAAACATATCTTATATTCCCATTTACCAATCACCATGGCTCATCAAGTGGACAAAAATGGAGATCACTTTGAAGACCAGTCTGCACTGGTGCATGGGATTCTTCCGTCCTAAGTGCAGGACTTAGGACTTATATGCACTTATGTTCTTCTTGAATTTAAATGGGCTTCTTAATGGAGGACACCTTGAAGACCAGTCTGAAGGAATGAAATATTAATATCAATACATGAGACACTCAAGCACTGAATTGTCCCCAACGATGCTGTGATATATGACAAGGAATCGAACATTTTGAACAAACTTGCTTCACTATGGAGATGGACAGATGAGAGAGAGACAGGGAAAGATAAGTAAATAAATATACTAGGCCAAATCCTGCAGCCCTCTTTCATATCTAGCAGAACTCTTACTGACTCACTTCACCAAGAGATGACTGATATGGACCACTTATTATACATGTTGTTTGTTTATAATTTCCAAACATAGGGTCCTCACTTATATCTATGCTACCCCATTAAAGTAACCTGCTGTTCAGATAATGTTTTTTAAGGTTCCTGTCATGTTTTTAGCATTCCATAAGACTACTGATATTGATTTATATCTTCCATGTTGATATCATGGCAACTTGCTCCCAAAACATATCTTATATTCCCATTTACCAATCACCATGGCTCATCAAGTGGACAGCTGCTGCTTAACCAGTCAGACCCCAGCCTGTACTGTGCATGGGATTCTTCCGTCCTAAGTGCAGGACTTAGGACTTATATGCACTTATGTTCTTCTTGAATTTAAATGGGCTTCTTAATGCATCAAAAATCTCAACGGTCTTGTCTTAATCTTAATACACAAACTTCCCTGAAAACTAACATTGATAGGAATAACTATTTCCATTTAAGATAAGCTAAACATTCATTATGTAGATATGTAATAGATACTTATAAGGTTAAAGAGAAATATTTTGAGATCTAAAAATGCAGCATTTAAGTTTACTACTTCATTGTTCTCTAAACAAAGGATATTTTAAAGATAAATATATACTTTCTTAAAAGGAAATCTTCAAGGGTTTTATTTAAAAAAATACTGATATTTTCACTGTAGAACATAGATGCTAAAATTAAATATTGCTTCTCCACTATACAAGCTGTATGTGGTTAAATCTTCTTATATAGACTTAAGTCATTTTAAGGTATATAAAAAGTATAATCACATTTTACCACCTCAGGCACCGCATTTCCCTTTGTCATTGTTGCAAAACCTACATTGCACCTTGGATTCAGTTGTCTGTTGCTGTCTGTATTTAAAACTGTGGGTACTGACTACTGCTGTTTTTAGCACTGCTTTTGCTGTTTAAATCTAGTCAAGACAAATTATACCTGGGCTGAATTTGCAATAGTTGTAGCACTTTAGTGTACAATTCCTTTGATAGTTAGATTACACTTGTCTCACTGCTTCAGTGTAAATGTAATTTGAGAGGCTTGTTGCTTGTTTCTGGTAAGTGTTGTGACTTGAAGATGAAAATATGCCACGCTGGCTTGTTGGTTCTACTTGAAAAAGACATAGAACTGTCACTACCACGAAAGAAGAAAATGTTTCATCATCCCCATTAAACTCCAAGGACTTAAGGATCTGCTGTGTTTACAAAGTTTCAAGTATTTTTTGTTCGGTAACTATGTATAACTTCAAAATAAGAGTAGCTTTGGGCCCTATTTGTTTAAAAAATGGCACTGAAGTATCATTGTATCAGAGCAGAGCGTTTTCTCAAACATGACACAAGATAACTTATTTTGATACTTATTAAAAGAAAAATGTAATTCACTATCTGGAAAGGAAATGATGAGAAAAATATCTGTTTTATTAGAATTTCTTTCTCCTACAAAGCAACCTATTTGATATTTATTAGCAAGAAATTTAGGTGGGCACTAGAAAGCAATCAAGAACTCAAATTCATATATATCATTAGTTCAACTAAAATGGTTTGTGTCTGTTTAATTCTATTTTGTAGCCATTTAAGGTACTCATCAAGTTCTGTTACTCCTTAAATTTTTTTTTCCTACTTATACATCTATGCTTGACTGATTATTATACTGGTGATGATAGATGTCATAGAAGCTTACATAAGTATGCTTTAATTTAAATATTTCTTGTATTTTCATTCAGAGTCATAAATATGGATTCCTATAATATAATTTGGCTTAAATTGGATTCTGTTCATTCAATAATGTTTATGGATTTACAAATAACATCAATTAGTAGCAATAATAGACTAGAATATAAATCCTTTATGAGGCACAAACTAATGAGGCCTCCTGTTATGTAAGTTCACAGAGCTAGAAAATGGTATACAGCTAGTAATGAATTTAGTAATATTGGGAAGACAAGGTAATTGTGCCCCCTGCCCCAGACCAAGAGCCTCTGTTAATACACTCATGGATAACATGAAAAAAGGAGGAGATAAAAATAATGGGCAGCAATTTGATTGTTGCAGGCCAAAAACCCTTTTTTCTAGCTTCCCAATCTCTTCACACATTGTGTTTGTGTGTTGATTCAGAACTCTTGCAATCATCTGAGTATTAGGAACTAGCACTTCTATCCACCCCAAACAGAGCAGGACCAGGTCTCCAATTCCCTTGTCTCTAATTGCACTAACCAACCATATAGGCCAGCTCTGGCGCCAATCATATAGGCCAGTGCCTGTGTGTCATCTGCCCTGCGGCCAACACCAACCATTAAATCTGGACCCTGTAAAGGAGATTGAGAGATTTTAGTTGAAGTACTGGGCTGCAAACTGTAACCAAATATATATATATATATATATGCAACAGAGACAGATGAGGGTACAAAACATACACTGACATAGTGAACTCCTTTTCAAGAAGATAAGAGTAATAGTATTCCCACTGTTAGTTGTGATGCTTCTGGAGCCAATGTGTCTCCAGTCTGTATGATCTTAAAAAAAACCCAGAATCTGCTAAATTATGAGCCTTATATTATCACATGTGAATAGCTGAAGTAAGTTGATGGCCAAACAAATTTTCCTTGTATCATTCATTCCCTTCCAATGCCTACCACAAATTTTAATTGCTTACGTTATTGTATGTCAAATTTTACATGTTGTTGATTACTATTGGCAATACACAAGACATACAGAGAGCTAGGAAAAGTATACAGAAATAGAAACCAAGAAGTTGCTCAAATAAACTCTCAGCTACATCATACCATCAAGCAATACTGCATAACACTAATATTTATTGTCTATGGTCTAAAGCAGTTGTTTGTTAATAAAGTCTAGAAAATTTACTCAAATTCTTAAAATGGGACATGTCATCTTGATAGATATATAATCAGGGCCCTACTGAATTTAGTGGGAGTATTGCCTGAGCAGACAACTCATTAGGACAAGACCCAAAGTTAATTCACTATTATTTTTGACACATTCATGGATCACTCATGTAACACTTGCAAAGTGACAGCAATTACTATTATATTTGCATATTAATAACTACACATGAAAGGAGATATTTCATCATAGCATTCTTCTATTATATTAGGGCTTATTTGTGCTGTTAAAGTGCAGCCAAACATAAAATACACAGCTGAACTGTACTGTTGTAGCAAGAAGAAACTTAATATCTCCCCTTATTTCTTTGGTCAGGTACAGATATTACACATAAACCGGTCTAAGTGATTGGAAAACAATCTAAACCCATAACCATACTAACCATACAGATGTTTGGTGCACACAGATGGGTATAAAAATGGGGAAACCCAGTCTAAGATGGACCTGGTTCAATGTGGACTCAAATCTAATTGATTTAAATTAGATCAGTGAATCAAAATTCTATACCAGTTCCCTGCTGATTCAAGTTAGATCATTGTGGCATCCCAGCCTCCTTTGCAACATTTTGCAACCCTCCCCCTCACAGGGAGGCATGCTAGCACTTGACTCACACTGAGTTGTTCTGGCTGAGTGCCCAGCAGGCCCCAATCCCAAGTCTTCCAGCACAAACCCTCTCCCCAGCACTGCATCCTGCCCCCCCCAGCTGCAGGCAGGCAGCAGGGGGGAGGAGGGAAAAGGAAAGTGAGGTGTCTGTTTCCCCCTGAATGAACTCCGGGACCTGGGCATCAGTGTCCCCAGACTGTGCCCATGCACCCTGTCACAAACCATTCCATGATACACACACACACCTGACACTGAGCCCAGGAGAACTCCTGCACTTGGACAGAACCCCATGGAACCTGGCCCTGGCTCCCACACACCCAGCTGGGCACCCCCATGCCCTGTTTCTTGGGCACAGCCCTATGCACACCTAGCTCCTGCATACCTAGCCAGTAAACCCCATGCCTTCATGTATAGGGACAGCCCCACAGAACCCAACCCTGGCTCCCACATACCCAGCCAAGGGACCCTTCCACCTCCATGCTCAGGCATAGTCCCACAGAGTTCAACTGACTCCTGGATACCACGACTCAGAAGCCAGAGACAGCTGCCCCGCCACCTCGACCCCAGCATGGACTCCCTTTCCTCCCACTCCGAGTAGGAGCCAGGGTAGGCAACTTGTCTTGGGTGCACTGGCATGGCAGGGGGCAGAACACTAGGACTGGGCTTGCATAGATGCAACCCTGTGACCTCCACAGCTCAGCCACTGCCAACAGATATCTGGACCATGGGTACCTGGGGTGCTACAAGGTTTTTTTGGTCCACAGCTATAGGGTCCCAGAGTACTGGGGTGGGAGGCAGGAGTGGAGCATGCTTAACCATGCCTGGTAGACAGTCAGGTGTGGCCCAGGCACTCAGTTGTGCTCAGCAGTCTCTGGCAGCCCGGAGCACCTGGGGGGCATGCTGGGAGATGTGCAGGAGCACCCTCAACCTGCAGGCCTCAGCTAGTGCAGGTAGCTTGTGTGACTACCACCCCCACCAAACAGTGAATGTGTATACTGTTTGATACTGATCTAAGCTAGGCTGCTTACAGAAAATTGTATAACTTAGATTGATTCCACCTTGGGCTTTTTGAACATCTGTACTTAGTCTCCATTTACAGGGTACCAGTCTCAGTAATGTGGAACAGGCACTTTTCTCTGCATCCTTTAACATATAACTTAACTAGCTATGGAAAGGCAGCAGGATACTAACTACCAAACTAATTTTGTGTTAGTCATCAAATAGGCATTGTTGCATATTAAATGTGCTTGATCACTATCAATCCAACTTGTATTTATATTGGTTCTCTACCACAATATCCTTTTTGCCAGCCCCTATATCCTTATGGTTCCAGTTTTAAAAGAATCAATAAAATGGTGTTAAAAAACACCTAACTAGATACAATGAAAACATTTATTGGAGTTCACATAGTAAGCTGAGTCAGGAAAGAGGAACAGAGAAATATTTTTTTTCATTTGTAAAGATGAAAACTTTTGAGTTTTTAAAAGTGTGAACATTTAATAGTACAGTATTCACCTACTGGAAAATATTAAACACAAAGTTAAGCCAATAGAAATAGAAGACTAGATTTTCTTTTACTCCCAGGGATTTCAGATTATTTTTTATCATTAACCAGAAGCTCTTGCCAGCCACCCAGTAATTAGGCTTAAGATACTCATCACTTGCTCAAACCCCACAAAGGTAAAGTCTGATGAAACCTGAAGTGAGACTAAGTCCTCAGGAAAATCTAGCCAAACAAATAGAATATTATCTAGTTGACCTACTTTGCCTGTGCTCATTGTTGCGTTTAAAGGCACCTTATGTTATCTATTAGATTACAGCAATCTTCCCATAGAGAGTCCTGAAGATGAATTAAAAGAAACCAGAATGTTTTTTTTAAGTGTGAAGAATATTGGAGAGAAGATAATTTAGATAAACACACACCTTGCCATCAAGTGGACTGTAAATTAACAATGAACTGTTCCTGGCGTAATTGCTGCTCTTTGGCTATTCTATTCAACTGAGTTCTATAATATGGTCTAGTCCTTCATAGTCCCTTTTCCAGTCTCCTGAAAGAACCATTAATTTAAGAAAGTTTAGCTTGGTCTTGCTGGTGACTGACTTTTCATATGCTTACCTTTATAGAAAAAATATCAGGCAATCAGGTTAATCATCATTTTAATGCCCTCAAGTGGTTAACTAACTTATTTCATCAAGCAGGTGGCCTTTGTTTTTCACGAAGGTACTGTCATTAAAACAGAACTTAAATTAAATGAGTCTGGTGAATTCACTTTAATAGGTAGTACTGAACATAACAAAGCTATCACAGAAGAGAACAATGTTTAATTAAAAAATAACTAGAAAAATAGAAAAACAAAACAAAGCAATGACTTTGATAAAATTTGAATCACCTCAGATTTTTAGAAGGAGAAAATGACTGTTCATAGCATAGTGAGTTACAGTGCCTTAAACCATTTAATTAAGGCTTTACCTATAAGACTTAGCCTCTCAACAAAATATATTTAAACAAAACTGCAAAGAAAATTGATGATCTGCTAATATAAAATATTTGTTCATTGTATGTTTGTTATTTAAGATCACGTGGATCGTGAACGAATGTTCCAGGTGTAAGGTCCAGCACTCATTGAGACACACAGGCTGTGTCCAGATGCGTGTGGCTGTGCAGTAAACGGCACCACAAAGATGCCTGTGGTGCTATATACTACAAATTTAGATGTTCTTTGTGCTGAAAGGGTGCACTACCCATGTGTGCGCTGTTCCACTTTTTTGTGGGGGAAACAGAGCACTGCACGCACAGGCAACACATGCCGCTCAAAAGCATAGCCAGACCACCCAAAGCCATGCTCTGGTTGCCATTCGCCAGCCAGGGTCCATGTGGCAAAATCACCACTGCTGCAGCTGCAGAAGGGCCCTAGGATCCCAGGTAAGGCTGTTGGGGCCAGCCCAGTGCTGGCTTCAGCCTCCCCTACCCTATCAAAGGTAACTTGCTGCGTGCCAAAGCGCACATGGCATGCGTGTTCCCTTTGGACAAGTAGCTACGTCACAAGGTGTGCTGCCACTACTTGTCCTTAGGGAATCAAACATCTGCCCTCGTCTGGACATGGCCAGAGGTTGCATCTACATGTGCACTTTAATATGCAGTAGTCTATTTTACTGTTCATTAAAGCATCACATTAAAAGTGTGATTACATTAATGTGCAGTAAAATAGGATACTGAGCATTAAGCATCACTTAAAAACTGTGCACATTCACTACTGTGCATTAAGGCAGCCTAATGCACATATCTTTAGTACTTCACATTGGAGGTACTACCTTTACTGCACATTAGAAAAAAGTACCTTAATGCATGTGTAGACATGCCCACACAGTAGATGATAAAAAAAAACAAAACAAAAAATACCCTCTCTCTAGCATTTATCTTGGAGCACCTCATAAGTAATTGGTCCACTAGTCCATCTCCTCCTATATAAATTAATATGTAAATAAGTTTGCTAGAGAAATATTTTATTGTTAGAAAAGATGTTATTACTTCCCTTATAAGTACCATTCCATCCCAGTTAATGAAAGCTAGAAATTGGAATTGTATATCACGAGAAAGCAAAGAATACCACCTCAGTTTGACTTCTTGACCTGGTAGGTTCTGCCATACAAGATCTTAAAAGAGCAATACTGGGCACATCTACATGAGACATGTATTGTGCAGTTGACTAATTAGCTGTGCAATAGAAGTCTCAGCATCTACACATGCACCCCTATTAAGCTGGAGTAAATTACTTTGCAGTAGGATACTCCTTGCAAACACAAGTACAATCCTGTTGTGGAGTAAAAAGCTCATCAGCAGCACACATGTAGATGCTGCCCTGGCTGTCTGGGGCATAAGCATGCTTCAGTGTGGGGGCTGTCTGCCAGATAGCCCTGTGCACCCTTGTGCCCCAGCCAGCCTCTCCACAGCACATTGAGCTGTGTGGAGCAGCCCTGGACTGGCAGGCTGATCCCCTGGACCCCTTGCCAGCCAAGGCTGCTCTGCCCCAGCTCAACATGCTGCCCATGAATAAACTGCAGAGCTTATTTCATAGATTTCATAGATTTCTTGGGCATTAGGGCTGGAAGGGACTTTGTGAGATCATCAGCTCTAGCCCCCTGCCCAAGGGGCAGGAAGTCAGCTGGGGTCAGATCACTCCAGCAAGGTAAGCATCCAAGCATTTCTTAAAGGTATCCAGAGTAGGTGCTTGCACCACTTCTGGGGGGAATCTATTTCATACTCTAGAGACTTAGTAAAGAAGTTTTTTCCTTATGTCCAGTCTAAAATGGTCTTCCAGCAATTTGTGACCTCTAGACCTTGTCTTCCTTTGAGGGGCCCTGGTGAACAGACATTCTTCCAGTTCCTGATGCACACCTTGAGCCTTATACTTATAGGCTGCAACCAAGTCATCCCTGTGCCTTCGCTTCTCCAGGCTGAAGAGTCCCATGCCTCTCAGCTTCTCATAAGGCCTGTTCTCTTGATCTCTAATCATGAGCATGGCTCTCCTCTGGACTCTCTCAAGCTTCTCTACATCCTTTATAGAGTGCCCCAGAATTGAATGCAGCACTCCAGTTGTGGCCTCACCAAGGCTGAATAAAGTGGGTGGATGACTTCTTGGGTCTTGCTTGAGATGCATTGGTAGAAACAAACCAGAGTTTTATTTGCTTTGCCAGCTGCATCATCACATTGGTGGCTCATGTTCATCTTCTGGTCAATCATGTTCATCTTGCTGTCACACACGTTCAGATGGCGTGCCCAGGAGCAATACACTCCAGAGAAATAAGCTCCACAGTTTATTCATGCTCTGTAATTGCACATGTAGACATGCCAACTGGATAAAGAGCTATTCTGGTAAGTTTTCCAGGTGTTCAATTTTGGCTGAGTCCCAGTTTAATTCCAAAAATAAGAAGGCACTGTGTCTCATTTATAAAAGACCCAGGACTCAGACATCCTATTCCTAATTTCACTGTTCAACTGTGAAGTGACCTATTGAAACCAGTAGAAATTAGGTGCTTATATATCTTTTAGGATCTGGGCCTCTGTCACTCTATTTCTCTTCCCAACTGCTGTCTGTCATAGTTATGTATTGTTCATTCTTCAGGAAAAAAGACTATTTTTCACTATGTTTGCACATAGTGCAAACCCTTGGGCTCTTAGTTGGGCCCTTTAGGCACTACTGCAAAACAAAACAGTAATAGTTATATTTTACTCTCTGCTCCTCCGAGACTTGTACAGCTGAATTCATATTACTAAGGCAGCTGGCTTCACAAATGGAGGGATTAAAAATAGGATCAATAGCATTCTTCATTTCTAAAATACCTTGGAAAAAAAAGGTTCTGCTTGTTTTTTTTCTGTTTTCTGGGTTTTTTTGTGGTTTTGCACGTATGTGGTATATACAAAGGGTTTGATGGTGCATTATAAAGCTTTTTTCTCATTGATCTTTTGGAATCACTGAGATAACTCATTGAAGATTACCTTACAAGAATGGTATAGCCATTCTAATTGGGACTAATGCCAGTAACACCATACCATTCCACCATAGGTTTGGTCTTTTTCTGCCCTAGACATATGAAAACAGTTCTCTAGGGTTTAATTCTGCACCTCTGAAGTCAGTGCGAGTTTGGCTGTAGATTTCAAATGTGGCAGGACAAAGCTTTAGCTACAGGGGAGAGTGGCAGGATTTGCTCCGTTGATCTTTTATTGTCACAAAACTACTTATCAGTAATTATATCATGTAGTAGTTTGGGGATTGGGATTCTATGTTTTGGTTGCCTAATTAACTAAAAATTCAGATGTTTCTATGCAGTATTGCACATTTCAGAATTTTTAATACACTTCAATCTGTCCCAGCTTTGATTATTACCTGAATTAAATAATGACTATGAGAATTTGTAGTTCACACATGATTAGTAATAGCAAGGTTGTTACTTTATGGAAAAAAAAATTCCCCCTAACCTTTATCAGTACTGTTTAAATTTACAGGACAGGCCTTAGTGTATAGGGATTATCAGTAATTTTTTCAATAGCACCTAAGTGACTTTGAAGTTTTCCACTGACTATTCTTTAAAATGTACCTACCTAAAAAAAATACACTAGTGCATTTAGACATTTTGAAATATCAGCAGTGGGGTGAAGGATGAAATCTGGACTATTCGATCCTGAAGAGTATCTCCCTGGGCCCAGGAACCTAATGGAAAGTTGAATTGTCATTGTTGCAGATGCCTTTCTGCTTTTACTCTTGGGTTGTCAGATTGGTACTTGACATTAGGAAATCCTCTTAATTAATTAAAAGGTTTTGAAAAAAATGACATGTCCCTCAAAAAAACATTTAAAATATAACCCTTAAAATAAATGTGTGTGTTTACTGAAAGCCATGAAAACATCATTTGGCCTTTATTGATGCTAAGTGAAATGATATTTTCAACTTTCATAAGAAAAGAGTGGGTTAGAACTGGTAGATCTACTCTGAAAAGATGCAAAAAAAGGTGAGTTACTTATGAAATATCCATGGCATTATTTGATCTCTTCCTAAAAGTCCCTCCACAGATTCTATTCAGGCTACTATTTGGAAAGAGATAGAATAAAGAAAGGTAATTTCAAAGGGAGCAGAGCAGCTACAGCATCCCGCTCAACACACAGCGTTTTTCAGTTACAGTGTGTGATAAAGTGGGATCATCATTGACTGAGTTGAGTTCTTTGGTTTCACACAACAGACTGTTATGGGCTGGTTTAATCTTTAATGAAACTGGTAGGGTTTACTGTCACCATTCATTCATATAGATGTAAGTGACATTTAAGCACATCACCACCACAAAAGAAGAGCTAATACATAATTGTTCAGGAATTTAATGATGTGGGACAGGGATATCAAACTTACTTTGGGTCCCAGGCTGGATCTGGACTATGGGGCTCCACCAGAGCTGGAACAGTGGAGCCCACAGCAGCTGCAGTGAACCTGGGTCTGGATCAGGGTCCAGGTCCAGGACTGAGTAGCAACAAGGGTCTGGGAGGGAGAAGTGGTGCATGTGGGGGATTGGTCAGCAGTGTGGATCTGGGGTCATGCAACAGCATGGATCTAGGGACAGGCAGCAATGCAGGGTGGAGAGTGGGTGGAAGTACTGATGGGGGAGTGAGCAGCAGCATAGGTCTGGGAGTGGGCAGTGATGCATGTGGTGGATTGGGTGGCAGATCTAGTGGGAGAGTGGGCATTAGTGTGGAGTCAGGTGTAGGCAGCAATGTGAGTTCAGGAGTAGGTGGCAGTGCCAGTGTGAGGGTGAATGGCAAAGTGGATCCATAAGTAGGACAAGTAAGGGCTGTATCTTGACCACTTTGTTGCCTGTCACTGATTGCAATGTTAATTTGAGTTCAGGGACCCTGAATTCTGTGGCAAGCCATGTTTCTGTGGTCACATCCCTCATCTTCTGGTACACTGACAGACTATGGGTAAGCCTAATGGAACAGTTCCATGGACCAGAAATTTTAACACCCCTGATGTAGAAGGAAGGGCTTGGTGTAGTAGGTCTGTGCAAGAGCACTCAGTTTGAGAAGTAAGAGGTGTCATGACAGAAGAGAAGAGATAAGGAAGCTTTAGCTCATCCTAGGTGGCTATGAGAAAAACTGAGGGCATAGACTTTGGGACTTGGTGTCAGCTGAAAGAACTTGGTGCTGTGACCAAGAAAATGGTCTCTGGCTTGCTTCATCCCTTCTGTGATCAGGAAAAGAAGGATTTTCTACTGTTCTCTGTAATGAGACAGGATTGCAAGAAATTCTAGATTCCACCATCAGTTCTTTGTCCAACTAGAAAAAACTTTTAGAATATGAATTTCAAACTAGCTCCTCAGATCAAATAAAGTAATATTACCTTGGATAGGAATTTAGGGGAAAGCAACCCAGGAGAAGGAACAGTTTGTCAGAACTGAAGGAAGAGGTCTCAAGGACCTCTGGTAGATATACAGTAGCGCTGTGCGAAGCTTCGGTCCCTGATTCAATTTGGTGGAGATTCGGCCCGATTCAGTGGCTGAATCTCCAAATGTGAATCAAATCAGGAGACTCTTCAATCTCTCTGAATTGAATCAGAACCCTCTGAATTGATTCAGAGAGATTCAGAAAGATTTGGTGATTCAGACATAGACACAGATTTAAATGTTTTTTCTACATACCTCAAGGTAGCAGGTGGCTTGTGAATGCTGCGATGATGGGGCAGATGGAGCTTCCCACAGGAGCATGGGGGATTCCCCAGTATGCTCGGCAGCAGACCTTCCAGTCCACTTCTGGGCTGGAAGGAAAAGTGCAGGGAGGCCCCCCCATGCCCTCCTGGCTCAGTGACTTGTGCCTCCTGGGTCTGGCGGGGGGGCACCTGGGGTCCCCCTGTGGCTTATCACTTAGCCGGGGTGGATGCGGGGGGTGGGGTGCGTTCCCCGGTGTACCCAGAAGTGGACCAGAAGTACTTCCAGTTCACTTCCGGGTTCATTGCTGAGATGCTCCTGTGGGATGCTCCATCTGCCCCACCATCACAGCATTCACAAGTCATGCCTGGTACCTCGAGGTATGTAGAAAAAAAAATTAAAGCTGTGTCTATGGCTGAATTACTGATTCTTCGAATTAGCATTGAATCTTCAGATTTGGATTCAGCCAAATCAAATCCGTGATAGTGATACGAATCAATGAATTGAATCACTGTCCCTGATTTGGGCCGAATCTGAATCGAATATGGCCCATTTTGCACATCATTAATATACAGGCCTGGCATGACTGTATGTGGTAAATTCTGCCACTTTGCAAGAATTCTGGGTAAACAGAAAATTCAGTTTCTTGGCACTAAACAAGGGTGGCTTATATAGGAGATAATCTCAAAACAGGGTGGTTTCAATTTAAACTCATCTGCATAATTTTAAAGCTTTATTTTTTAAAAAGAATTATAAACCATAGAAAATTATTGTATAATATTTGTTTTAGTTCATTTCCACATAATTTGTTTGATACATGCTGTAATGAGGTAAGCAAAATATAAACAAGATATTGTTACCTTTAACATTAGTAATTTTAATTATCTTAATGTAAATGTTATCATCTTTATTCTAAGTAATATTATTAGTAAATTAGTTTGTGTCCTGTTTTGAGTATTAGAAGATAGACTGAATTCAGGAGTGCTATATTCATTTTTTTTTTTACTTTTTTTCCTGGTAAAGTATATAAATGGGTTTCATATTCATATTTGAATAATTTTGTGTTTAAATTAACTTTTTTCATAAACTGTTATGCCATATGCTACTTCTAACCATTTTTTATTTCATCCATTGTCTTTCTAGCATGTATATATTATGCACTTGGTAACTCAATAAAACCAAAATAATAATACACTCCTTATGAGCTTTATTTGTATTTCCTAACAGTGAAGTATCATCTAACAACTGTCGAGCTGGCTGCAATGCTAGCTCACACTTTAAGATCTTATTATGGTTTTTGTTTTATTATCTCATTTTTTTACATGCATATCCCAAACAGTTAGATATGTTCAGACACCAAATATTAAGCCTTAAATTTAAGTCCCATACCAAGAAAGGATCCAGATAATAAGAAATAAACAAAAAAAAATTGTGTCATCTATGCCTTCAATAATAAAAATAGAACACTACCATTTCCCTCATGTATCTGGGTAAAAGTTCAGCTTGCTTCATCTTGTGTTTTGGATAGTTTTGTCTTTCACTACACATTGTCTTCAAATAATACCTTTGTGGCAGGATTCACAAAGGGTTGCATACAACTACAGGGCCACATTTTGCTCTAATTCTAGTAAAAATACACAGATAGGCACCACTGATCTCGGTAAACTAAACATATGCATTTGTTCTCAATCAATTCTAGTATGACAGATGAGAATATTACCTTGAGAGAATACACATATAGGCAATTATATTATTCCATACTCCAGGTATCCCCTGCCTGACTTGAAATTAACATGATTAACTACCTCTCTGGAATCACATATTTTAGAAGGTTTGCAAGCTGAAGGTATTTGGTGCACTGGATGAGATATATAACATTTCTAGAGGTGCAGTTGTAAGATCCAGGAATGATGATGGTTCTGTTGTGCAGTGTGGTTATTGTGGGAGTGGTGGAGATATGTTGGCAGTTTTTGCACTTCTTGCCCTGGCATGGTCTGTATCCATTAGATGTGGTTTGGATCACAGGGAGTTTGCTTCTGATGATGAGGTTAGCAAGGTTCAGTGCTTTTTTAGAGGTTAGAATGGGTGATTCTGGAAAGATCTCATGGGTATTCACCTTTGTGCAAATTCAGCGGTATTGGAAAGCTGTAAACTACAACTTTCCTGGTGAGTGTAGGGTTGTCACAGGGCAAAAGGACCCAGGGTCTGGAAATCTTGACTCCAGGGGCAGAGAGGTATCAGAAGGATGCAAGCCGCCCTGGGGAAATGCCCATCAAGGGCTAAAACTGGAGCAAATTTACCTGACACAGGTGCAGTGGTGAGAGACACGGAATGGTGATTGATGGCATCAGCGTGATTCTGGAGCATACTGATGGCCAGGCTGGAGTGGTGCAGGAACATGACATCAGGCACTCAAACTGGAGGCAGACTACAAGAACCAGCATAGAGCAGCATGAAAGCAGGAGAGAGAAGCAGCATGGCTGCTGCACATTCCAGTGCAGCACTACCTAGCGTGGGCCACACAGGTTCTTCAGAAGAGATGCTCAGAGGGTCACCCATCATATCCTAGGGCCCAAACTGCCCAAAAGAAAAGGAGGGGCCCTGGATCTCAAGGCTAGCAACCAGAGGGACATGTGAGTGGAGTGGAGCTGTTCAGCCTCCTGTTTTTGCTTTGGTTTCCCTTTTTGTTTCTCACTGTGAATGGGACCTTAGATCAGCCAGCGAGGACTGTAAGGCAGGGAATACCCAGTGGCTTGTCAAGAAGCTGGGAGGCCTCAAGAACAGGGCTTCAGGAGCTGTTCCCCACTTTTGGAAAGCCCATTAGTTCATTTAAAGGGGAGTTCAGGTCATCCCTGGAGTCTGTGTTGGATAAACTGTATCCGTGTTGGTTGCACTGTGACCTAAGGACTGAGAAAACCTTTGACCAAGACTTAAGTTCTGTCTTCTTTTATTTTGTAATTGGTGTACATGGACAAGCTTCTGAGGCTGACTAGTAGTCTCTCTGGAGCCAGTTCACTCCCATGAAAATATTAATCAGAGCTGGGGGTCCTCTTGGCTAGGGTAACTGGACAAGAATTCAAACAGTCAGCACCTTACCATGAGTCACCTATAGGTTGGCATATGGATGGGGTGTATGGGGAAGAGGAGCCCCAAGAAATATGCACTAGGAGCTCACCTAAGGGTGGTCCATCAGAAAAGGAAATAACCATCCCTTATTCAACTTTTAAGATGAAGGCATGGCAGGAAAGCAGAAGAAGACCACCTTTGGGGAAGGCACTTCAGACTTGGGAAGCATGATCCTGAGCCACCTGAGAGAGGATGATCTGGCATAAACAGGTACAAGGGTGATTGCTGGTTCTATGTAGATATAAATAAGTTCATCTGTGGGTTTCTTGTATATGCTGGTTTGTTTTTACCATTTTGGATATTGATCATGGTGTCCAAATAGGAAATGCTGGTGTATTCAAGTGATAGTCTAATAGAGGGGTGATGATTGTTGAATTGTTGGTGGAAATCAATCAGAGACTGCAGGTTTTGGTCCAAATGATGAAGATGTCATCTATGTATCTCAGGTATACCATGGGTTTGATGGTGCAGTTCTTGAGGAATTCTTCTTCCAGGTAGGCCATAAAAAGTTTGGCATATTGTGGGGCCACTTATTTGCATTCTCACTGACATCTTGTCACACTTTTAGCTTGTTTCATTCCTTGGAGTTTCAGAACAGCAGAGACTCCCTATGCCAGAAGAAGAGTGATTGCACCCAAAAGCCTTAAAAGAACTCTAGTACTCTGCAAATTTTAATACAAAAGCAGAGGGAAAGGATTAAATAGCTGAGGAGTGGGGAGCCTACAAATGGAACAGAAAATGGGATAGTTTGTGCGGGGTTCACATCCTTTCTTTCTTAAGTTTAGTGACTAGAAAGATGAGACAATGGTAGCTACTGAGGCAAAAATAGGGGTGAGCCAAAACATTGAGCAATATAGAGCACTGAATATAGAAGTTGTGAGTTGAAGTTGTGAGTTGAATGGGTACCAGACAGAAGATATTTATGAAATGTTGCTTGATAGAGATCCTAAAAGAAAAGATCTAAAAAGAAGGCAAGCAGTGGGAGGGGCAAATTTCATATAGGCATCTGAAGTAAAGATAGAAAAGAATGCCAGGAACTCAAAATTTGCAGGCTTCTGCTGAAGAAGAGGATTGAGGGAGCAGAGCAGTAGGTGAAGAGGCTAACCTCTGAACTATGAAGACAAAGCAGAAGAAGAGATGAACTAATGCAGGAAACAACTGAGGAACAGGGTTTTTTTCTGATCCACAGAACAAGGAGGAAAAGAAGGCAAATACAGGGCAGCAAGAAAGAAAAGAACAGCAGTCAGTCGTAGCAGAAGAGAAGGAGAGATGAGAAGTGCAGCCAGAGGCTGAAGCCTGAGCAGGTTTGAGAAGGATGTACAGAAAACAGAATGATGAGAAAGACACATGGAAGAGGTCCTGAGATTCATTCATCACCAAGAAGAGATGCTCCTTGGAGACACCTTTTAAGAAGTATCAATGAGGCTGTCATTGGAACAGATCCCCAAAATAGAAAGGTATTCCTTCCAGAAGGCAGGATAGAAGATCTGCACCTGAGGCTGAAATGGATTCTGATGGAAGAGAGCGTCACAGTATGGGGTCCCTAAGGATGTCTGTGTTACATCTAGGGCCCTTCAACCATGCCAATTTGGCCTGATGGGCACCCTCTATTCTCATCCGCCACGTCTTGATGCAAGTATAATATAAGGAGGCTGCCTTTAAGTCCTCTTGGACCTGATCTGATGAACTCTCTGAACCCCATGGGTTCCCAGACCCCTTGCGGGTCCTGTTTCAAGATGGATATTTTGGGGACACCCTAGCATTACGGGCTATATGCGTGGCTCCAGCCACCTCTTTACCACACCCCAAGCCTCGCAGATGGTACTGACGTTATCCAGTCTAGGCCTTGTTGCAATTTGACCACATTGTCCTCCTTGGGCTCTCCACAGCCCTGTCTCACTCTATGCCTCACTGGCACCTGGGCTCTCTGCAGTCCTGTCTCTGTGCCCCTTGGCGCCGGGCTCTGTGCCCCGCAAAGTGCTGTGCCCTCCCTGGTGCCAGGGTCTGCGCACCCCAAATGCCGTGCCCTCTCTGGTGCTGGAGTCTGTGTACCCCAAATGCCATGCCCTCTCTGGCACCAGGGTCTGTGCACCCCAAATGCCGTGCCCTCTCTGGCAGTGTGCCCCTGATGAGGCCTCCTCCTCTCCCAAATAGCTTGACCCAAACCACCGGTCTTATACAATGGCAAACAAAACACAAGCCCCTGGGCTATAACATAATACAAAAGGTCAGGTTGTGCTCTGACTCTTTAAAAGGATCAGGTTTCATCCCTGGCACTAAGTGTCTAATAGGCAAAGTAACCTGTGGAGCTCATGGAGCCCCCTTAGCCCTAGGTGCAGCATACCAGGCAGTTGCAGTGTCACTGGACACTTCCCCACTGGATGCTCCTTCCCCTCTGGATGCTAGTGGGGAACTGCCTTCCTGGCCTCAGGCCTGGGGTTTATATATGAGCCAGGCCCTGCCCCTTCCAGTCAGCTGACTGCTGGCAGGTGTGGGCCAACTAACTCATTCTGGATGCCCTGGTAACCAGTAGCTGGGGCTCCCCACCCACTGCTGGGGCTCTCTCAATAGCAGTTTCAGCTCTTTAAAGGAACAAGGCACCTAAGTGCTCTGTGACAGAGAGGAAAACAAAATCAACTTCATGTTGGGACAAATAGCACTACCACTCCTATTGGAAAGGATTCCATGCCACAAAAGACTCTCAAAGCAACAGAGACTCAGGTGATCATCTGTGGAATCATTCTAGAGATCAAAAATATAACAAAATAAGGAAGAACAACAGTTGGGCCAATGGTTTTAAGACAGGATGGTTTTAAAATATTCAACTAGGAGGAGTCACTTATAGAAAGGAGATTTTTCTAAATAAATGGATTCTGCATGACTATCTAGTGTAAGTGCTCTTTATGACCAAAGCTGCTATAACTGATTGTGACAGGGTGTCACCTGGACCACCGGTCAATCCCCCAGTTAGGGTCAACACTCCTCTGTC
This sequence comes from Alligator sinensis, assembly GCF_000455745.1. Classification (NCBI taxonomy): domain Eukaryota; kingdom Metazoa; phylum Chordata; order Crocodylia; family Alligatoridae; genus Alligator; species Alligator sinensis. The sequence goes on from NW_005842138.1 coordinate 19,198, forward strand.
CTTTAATTTCTCATCTGCCATGACTTTGTTGGTATTATTATGAATAGGAGGCCCCGATAGATCTTTTCTAGCTTATTTTGCGGATTGGTCCTTTTTCAGGGCTCCTCCTTCCCCTAGACCCTGGTTCAACATGCACCCAAGAAGACAATAATTTGGCAAATTATTGACCTTGCATCTTCCACTTTCAACTTCCTTGTCACCTCTGACTTAGGAATTCTTTTAAATTAGTCACCTATTTTTATGCACAAATAGAAACTCAAACAAAACTCCGCACTTCAGGAGGGATGTGGACAGCATGGAGAGGGTCCAGAGGAGGGCCACCCGCATGATCAGGGAGCAGAAGGGCAGGCCCTACAAGGAGAGGCTAAGGGACCTGAACCTCTTCAGCCTCCACAAGAGAAGGCTGAGGGGGGGATCTAGTGGCCGTTTACAAACTAGTCAGGGGGGACCAGCAGGCATTGGGAGAGTCCCTCTTCCCCTGAGCACTCCCAGGAGTGACAAGAAATAATGGTAACAAGCTACCAGAGGGTAGATTCAGGCAAGATATCAGGAGGTGCTACTTCACTGTCAGGGCAGCTAGGATCTGGAACCAACTTGCAAGAGAAGTGGTGCTGGCTCCTACCCTGGGGGTCTTTAAAAGGAGGTTGGATGAACACCTGGCCGGGGTCATTTGACCCCAGTACTCTTTCTTGTCATGGCAGGGAGTCAGACTTGATGATCTGCTCAGGTCCCTTCTGACCCTACCAACTATGAAAACTGAACTTAACATTCTGGTCCCCTCTAGAGATCTCTTTGGAGACTACCATGTGACAATTCAGATTCAATCTTTGCCAGACTTTCCTTGCAGTCCACGTCTCACTCATGATGAGGCTTCAAAGTCACCCTTGAAAGAACTGCTGCTCTTAATCAATTATTCCCCTTGGTATTCAACCAGACTCAAGGGCTCATGGGTTCCTGCACCCAAATTTGTGCCTTAAGCCAATAACATTCTCTCAGGATCCTCAGTACAACCACCTGTGCTCCAAATGCTCAATTAATTCAGGCTTCTGCCTCCTGAGTCAAACTTGAATCCTTCCATCAAGTATTTTTAAGTGCACTCTATATATTACTTGAGGTTTAAAGGGGTTAGACCTAATAGCAGAACAGCCTGCAGGTGGCTGCACTCCCCAATCAGGAGTCACATGGCTGGCAGGGGACTGCCTGACTGGGGAAGAAAGCTCAGCTGCTGGCAATAAGAGCAGGCCTGAGCTGGGGAGCCAGCAGTTTGCTGGCTGCTGCCATGTACAGAACACTACCCGGCTGGAGCTACTGCTCACAGCATCCTTGGAGGTAAGGGCAGGAGCTATGGGGATGGCAGAGCCATGTATAATGCCCTAGGCATTGAGGCATTAAAATGGGCAGCCTCCCACATTTTTACACCAGATATGTATACAACAAGTCATGGCAGGTGAGACAGCGCAAACGGCTCCAGATAGGTGGGTGGGCCGACAGTGAGACCTGGTCCTGAGATGGCCCCCTGTCACAGTGCGGCTCACCTCTAAGCTGTGCCCCCTGTAGTCTGTATTTAACTCCAACAATTTACCCTCTGGACCAAACTTGGTTTCAATTACAAGCCTACTAGAATCAGGTGGCATATAACCAATCACCTGTCTCCAGTTCAGGCTTATGTCTTTCCCATTTTTCTTCCTTCTCCAGGACCAAATGCCTTCCCCTGAGCTGGAGTCAGGCAGCTGCGCTACTTCTAAGGCCTGAGTCATGTTCTTACCATTATGCATCCCTCCAATGGAGCTTCGAACACAAATGACATCCTTCCACTCGCACAGCAGCCAAGATTCAATGCAGAAAACACCAGCAGCTGATATGTACCTGGGATTTCCCCTGTCCCAGGGGTGTCCATATTCACTGATAGAAGGTTGGCACTCCTCAACCCCCTTTGCCCCCAGGGTCATTTTGCCTACCTGTCTGCAGAGTGCTCCTCTATGGCAACCTCACCAGCATTCTTTCCTGTGCTGTCCTGGTGAGCAAAAGTCCTCTGGGCTCCTGTGCAGCATTCACTCCACACTTCCATGCAGACCAAGTAAGTCTCCCTGGTTTTCCCCTTTCCAGGGGAGTGCCCTAGCCTGAAGCTTTCCACAGTTTCCCTCTCTGGGATGAGCAGATCTCCCAGTGTCTTCTGGGTATTCATCCTTTCCCAGCTAAGTTGGGAAGGAACCACCCTAACTCTTTCATTTCTGGGTCAGGCTTGCCTGAGGAGGTGAGCATAGCAGGGCCAGGACTCAGCTCCCTGCTACACTGAGGCAGTTTAAAATTAAGAAATGGGGAAGGAGTTTGAGAGCGACTTGAGTAATTCTCTCCACCTGTTTGAATTTGCAAGAAGAGAACATTCCACTTAATGGATATATAGGTAGAGAGAAAGGAACAGACAAAAGTATAGACAACAAGGAGAAACTAATCATTTTGATGAGAGAGTCAGACAGGTAGGCAATATAGCTTGTGAAGAAACCTTATTGAATTTCATGATGAATTTGTTTAGTAAGTGATGAAGGTACAATGGAATTAATAGTTGTGGAAAATAATTTTGTTTGAGTCCTCAAAAATTGATTCAAGTTCAGCTAAAACAAAAAACAGGCTTGTAAGGAATGTTTTCCACTTCAAAAGGGCAAGGTTTGAAAAATTAATTCACCTTGTCAACTAAGTTTACTGGACTGAGAAACTCTGGCACATGAAGACCTGGAATTCTTTAAGTTAAAATGCTAGAATTATATGGAACATTTCTGTCCCAAGCAACAGAGAAGCATTCTAGGGAAGAGCATCAGAGCTTGCTGGATGAATAAGCACCTACACAGGATATTAGGTTAAGTAAAGAGCCTACAAGGAATGATGAAAAGGACTGATCAAAGGAAGATCTGTCATAGCAGTCAGGATATCGAGTTTAAATGGGAACTGCCAAAATCAAGCTAAGGTGGACATTGAAAGGTAATTATAACCAACATAGTAGAAGGCTGTTTAGCCATTTAAACACAAATAGAACATTGAAAGAAACTGGGGCCATTATGCAGTAGGGACAAGGTCAGTGTTAAAGATAATTTAGGCATGGCCTCAAAAGTAAGGGAACACTACGTCATTTTTGCCGAAAACATGGAGAAAAAGGCAACATGGCAAATAGCAATGGAAATGTGAAAATGAAAATTATCCTGAGGTAGAATGAAAACTCAAAGTGCATAATGTGTCCATGCCAAAGGGGACTGGATAATATCCATCTAAAATACTGAAACAATTGATACATGAAATTGCAAATTTAACAAGGAATTTCAGTGAGTGTATCAAATTGGGTGAGGTACTTTTTGATAGAAGAATATAAACTATAGTACCTATATTTAAGAAAGGAAAATAAATAGCAGCAACACCCAAACCTACTTATCTTTCCTCATATAGGTGCAAGGCATTAATTATTCTTTTTTTTTCCTTATTATAAACTAAATGGAAAAGGGATAAAATGCCCCATGGGTTTACCAAGGGTAGATCATGCCGGACTAACCCGATACCTTCTTTGTTAAAACAAATGATTTTTAGACAAGGAAATACAGTAAATATGATCTATTGGGACCAAAAGTAAAGCATATGATATTAGAACCCAGGGGAAAGTATCATTTGGAGAAGGGGATTTGTGAAAGAATAGCAATATCTCTGGGGAACTATCCAAAGAGGAGATAATGGTACATCCTTCTGAAAGAAGGGATGTTATCAGTGGTGATACTAAAGAACTGGTCTTTTTAAATATGGTCATCAAAATCAGTTACACAAAATGTCGGGGTGTATAATGAAATATATGATAGCATACAGTTGGAAATACAAATAATAATAATACTAAATAAAATATAAATACTATACTAACATATCACTGGATAATACAGAAATACAGGAATGGGATTAATAGTGTGAAGAGCAAAATCACATATTTAGGGAATAATATCAAGAACTGCTGCTATTAACAGTAAAACCATCCAGTAGAAGTGATACAGGAGCATAAAGAGCCATGTCTATTTGCATAGGCTGATTGGGCTGTGATATTTAATCCCACAATGTATCAGATGAGGTATTACCAATAAAAATAGAGATGAATTAATTCTACAAAACATTGGTAAAATTTCAATCTGTAACATTGTATACAATCCTGGACACCCACATTCAAGACAGATGTATTCAAACAAACGGGTACAGAAAAGAGCTACCTGTATAATCTGGGAAATTAAAAGTTCCTTAAAAAAGGTGATGAAAGAAACGTTGCTGATGATGAAATATGATTGTTGCCTATTATTATGTATGAAGGGCAAACAACAGAAAGGAATATATATATATATATATATATATATAACTATTTTGAAACAAACATAAAAAACTGAAAAAAGTAATTTTTCACAAACATTTCTCATTTTGGAAGAGGGGCTATTTTGACAAAACCAATAAAACTTTAATAAAAAAAAATTCTAACTAGCTGTATATGATTAAGTCAACATCCATGAAACTGCTGACACAAGTCTCTATGACCTTGACTATTTGAACATAGCACCAAGTACTGCATGTTGCAATATCCTCTATTCTAACACAGCTCCTTCATCTCACTACCTTTACCTTCACTTTGTGATTTGCAATATATTCAGGTTTCTCTCATGTGTATTTGGTTGAAGGAAGCAGAAATCATGCCGGATGAAGCTGTTTTTTCTTGAATTTCTCCCTCCCTCTACAACTCCATTTAGTTTGTTTACATTTAAAATCCAGAGAAAACTGTAGACTAGTTCTCATGGGAAGTGTACTGTGTAACCAACTTTTCCTTCTGTGCTCCCAAGTCTATTTCAGCTTTATTTTCATGCTTCTTCCCTCCACTTAAAATAAAAAGCCTAGGAAAGCCTAGAAATGTAGGTAATAGACTAAGAAACATTTAAGGCAAGACAGACAAATAGATGCAATGACACCAGGTAGTAAATATGACTGAAGTCATGCTAGTTATTTATTTTCTTTGTTTTCCATGCCTACATAATTAGCCTTAGTTATTTCTGATCATATTATCATCTAGGGATTAATTTATTGTTGGTCTACTAGCTTTGGTAATATTTGTTCCAAGATAAATCAATATAATGATTTCCATTTTATAGAAAGAAAAAACAGGCAGGTGCAAGTTCCGCAAGTGGTATTTAGATATGAAAATCTGATAAAGTCACTACCATTCTGAGGGTACTATTTTTCCACCCACAGAACAGGAGCCCAAATTCAGGAAATTTCCAGATTGCAGTAAATCAAACTTGTACAGGCTTCTTAATAGCACAGGTGGTCAAGAAAAGATAATTTTTACACATTTCATGTTTCTACTCTCCAATATTTTTAAAATGATTGGAATGAAAGGGAAAATGGCATGGTCTTTTGAAAGATTTCCTAATTCCAAAATGTTACTAAAATTTCTAATTTAGAAAACTTTCTACCAGCCCTACTAAAAGTTTATAAAATATTTTTGGTTCCTGGTAAACATAACTAAAACCTTCTTCACATGTCCTTCAGAAGTTTCATTGGCCACATCCAGATGAGCATGGACACTTGTTTCCCGAAGGATAAGGAATGCTTGTGTCATGTGCTCTCTGGTGTACAGCAGGTTACCCCAGGTGAGGTAGGGGAGGTTGGGGCCAGCAACTGTGCTGGCCCCAGTAGCCTTACCTGGGGTCTGGCGGGCCTTGGGAGCTGCAGCTATGGCACTCCTGCAGCTGGGAACCTGGCTGGCAGCTGGAGCATGGCTCTGGCTGGACAGGCTCTGGTTTTGGGAGGTTCATGCTGCTGCCATATTCACTGCCCCACTTTTTTTTTGGCTAGGTAGCAGCATGGGGAAATGGCGACATGTGCAGTCTGCAGTACCTCAGATGGGTCTGTGGCACCCCATACTGCATGTCCGTGCATGTCTGGATACAGACATTAAGTTAAAATTACAGGCAAAACATTAAAGAGATTTTAGATTATGAAAACTTAAATAATTACTTTTATCTTTTTTGCTAGAAATGTAGAATAAAACATTTAAAAAAAGTCTCTGTGATTTTAACCTGACACTGCCCCTATATAGAATGAGTAAGCAATCTCAGGTTCCAAGTTATTCTCTTGTTCTAATTTTCTAGCAAGAATGTCCTTTGTTGTACCTTGCATATGAAGTAAAATTCTCATTAAAACTAAAAATTTAGCAGTCAAACAAAACCAAAATGTTCCTCATTCTCTATTTATTTAGCTGAGAAGCTCAGGGATAGAACTGTCTTATTTGCTTAAATACTAAATAATGACACTTAATAAATAATTTAAAATACTTTCACTTTTCCATTCTCTGTTTCACTGTTTAATATAATAAAATAGGGAGGAGGTGAGAGGGAGGACATTTTTT
>NW_005842138.1:25640-42093 GCF_000455745.1 Alligator sinensis
ACATCTCACCTTTCTCTAAAGCCTTTTTTGTGACTATTCCCACCTGATTTTAAAAAGGCAACAGATAAAAATCCAAGGAGTGATTATTTTCTACCTTAAATTAGTCTGAGCAGTTCAGAGAATTGTTTCTTCTTACACCTGTTTCATTTGTAGCTTCTGCAGAGATTACTGTTGAAATCCACTTCCATTCAATTGTCAACTATCTGACTGATTTTGCTTTGCTTTCTGTAATTTTGTTTTATTAGTTACATGGGCGACTGGTGCCACCTTAGTTGGGGGGGCATGTGCCCCCCCAAAGACCAGTCAGCGACCAAGGGGGTCCCCCCACAGCCAATCTTGCTGACCAGGGATTGGGGTCCCCCCACAGCCAATCTCAGCAACACTCCTGTTGCCACCCCATCTATCACCTAGTGGTGAGTGCAGCCAGTCAGGGGGTGCACCAGTGGTCTCAGAGGTACTGGTCACCGCTGCTTAGTTACTTTCTTTTACTGGATATTTTAGTAGCCTTACCAAGATTCCCAAAACACACTTACACATAGTCAGGGTTAAAGGTTAAAGTGTGTTTCAGTGAAGTCCAGTTAATCATCCCCATGGTTCTTTCTTTGCCAATTTTTTTACCTCTAAAGAAATATTGATGTAAAAATTGTGGAAAAAATATAGATAAGGGACACATTGAGTTCTCTGCTGCTATATCCTGTATTACTTTCTTCCTTGCTGCCACTTCACCTGATTTATACCACCCACTCACACCTTACTTTCCACGTTCATTTTGTTCTGTAATGGAAGTATGGTGTTGGATGCACATAGTTCTCTTTCACATACTACTTACTGTACAACATCTGAGATTTTAAGAGCTACTTAGGGGAACAGAATTTGCAATTCTCATATTTAAATGGGATTAAGGAGTCCAATTAGTAAGAATTAATTAGCTAATGTGACCAAATCCCGAACCTCAACTTAAATTTGTAGTAAGTATTGCAAAAGCAATACAGAGTTACAGTATATTAGGTTTAATTAGAACTTTATATTTTCTTATAGTGTGGTGTGTTGGTAAAAAGGATTTTTTTTTTTTGTTTGGATGGTTTTTCCAGAATAGATTTAGAATCATTATTGGACACCCTGAAATAATTCCTGTATATAATATAGATGTATGCAATTTTAATTAATTTGTCATTTTAACTGTATTAATACTTGGTATAACACATGCATGTATACACTTTTAAGAATAAAGTTTAGCTTTTCAGCATGGTGAGAATTGATCCATTGTCTTTAAAACAGCATTTTCCCCCAAACTTCCCACAAGTAGAATCCAGGAATAAGTGGGTAATGGGAGTAAGGTGGGACAGGATTTCTTTTCTTTGATATCAGTAGGGAGTACTGAAAAATAGTTTAATGTATAGCACTTAAACACTAATGGGTATCTAGCTTCTGTTTTACCTTTAAATTGTAGCTTGTCTATTATTTATTGGGACTGACTATAATTTCACTTGTAGCCATATAAATGAAGAGTAACTCCACTGGAAAAAAATGGTGTTTTACTAGTATAAAACAATAAAGTATGTTGGAATTAATCAGGGTAACTCTAGGCAGTTTTCCAGACAGCAATATAAAGTTAGCTAGACCTAGCCAGGATAATATTGCAAAGTGCTAAGATCTTCTAATTCTCTCTCTCATGCAGGCTTCTTCCTTCATTTTTTATTTCATTTCATTGGGTTCTCTTAATCTCTTTTCCTCCTATTTTGGCTTTTTCCACCTTATGCCATTTTATTGTCTGTCTTTGGTGTCTTTTCCATGTGTATTGTAGTAATTTCTTTGAGGAAATATCAATTTCTACCTGTTGCACTGATAGCTGAAACAAGGTTTGTGCTCTAATTTCTAATATGATATTGTACATCCCCTTCCTCCCCAACATTTTTTCCAACTTTCTGCTTCCTCAGCGCACACAAGAGATTCAGTTTTCAGTTTCCTTAGGTCTTCTAGACACATTTATTGTTGTTTTGTTTTACTGACTTAATTTCTTGAATTTTCCCTGTAAGATATACTGATATTTTTTTTTCTTTTGGGAACCAAGTCTTGTCCTTGACTATAGACTCATAAATTTAGTTTACATGGAACTCACCTGAAGAAATCTGGCTTGCAGGTCTAGAAGTGTGCTCCATCCATTGTATTTGCCATCCTTTTTAGAAAACAAAAAATATTTTCCAAATTTCTAATCTCTGTAGTACAACTTGATCTGTTCAATAGAATAGGGAGCTGAAAGATTGCTAAATTCTGTTCAATGATTCCTAGCTTTCAGCTGTATTACTAGGTGAATATGTAATCTCTCTGTGCCTCATTTGAGTATCTTACATAATCACATGACCACATTGACTCCATATTTGTCTCAATGAGTTCAATAAAGCCTTCTCTCCTATAAGGGATCATGCAAATGGGTATGCACATGTGCTTTGTGGTGCCTCAAAATCCTGGTAACTCAAAAAAAGGTGTAAAAAAAAAAATAAAGCAGGGCAGTGGACATGGCTGCAGCATGCCCTGCCCAAAACCGGAACCTGGCAGGCAAGAGTCATGGCGTGGCTGCTGGCCAGGCTCTGAGCACCTGAAATGCTTCTGCTGTACCCTTGGGAGAGCCCCAGGACCCTTGGTAAGACTGCTGGAGCCAGCCCAGGTGCTGGCCCCAACCTCTCCTACCCCACCTAGGGCAATTTGCTGTGCACCACAACACGTGTGCACGGGCATTCCCTGGGGACAAGTAGCAGCAGCGCAAGTGTGTGCCTCTGTGATTTGTCCCTGGGGAAATGCATGTGCACACTCATCTGGACAGGCCACAAGGGTCCACATGCAAACCCCATACTAGATCTGTCTCTAGTAGTCTTTGCAGGGTTGGACAAGAGCATATCTTTGGCCTTAATCTGCCAGTCTTTCCTAGCTGGAAATTCAATTAACATGACCACTTGAGTCTTCTCCCTTGGCCCTCTGTTTACAACATGATAATAAGAAAAAGAAATGTGGGCATAATACCCTGGCACTCTGGAAACCATTTGCTACTGGAACAGCTTGTGGAGACATTATTAAAGGCACAGACTCTAAATCAGCTACCTTGGTTACCTTCCATCTTGAGAATGTGCCAAGAGTTTCTCAAAAAGACAGATAAGTATTTAACTTAATGTTCAAAAAACCATTTCATTTCTTGAAAGGAGATTATCTATATAACTGTAAAACCATTTATCATTTAAATAGTCATATCCATATTTCTTTAATGATTAACGTCTTTGTTTACCATGTTTACATTTTCCTTTCAAGATTATATTTTCACATGGACCAATTTATGTCACTTTTAAATTCTTGTAACTTTCTTTTATATTTACTTCAGTGCTTAGTGAGCTAGGTTTAAAATATTTTAGAATTCTCTAATAAGTTAGTTACCAACCCTAATCAAGTATACATTTCTGTAACAAACTCCATTACTAGGATAAAACACAATAATTAAGATAAATAAGGGGTCTTTAATTTTGATCTGGTACTGTTTATATATTGTGTCACTTTACTTTTTTGTGTTTCAAATCTCTAGTAGACTTGGAATTGGATGTTGCTGGATATTTTTAAAAATCAGTTTAGCCAACATGGAGAGATGAAACATTTGTGACTTATATTGAGCAATAATTTACTATTTCAAGGTTAGATGTGACAAAAATCAGTGGCACTATATGATTATCTTTGTTATTGATCTAGCAATACAAAATCAACCTTGACCTCAAAAGATTTCTCTCTGAACACCAAAAGACACTGCCACTTTTTTTTTTTTTTTTCAAAGACAGACTGAAGTTTAAACATTTCACTCTGGCATGAGATTAAAGATACCTGTATTATTCAGTTATTCTCAAAACTTCACTAAAAAAATGGATTTGTAGTTGCCAATGAAGTCAAAATGACAGCCACTGTTCTAATCTATTAGTAAAATATGACCTGCAATGAGAGCTGGGACTACTGTATTCTTTCATAAGCCATGTCTGGTATTGTTTTTATTATTATGCCTGTATGTTTTGTATATTGTCCATAGTTTAGTGCTACATATGAGACATCCTATAAAATAGTCTATGCTACTTTTCATCCCAATTTTTGAGTGTATTCTTTCTTTAATACATTGCTTTATCTTCCAGTCAAGATTATACACATTTTAAGTTGTATTGCTTAAGGTACTTTTATTAAAAGTAATGAAACAGAAGACATGAAAAGCATACAAATAAAACAGAAGTCTTTTTGGCATTTTCCTCCCACCTCCCACCAGTAAAAACTACTGAACAGATGTCCAAAAGGGGAAAAGCAACCAACTAACCTCTGAATTTACATTTATTCTAATTTAAAGGCATGAACTCTATATTCAGGGATATAAAAGTGGCAGCCATGTTGGTCTAAAGGCAAAAGCAGACAAATCAGAACTCTTCTGGTAGAGGTGATTTCTTTTATTAGACAAACTAGATAATAGCATATATATATATATTTGCAAGCTTTCTGGCTCACACACCCTTCCTCTAGCAAACACCCTGCTCCAGCCCTTTGTTTGAGCTGAATTTGCATACTCACAGAGCAACTTTTCCACAACTGAACTTCCCTATGCAGGAAAACCAATCCATTGACCAGTTCTCCTGTGCAACATGAAACTTAACAAGGAAGAAGAAAAATTCAACATCCTGCTTGCCATCAGACACCTTTGAGGTAAATAGATTGCTCCAACTTTTATTCAAAACTAATTTGTATAAAATGAACTTTCCCACCCAGGAGAACTTATACCATCCTCAAGTTCTCCTGTGCAATATGAAGTTTCTTTTCTATCTGGGAGAAATTTTACAATCTTTGCATTCTCCTTTGCCTAAGGAAGGGTGTGTAAGCCTGAAAGCTTGCAAAAAGAAAATTGCAACTATTTGGTCTAATAAAAGATATTGCCTCTATCACAAGAGCTCTGAACTGAGTGTGTGTGTGTGTGAGTTCACACACACTTTTCTCTCCATCCAGGTTAAAAATAAGTCCTGTGTATGCAAACCCTTCATTTCAGTGCTCTAACATTTGTGCATATGGTTGCTTTTAGGCATGAAATAAGTCCCATTCAATTAAATAGGTTTACTCATATCTCAAAGCATAAGTGCAAGTATTTGGGAGCATTAGAACATTACAGAGATTTTAAAAAAATCTTTTGATTGAGGCACTTGACAGTGTAGCAGGCTCACCTTTCAGAGCTTGGGTTGAATCCCAGGCTTGAGATCCTGCTGTTTTGATTGGTGGAGCCCATCCACCAATCAGGAGGCAGCAAGAGAAATAAAGGCATGTCCCTTTCCTGAGGGGAGGAGGAGAAGAGCTCCCCCTGACCTGATCGAAGACTGTAAACTGTCAGGTCTGGAAGACTTCAGGGGCAGAGCCCTGGGGTGTATAAAAGGAGCTGCATGCCCAGCACAAGGGGCAGATACAGTGAGGGACTCAAGAAGAGTGGAGCCAAGAAAAGCTGGGGAGCTCTCCTTCAGTGGGCAATAGGCCCAAGGCTCCTGAAGCTGCCACTGGAGGAGCAGCCTTGGGAGCAGTGTGAAACTACTCAGGCTGTTGACAGTGCACAGGGAGGGTGCACAGAGACCCGGCCCTGGGAGTGGTGTGAAACTGCTTGGGACAATCATGGTACACAGTTTGGTGCACAGAGCCCAGGTTTTGGGAGCCACAAGCTTGGGGGCCACAGTGAGGTGGCTCAGGTCCCATCTCCCAGCAAGTGGCCAGGTCCCACGGTGCACAGAGTGGTGCACGGGCCCGAGCCTTGGGAGTCAGGGAGCAATGGAGGCTGCTTGGGTTAGCCACCCAGTGTGAGGACGGCTATCCAGAGCCTGAAGGGCCCAGCCTGTGCTGAGAGAGCCCTCAATGCTGAGCCAGGGCACGGGGAAATAGTAGTGCTGCAGCGTGAAGCTCAGAACCCAGATGCCAGCAGCAGTGGTGCAGCAGCTGAGAGGAGCTGGGCCTTTGGTGCCCAGAGAAGGGCACAGGGTAGAGAGGAGCCCAGCAGCACAGGAGAGGCCTGGAGAGGCACTCCAGCAAAGGAGACCCTATTGAGCTGTGCCCTGACCACTGCCACCTGAGGGAATATGAGTCATTGAGCCCTTGGGTCCCCCAGGGGAAAGACATTTGGGGTGGGCAAACCCAGAGAAGGGGCTGGGTGAGCAGCCCCCCCACCTAGTCATGGCCCTGAGGGACCTTTCCTCATAAGGCCTGTTCTCTTGATTTCTAATCATGCATGTGGCTCTCCTCTGGACTCTATCACGCTTCTCCACATCCTTTCTAAAGTGTGGAGGTCAGAATTGGATGCAGTACTCCAGCTGCAGTCTCATCCAGGATGAGAAAGGAGGGAGGATGACTTCTTGGGTGTTGCTTGAGATGCATCGGTAGATGCAAGCTAAAGTTTTATTTGCTTTGCCAGCTGCAGCATTGCATTGATGGGTCACGTTCATCTTGTGGTCAATCATGACCCCCAAGTCTCTTTCGGTCATGGTGCTAGTGAGTGTAGCACTTCAAAGCCTATACATACGATGCGTTTTGTTTGTTTTTTCTCCTGAGGTGGAGCACCTTGCATTTCTCTATGCTGAATGTCATCAAGTTTTGAACTGCCCTTCTTGCAAGCCTTTCTAGGTTGGCCTGAATTGGCAGCCTATCCTCTTGCATGACCACACTTCCTCATAATTTGGTGACATCTGCAAACTTAGCCGGTCCGCTTCTGACACCCAAATCCAGATAATTTATTAATATATTAAAGAGTGCTGGTCTGAGTACTGAGCCCTGGGGGATGCCACTGGTCACCATATGCCATGTTGACTTGGTTTCTCCATCAATTATGACTCTCTGAGTCTGACTGTGGAGCTAGGTCCCCAGCCATTGGACCGTAAGGTTGTTGAAGCCACAGTTCCCCAATTTTACCATGAGGACATCATGGGAGATCAAGTCAAGGGCTTTTTGGAAATATAAATATATGACATCAACCTCTTCTTCTTTGTCCAGGTGATGCATCACCTGGTCATAGAAGGAAATGAGGTTAGTCAGGCAAGACCTACCTGCAATGAAGTCATGTTGGCTATCTCTCAGAATGTTGTCTTCTCTTAGCCTGTTGATGGTTTCTTTGATGATTTTTTCCAAGATCTTTACAGGGATTGAGGTCAAACTGATTGGACTGAATTTTCCTGGATCATCCTTACTTGAAGATAGGCATCACATTGGCCCTTTTCCAATCTTTAGGAACCTCTCCTGAGCATCATGAATTCTCAGATATCCTCACCACTGGTCGTGCTTTGATGTCAGCCAATTGCTTTAGTACTCTTGGGTGCATTCCATCCAGGCCAGCTGACTTGTGGATGTCCAGCCTGTCAAGCTGTTCCCTCACAAGATCTTTTCCAATTATTGGCATGTGATCATCCTTACCCTGCTATTCTTGTGCCCTTTCAGGTGGTCCCCTTGGGCTGGTGGAAAACTGATGCAAAGTAAAGGTGATGCAAAGTATGATGATGTGGGTTCAATAGTTGTTTCCGATTTCAGTATCATCTCATGCAAGTACCTTTGCAGGAATCCTCTCCTGCTGCCCAACTATGCAATGAAGCATGAAGGATCTGTTTTTAGTTTCTGAGCTGGCCTGCAAGGTCTCTAGCCATGACTAGATTCCCTATCTTTGTCTTGTCCAGAGAGTTCATAGGGTCTTAGGCTCCTGTACATGTATAATACCAAAGACAAGGCCAAGATCCTGACTGGGATGCATATGTGGGTCTAGGTAGTTCTGCATTATGAGTATTAAATTAAATTCAGTGAATAGCTTTAGATATAGAAACAGACTTAATGTTCATGTTTCCATTATCCATTTACCTTGTATAAACACGGCAACAGGCCTTTTTTTAATTTGTAAAATTGTTGCATTTGCTTTTTCTCTTTACCATCCAATATGAGTACAACTTGCTGTACCTTTTCATAAAATTGCAGTGGTAGATCAGTTTGTTAGCCTAACTGATTATCATTCAAAAGTTATTGCTGTTAACATTCTTTTAACTGTAATGCATCACTCATTTTATTCATTCAAATTTTCCAGAATGTTCCCTTTGCTGTCATGTGTCCAATCCAATGCCCATTGGAGTGAATGAAAAGTAAGGGCTTTGAATGGAAACATTTATGGGCATTTATTTTTAATGGTGCATGATCTTCATGTTTCTTGCAAAGATAACATGCACATTGTCATTTGATAGTAGCTTATTAAGGTCTTGTCCTGCTATTTATCCATTTATTAATGGACCTACTTTCTCCATAGCTTTTACTCCCCCTAACATATGGTGTACTTAGAAGCCTTTCTTATTTTCCTTAAACTTTTAGCTATCCTTTTTGCCTTTTTATTGCACTTATGTTAGTCTCAAATGATACTATATACTTTATCTCTTTCCCACATTATCTTCTCCAGTAATTTTACTGTAAATCCAAAATAGTGTGTATGGAGAGGGGTGGGGGGCAGAGTGGGAGATAATTATTTAAGAGACAGAAAGAAAAAAAGAGTGAAGACTTGATAGGCAGGGACCTATCAAGGTAGGGACCTACCAAAATCACAACTGCATGATTATTACAGAAACCACAATTTCAGGTGGGCTCCATTAAAAAAAATACGGGCTCTGAACATTTGGCAGGCTTATTGCAAACCCCGCCCCATTTGGCAGGCTTATTGCAACCCCCGCCCCCCCCCCCCAAAACAACAAACCCCCCAAAAACAAAAAACAAAAAAACAAACCCAAAACAACAACAACAACAACCTTACCAACAAACAGAAAAATCATGGGAAGTCTGTTAGTCTTGGAGCATGGCAGGGGGGAGGGAGGTGAAAGGGAGGGGGGAAAGGGAAAGTGGGGAGGGTGGAGTGGGAGGGATGCCTGCAGCAGACTTCTCCCCTCTCTCCTCCATGCTGCTTCTGCCTCCCACAGCCTCTGGTCCTTGCCCCGCTTCCTCCCATCTCTCCCTGCCCTGAAGTCTCTACTCCCCACCTGGTCCTCCATCCCCACTTTTTACACTTTCTGTGCACCAGCAGGCTCCAGGACCCTGATGCAGCCTGGGGCACTGAGCATAGGCCTTGTAGCAGTTGTACAGAGCCAGAACTCCATGTATAGGGTTGGGCTGGAACACATGCTCAATGCCCCAGGTTGCAGTGAGCATGGAACCTCCCCATGTTAAGGTCAGAGGCTCCCCCTCATGTTAAACAGGGGGAAAAACCTTGTTTTCTAAACAAATTCATATTGTAAATTCAAGTCCTTCATTTGGGCTGGAGCTACTCAGAGGCTTGCACCCTGTAGCAGTGAAGCCCTGTCCCTGCCTTGCTCCCATCCTGTTCTAGGCCTAGACCCGAGTACCTCAACCCTGCTTATCCTGTTTCATAGTTTCATAGTAGTTTGGGGTCAGCAGGGACCTGATCAGATGATCTAGTCTGACCCCCCGCCACTGGCAGGAGGACATGCTGGGCACAAATGGCCCCCGGACAGGTGTTCATCCAACTTCTTTTTGAATTTACCGAAGGTAGGAGTGAGGACCACTTCCCTAGGAAGTTGGTTCCAGATCCTAGCCACCCTAACAGTGAAATAGTGCCTGTGAAATCTTTAACCTGAACCTATTCTCCAGCAGCTTCTGGCCATTGTTCCTCGTCCCCCCAGGTGCTGCTGGGGGGAATAGGCCCCTTCCTATTTGCTGCTGATCTCCCCTAATGAGTTTGTAGGCAGCCACCAAATCCCCCCTCAGCCTCTGCTTGCTGAGGCTGAACAGGTTCAGGTCCCTCAGCCTCTCCTCATAGGGCCTGCCCTGTTGCCCTCCAACCAAGCGGGTGAACCTCCTCTGAACCCTCTCAAGGCAGGCCACATCATCCTTAAAGTGTGGTGCCCAGAACTGTACACAGTACTCCAATTGTGGTCTGACCAATGTCGCATAGAGGGGGAGTATCATCTCTCTGGACCGACTTGAGATACATCTTTGGATGCACGACAAGTTGTGGTTGGCTTTGCTGGCTGCGGTCTGGCATTGGCGGGCCCTTTTTCTTTTTGGAATAATAAAACTCAATAATGACTCCAAGATCCCTTTTCGCCTCTGTGCTCACAAGGGGGGAGCTCCCCAGCCTGTATGTATGCTGTGGATTCCTCCTCCCAAGGTGCAGCACCCTGCATTTATCTACATTGAACCCCATCCTATTACCATCTGCCCACTTCTGTAGTCTGTCTAAATCTAATTGCAGCCTCTCTCTCCCTTCGAGCATGCCTACCTCTCCCCACATGTTGGTGCCATTGGAAAACTTAGACAATGTGTTTTTCACCCCCTTGTCCAAGTCACTGATGAAGATGTTGAACAGTGTAGGCCCCAGGACCAAGCCCCGGGGGACTCCACTATTCACATCCCACCAGGTCCTCCACCTTCCCTGTTCTATGTGGGGATTCCCTGGCTTCTGATCTTTGAGCAGATCTGCAGACATGGATATCATTCAGGATTAAGAATGTGATTCTGATTATCTGGTTTTGGTCCCTTTGGTGAAGCCTTGACCCCTGATCTAGATTCCCCACAGGCTTAGGTGTTTGACTAACATCACACTACAGAAGATTCCTTACAGTCACTCCTATCCTTACAGTTTGAGGGGTCCCAAGGGACCCTTCCCCAGCATCCCCAGGGGAAAGCACTCAAGTGATGGGTTATATGCTGGCAACTTGTGGTCCCAAACCACAAGTTCACGCACACATCAATACAAATGTATCCCCTTTCCCTCTCTTTTCTTTTTTTTTTTTTATCTTGGGTTTCTTTTTGTTTTTGTTTTTAATTACAAGGAAAGATACAACAACTAGGTTCTCTCAGGTTGGAGCACAAGTTGTAACAGGGATAATTTGGAGGGTGACACCAGGAAGTACCATGTGCTTGGAGAATTTTGCAATAGCTCCAAGCACACATTGTGCCTCATGGCTGCAAGCAGTGGCATGGAGCACATATCACTTCTAAGAAAGATTCTTCCAGTCCAAATGGATTCCCTTTATTATTGCACACAGCTCTATGCATGAAGCAGCCCAACAGAAAGGTCTTGAGAACCCGAATAAAATATTTATACCCTCCATTAATGAGAGACTTCCATTTGGCACAACTGGAAAAGCCTGGTCCAGGGGCCCCTGGAAGATGCTCATAAGGAGAGGGTACTGTTAGAAGGCAATCTTTCTTCTCAGCAGGGCCACCTGGCTCCAAATAGCACTGAGATGACTGACTGTAGAGCTGGCTTGACTGAATACAATGCAGAGCCTTTCATTTGAGCTCTGGCTACTCAACAGCTCACATGCTGTAGTGCTGCTGTCTTGCTCTGGTTTTAGATCTCAAGTAAGACTTTGCACAAGTGTAAGATGTCAGAACGGAAATAGTTTTTATCTCTACATAAGGTAATGACTAAAGAAAACTGAAAACATGATGGCTTCTTCTTTACAAGCCAAAAGAGCCCCCTTCCTCCTACCCTCTCCCTTAAAAAAAATTGATAACTGAGCTTTGAAAAAAACTTCACAAACTGTTCAGTATTTTGGTTCTTAAATCTCACACTTGGGCAAGGTCTCACTTGAGACATGAAACTTATGAAGGCTTTGCAGTTAAAACCACAGAATTCTAACACTTTCCCCCTTGACTAAAGGCACTAAAACAGTTACAGGCAATAATTAAATCAGCAGCTGCACCAACTTACATAAAGTTTTGCAAACTCTGTATTGATTTTTTTTTGTTTTGCTTCCATTTGCAATACACTGGACAGAGGTGGAGCAATCCCCCACAGTATCAACCAACAGAACAATATCTTTGTTACTAACAAATTTTATTTACAAATCTATTTGGATGAACAATGTTACCACAAGCTACATGAAGGTTTTTGGGTATAGAGGGATATTAGTCCTCTTTTCCCCTCCCCCAGCTTGCTTGAAATGGATTCTACAAAATGTGGATACTTTTGAGGGTTTTTTTAATTAACTGAATAAAATAAAGGTTACCAAACAGGTCAAAAAGTAAGGAGTATATCATGTTCAGAACTTGTTTAATTATTTATACATGTAGTCAACTGAAAAAATAATAGATTGTCTTTAAAAATCCTTGTGGACTACCAGCAAAAGAGCTAGTTTGGCCGTATAGCTCTTCTGTGCATGAGCAACATAAAGGTGAAGATACTAGTTAGATTGAATCAAATTTGTTCCTTGCAAGCAGTTTTTGCTACAAACAAAAAAGAATTCAAATTCAAATACTTCAAGATCAATATGATGCAATAAATTTTGCACTGTCTTTGTGAACATGCAACCAAATTCTGAAAAAATGGAGACCCGAGTAAATGTGCTCAAATTTCAGGGAAGTCTCAGTGTTAAAATCTGATGCAAAGTAGATACTGAGATCAGTTGGTCAAGAAGTCCCAAAGAAGACCAAATGCAAACAGAAGCAGAGAAAAGTACCATTAACAATTGTGTACAAATTTACTTATTTGTTACACAGATATTATAGTCATGGAGACCCACTAATTACTCTAGGTTGGTGGATTAGAAAAAAAGATTAGAAAGACACTATTCTCAAATTGAAGAAACATTTATTTTCTTAGCGCCTTGTTACATGGAAATTTTGAGCAACTTCTAGAGCTCCTAATTCTTGGACTGTCCACACATTAACACCTGAAACTGGTTTTTAACACTGGAGACAGTCCTGTGGAGAGCCAAGCACCAGAGAGGGCGCAGAGATAGGCCTATGGAGAGCCAAGTGCCAGAGAGGGCATGAAGACAGGTCTGCAGAGAGCCGAGTGCCAGAGGGTGCAATGATAACTGAAGGCCAAATTAGGCCAAAACCTCATTACAGGGACAGCATTGATATACCACCTTCAAGGCATGGGGTGGTTTTGGAGCTATGCATCTAGCCCATAAGGCTTGGGGTGTCCTACAAGGCACCTGCTTAGAATGAGACCCATCAAAGGTTTTAAGAACCCACAGGGTTTAGTGGGGTCCATCTGGACTGTGACTGTGCAGCAACTTTAGGGCAGCCTCCCTATATATTATCTAAACCAATAAGATGTGGCAGGCAAGACTAGAAGGTGCCCGGTGGGTGAAGTTGGCACAGTCATGGAGCCCTAAGGGGATCACGGCCATCCCTGGGGATCCCGCACCGTGACAGTTCCCAAAATCCTTTTTGAAATCATTCATCCATATTTGTCTCCTACAAGTTATTCCAGGCCTCCTCTACCTTCAAATTCATAGGATCCTCAATCCAGTTGACTTGGCTAAATGGTTCCATTTGTACTAATCTTTTAAAAAGGAATTTAAGTGAATCTGGCTATTATAACTGGATCCAAATCAGTTTCTACAACCAACTCTCTCTAATTGTCTTCATTCCATAGCTGAGTCCTATCTCTCACAAAGCTTTCTCTCTATTTCTCATATGTTTGTTCCTGGCTTTCTGAGGTGCATATTTTTTCAGTAGCTATTTTTCAAAGCTGTTTTTGGTAGGGATATGGTCACTGATGGATGTGGGACCTGATGCATCAATAGTTTTGAGGCTTAGGACAAAGAGCTTTGGGATGGAAGTGAAGGGAGAAGGATGGGCCCAGAGCAGGACAAAAATTACATAATTATGTAATTATGACTGCTCATTCCCAGAGTATTGAATACTTACAAGCTGAAACCTCTGCTATTCTTCTGTCTTGAGGACAAATTCACAGGTCTTGAAGTTTTCTCCTAGGACATGAAGAGATAAAAATAATTGCCAGTGGAGATGGGGAAAAGGTGTTGTTGTGCACTTATAATACTGACTCTGCAGTAGTGTTTGTGCATATGGATGTGTTTCATTGGAAAAAAAAAAGGAAGCAGACTGTCTCTGGAAAGCCTTCTTTTTTTCTCTAGGCTTAGGTTGAGACAGTTGAGATAGCCTTCTGATCTGGGCACAGTTGAGGTTGCGACAGTTGCTAATTCAGGCACAAATTCCTTTTGGTTATGTTGTATATCATTTAGTTTTAATGGTGACTTCTATGAAAATAATGTGTGCTACTCCACACTGGCGTAGCGCAGGCAACAAAATGGCTGGGCATGTAAACCTCCAGTGGTTCTGTACAGATATTGAAGAGACAGGGAGACTGGATCCCTGAGGGATCCCACTTTGGAGTAAAGAATGTATTGCTCACCTTCATCACTCTGTATTGTTTGCTATATCATAAAGAAAATGCTGCCTACTCTCATGAAAAAAAATTCTACTAGCAAAGCCAGGGAAGATCAGATTTTTTCCAAAGCTGTCCGTCAGGAGGTGATGTGAGTCCACCAGATTGTTGTTTAAGACATTAAGTGACATGGCTACCCGTGACTGGTATACGGTGATGCAGTGGCAGAGGAATGAGACCTTAACCTGCACTATCATGTGGACGGTGCGTGATCGCTAGTAGCCTAACCAATCAGAAGTTGCCCCTAGAGCGTGACTGGCCGGACCAGCATGCTGAGGCCTCCAGCATGTTCCATCAAGGGGGGACCCTGATTGGCTAGGGAGTCTATAAAGGGGACTGCGCGCCTCAGCGTGGGGTCCCCAGATGCTTCCGAACTCAGGAAGACAGCCTGATCACCTGTCTTGTCTAGACAGACCCCTAGGCCTCTAGCTAGATTCCTAGCATAGGCTACCACAGCTTATAGCTAGACCACGCGCAATCCGGAATGTCCTGTGTGTTGCCCAACTAGGCATCATACTTGTACTGATAGTATTTTCGGCTGCAGTCGACCTTCATGATTACACCTTGCTTGTTACTAGCCGCTACCCATCAGTTGTTCGTTTTTCTACCTGTACCACGTTGTCTGTGTCCACCTGCTACTGTAAATAGTCCTTGTAATTAGTTCCTGTATTCATCAAGTTGATTCAACTCGTTAATCATCTTGTTGGTTTGTAAGTAAACTTATGAATTTTCTTCACCTACTAGTTGTCGCGCTTTTTTCCTCTCTCACACTTGGCATCCCCGAGCGTGTCTGGGTTGGGGTCACTACTCAGTGCCCCACTCGACAAGCAACTGAGGCCATTTTCCAAACACCATCCTTGAATTATGGCCCACACTGTCCACAAAATATGTGAAAATAAGCTAATCACATATTCTTCACAAAAACAAAGATTTGTTATCTCTGCGACAAGTGTATTAGAGGGTACAATGCTCCAAATATTCAAGGGTCTTAAGAGGTCTGTACTTTGAAGATTACATTATTTTATTTCTTTGGTAGGAAAAACAGAGAGATTTATTAATGTAGCAGAGTTAGGTTTCTTGGCTATGTACCTAAACTTATATTTAGTAACATCCTAAAAGTACTGAAATGGCCTTTTCGAAATGCATCTCTTTCTGAGTGACAGAGATCAAATTCTAGATTGTTGCCATATAAACAGGTAAAGTAAGGGCCTTGTTTTACCTTAGGCTGTGAGCCATGCAAATGAATGTTGATCAGTGTTAGTGCTAGTTCAAGTTTGGAGTGGTCATACATTCAGATCAGCAGGGTCATGGAAGAATGAAAAGTAAAAATCTGGCCCCCCTCCCATTCCGGGCTTCCCCGTGTCTCCTGGTCATTACTTAATGTGGCTACCTTTGCTGTCTATTGTCCGGCTGCTGCTCTTCAGACCCAGAGAACAAGAGCTGTGGCACTGGCTGCACAGGAAATTTAACCCTGCCCTGCTTGCTCTCCCTGGGACAGACAGCACAGGCAACCAGAAATAAGCAGGGGGCAGGGGGGCAGGGATCTCAGGTGCTGGGGAGGATGCCAGAGGGGCAGGGGGAGGGGGCAGTGGGCCAGATCCAGGCCAGCAGAGGAGTCACGGGGTAGGTGGGGTGTTTACATTAAGGTGTATCCTAGCCTGGCTGCACCTTACTGTAACAAAAGCTACATAGCATGGATCAGAGATAATCCTGCCCTGGAGTGGCATAACTTTGAGCCATCTAATATGCACCTGTGGGGTTCTGCCTGGCTCCTAGGGCCCTCTCTCTAGGCAGTTTCTGCCCTTAAAGGAGCAGGCATGCCTTAGTGCCCTGCAACAGGAATAAGCACAATGCCTACAAATAATGGAAAAGAGGACTGAACCTTACAGACAGCTAAAATCTTACAGGTCATAAAGTGTAGGGATAAATTAAGAATAACAAACTCAGGCTAAATTACAACTTGAAAATAGAACTGAAAACATAGTAACAAGTTCCTGAGGTACATAAATAGAACAAGGTAGGGCACAACCTATTCAGATGGGTAGATCTGACAATAAATTAGATATGGCATAACAGGGTGGTCCAGTAAGAAGGGTGTGTCAGCCCTGTTAAGGAAAATTAGCTGTGGGGCATTCTGCTAATGAGGCAATGTCCCACGGGAAGCTTTAGAAACATTCTAATAAGAGCATTTTAACAAAGTATTCCCAAAACTTTGGCTCAAGTGAAATGTTTATA
>NW_005842138.1:42103-69613 GCF_000455745.1 Alligator sinensis
TTAGTGACACTGTAAAAGACTCAAATAAAACAAAATCAGGATATTGGAAGTTCCCAGAAGACAGAGCAAAGGTAGGGAGAGGATAATCGGAACATGGGAGAAATCTTGCCCAGGAAAAGGAGGCTGGGAATGTTGCTGTGATTTCGACAAGTTTGTCAGATAAGGGAAAAGATATACTGGCCAGGAGCTAGAGTTTGAATGGGTGGAGTGGTTAGAGTGCCTTGAGACTGACAGATAGTTGGTAGCATATTACATATGGCTTAAAAATCAAATGATTAATTTGCCTCAGTTTTCAATACACAGGGGGGAACAGAGAGAATGGATAATGGGATTAATGGTTGGAAATGGAAATTACTGTATCTGAAGAGAAGCCAGACTGGAGATTCTTATGCCATTTGAGTCAAGGAGAAGGGATTAGTTAATCTCATTTTCAGAATTTTGAAATAACTGACATATGAAATTGCAGGCTCTGTAGCAAGTATTTTTGGGTTGGTGCAGAATGATCAGAGATAGTAAATATACAGCTTATATTTAAGAATAGGAAAAATATTATTATTTTTTTCACCATAGTTCCCTTAAACTGATTTAAATATTATGCGATGTTTAAATCAGAAATAATAAGTAGAAGTACATGGCAGAGGGGCAACCAACATGGGTTTATAGCGGGCAGGTCCTGCCTGACTAACCTAGTTTCTTTTTACTACAAGGCCACCAAATATTTAGATGCAGGAGTTGAGGTAGATGTTATCTATCTGGACTTCAAGAAGGCCTTTGATACGGTATCCCATACCATCCTTATAAATAAACTCAGGAGATTTGCCTTGGATGATTATACGTTAGACTGGGTAGCAAACTCACTCAAGGGTCACACTCAAAGAGTGGTGGTGGATGAGCCAGTGTCAACCTGGAAAGATGTGTGCAGTGGAGTCCCTCAGGGCTCAGTTCTGGGACCGATGCTGTTCAACATCTTCATCAGTGATCTGGATGAGGGGGTGGGAAGCACCCTGTCCAAATTCATGGATAACACAAAATGATGGGGTGCAGCTAACACCCTGGAGAGGAGGAACTGGATCTAGGCTGACCTAGACAGGTGGGGGAAGTGGGAAGAGAGCAACTGGATGCAATTAAATAAGGACAAGTGTAAGGTGCTACACCTAGGGAGAAAGAACTGCCATCATACCTATAGGCTGGGGGGCGACCTTCTCGGCACCACTGAGGCAGAAAGAGATCTTGGAGTCACTATGACTCCAGGATGAATATGAGTTGTCAATGTGATTAAGTAGTTGGCAGAGCCAATTGCACCTTGTCGTGCATCTGTAGGTGCTTCACAAATAGGTCCCTCTCTATGTGGCACTGGTCAGGCCACAGCTGGAGTATTGTGTCCAGTTCTGGATGCCGCAATTCAAGTGGGATGCAGACAACCTGGAGAGGGTCCAAAGAAGAGCCACTTATCTGATTAGTGGCCTGCAGGGGAGGCCCTACGAAGAAAGGCTAAGGGACCTTAACCTCTTCAGCCTCTCCAAGAGAAAGCTGAGAGGGGAGCTAGTGGTGGCATACAAATTCATAAGGGGAGAGCAACAAGAAGTAGGAGATTATCTGTTTACCAGGGCACCTCCTGGAATAACAAGGAACAATGGCCATAAGCTACTGGAAAGAAGGTTTAGACATTAGAAAATAGTTCTTCATGGTCAGGGTTGCCAGGATCTGGGATGGGCTTCCAAGGAAGGTGGTGCTCCTTGGGGGTCTTCAAGAAGAGACTGGACAGGCACCTGGCTGGGATCACATGGATCCCAGGTTTGGTGACTCTTCTCTTGCCTGCCAGGAGCAGGGGATCAGACTAGATGGCCCACTGAGGTCCCTTCCGACCCTAGAATCTATGAATCTATGGCAAATGAAATTAAGTAGAATGGGTGTTTACCAAATCTGGGCCATGCTACACTACACCATTATCTTTCATCAATAAGTAATTTTTCTTGGCAAACAAAAATTGTAGATCTTATTTACCTGGACTTCATTAAGAAAAGGTCATACAGTGTTTCATTGGAGATTATCAGTTCAGATGTTGAGATGGCAATTAAAAAAATGACAAAGTGGGTAATGCAAAGGCTAAAGCGGAGGCTGCAATAGGTAATGTTGAAAGAAGCCCTCAAGAAATGGGTTTCATAACTGATCTAATTTAATATTGTTATTAATATTGCTGGCTTCCCTAAGCAGGAGCATTCTAAAAAAGTACTCCCAATACCTTGGGTCAAGTATTTTTAATAGTAGCGAAAGTCTTAATGGCACTGTACAAAGCTCAAGTAAAACAAAATTGGGAGTTCACAGAGGATCAGGATATCAGACAAAGAACTGGGTGACCTTGAGGACTACAGTAATAGGAACTGGATTAAATTCATTAGTACTGAATACAAAGAAAACACAAGAATTTCTGATATAAGCCAGGTTTTCATCAGTTGGAAAAAAATAAGGAAGAGAAGATTCTAAATTCACTAGCTTATTTCAAGCTGACCATAAGCTGACAATGTAAGGTGTTTATGAAAAATAAGGCATATGTCATTCTAGGATACATAAGGTGAAATATTTCTGATAGCAATAGGAAAGTCTTAGCAAAATTGTTCAAAGCCCAAGTGAGACCTCATCTGGAACAATTCTAGCCATCCACAATTAAGAAAGATGTATACAAACAAACAGGCACAAAAAAAATGACTACTGGGATAATTGAGTATGGAGATTTTATTGTATCAGAGAAGACTAAGAGTTTAGCTTGGTTAGCCTAACAAAATGAGGATGGAGAGGAGATATGACTACTGACTCTACATACAAGAAGGGATAAACATCTAGGAGGAAAAGCACTCTTTAACCTAACAGGTAATGTTACCACATAGGCAAGTGAGAACAAACTACCTATGAAAAATAGATTAAAAATGAGATTTCTAACCATTGGGTGATTCTGAAACAGCTTGCTAATAGTGGAGGCAAAAAACCTACCAGGTTCTGCAAAGAAGGCTGATACAGGATCCCTCAGTGGCTTCCTTCCACCCCTCTAGCCAAATACAAGCCTTGCAGATTTAAAATAGCAACATAAAATGCAACACAAATCACTTATCTTCATTGTAAAACTTCCTGTAGGGCTTCCTTTACTGCAGGTTCTGTGGAGCAACTTCTTTGAGCCTGGCAAGAGCCAACTGAAGCTCCATCAGTGAGTTTGGGCTTATAAGGCTCTTGACCCCTCTTCTGTCCACCTGACCTGCCTCTTTTCCAGTGAGCTGCCAGAACTTTTTCATAGCTCTCATTAGCAGAATCCTTAGGTGAGCCACAATTAAGGTGCCCACCTTTTTCAAAATGCAAAACGGGACACCAAGCCTTCCTGCCCCACTCTGCCCTCCTGTGCCAGGTCCCACCTACTGGACCACAGTGGCCCTAGGGGGAGAGCAGCAGGGTGGGGAGCCTTAAGCCAACAGCAAGCAACCTGCATCTGCCCCCGCCTCATACACAAATCTCGGGAAACACACGCTCCTCCATACCCTCCTCCCTGGGAATGTATGTAGCAGCTTGGAGCCAGCTCCCGCTGCTGCTCTCTAGATGAGCTGCCTGCGGCTCTGTCCTGCTCTACACCTGGGCCTCATGTCTATGCATTCGTGCCCTGGGCCCCATAAACCACACTGGCTAAGCAGCAGTCCCAGCCCCAGCCGAAAACTCTGCCCCACTCCCTCCTTCACTATGGGGGCCTCAATTTGTACTCCACACCCCCTCCAGCATCACCTATGTCCTTTCACCTCACCTCACACAGATTTACCTACAGGGAGACCTGCTCTGCACCACTGCCTGGCTGTATTGCTGGCCACCTGTAAGTTTGCATGCACACACGTGCACGTGATGTCCCCTGAGTCCTGCTCCCCCCAGCCACAAGCAGCCCCTTGCAGGTTGGAAATCTGCCAACCTGCAAGGGGAAACCAGTGGTTTCCTACATTTTTCTCCTTTAAAAGAGAATTACATGTTTTTTTTTCCACGGCAAACAGAAAAGCCAGATCCATGTACATGATACCGGGGTGATAGCTGCTATGGTTTGATTGTGTTGAGGGAAATACAGGATAAATGCTGTCCTGGAGTCATTTGGCCCAGGACCAGGACGTGATGTTTACATTTCAGGACTGTTTTGCCCAATTAGGGATGAGTGGTCACCCTAGCTGCAATCATTTAACTGCGGTCTGTTGATTGTGGCCTGGAGTCCTACAGCTTCTAGGCTCTGCTGTCTGGTCACACTCCCAGTACCCAGGGCAGCAGCTTCCCCAAGAATGTTTGTATTCACAGAAGCTCCTATAGCATCCTGGACCCTGACTATGACTTTCCCTGAGCCCTGGAGTCTGGCAGCTATTCTTCACAAAGCTCCAGGCTGAACTCTGAAGCCTGGAAGTGGCTCTTAAAAGGCTCTGGCCCAGAGTAGACGGACAGGGGTCTTCTTACAGGCACCCCATCTCTCTTTGGCCCTGTCCTCCTCAGTAACAGGGTAGGAACCCCTTGTGTTCTGCTCCCCTCAACCCTACCATATCTCTTACATTCCTATGTTCCTATGCATCTCTAGAGCTACTGCACTAATGTAGAAACTGACAGCTTTCAGACCACAAAATGCAACTGTCCTTCACAATTAAACTTTATCATCATAGTCATTTTAAAAGATATATCCGAAACAGGTATTATATATCAGGCAAAGAAAATGCTATCAAGTCCATTATGGGCATTGCTAGGATGATCTCTTTACTTGGGAAGTAATTATACACTATTATATTTAAAGAATCCAACCATAAGAGATTGAAATACAGAGAACACATACATATGACAACATATATTTGGGGAATTTCCTTGCATTGATTTATTATTTTGGAGGTTTCTGGGAGCTCCTCATTATACAAGTTAGAAGATGCATGAAGGTCTAGGTTATGTAACTAAAGGCAGAACTAAGTTAAAAAATCTCAGGAAGGAGAAATTTTGCTCAAAGCAAGGTTAGTAAGAATTGCAGTAAGCAAAGCTTTTTCCTCATGGAGAAAATCTTGAAAATGAGCCAGCTTAAGTGGGCATATACCAACTGTTAGGACTGAAAAGAATGTGCTTCTGGGCCACACTTCTGCATTAGATGCCTTGCAGGAAGAATTGGATTAGTACTATGGCTTCCCTGTGCCTAGTATTGTGCTAATACTAGGCTGGAATCCCTGAAATTTCAGAGCCGGGTAAGCTAGAGAAAATATTTCTTCACAGACCTGCCTGACATGGAAAGCCTGGGACCATGGGATGTGATAGCTCCCTATTTATCAGTATGCTTTGTTTACAGTCCTACAGCCTTTCAGACAGCTTTCAATCAAAATGACAGTGCTTCTATCAAAGCCAATTTGAATTTTCTAGTAAGATTGTGTCAGACAAAGTACGAAGTACTATAGTTCAGATCAAGGGCTAGATCCTCAGGATATGAAGCAAATTAAGTTGCACTAAAATTACATCAGCTGAAGCTCTAAGTAATAGCCTCCAACCTTAAAACAAAAGATGATTTAATGTGACTAGTGGGCCACGTCCAGATGAGCATGGATGCACGGTATGTGGTGCCACAGACCCAGCTGTGGCGCCACACTGCACATGCAGGCATTTCCCGTGCTACATTTTTTGATCGCAGGAGATCCCAGGGAAAAAAAGACCTGCGCAGAAAAAAAGTGTGGTGGCGCATGTGGCTGCAGTGCATGCTGCCCAAAACCAGAGCCTGACCTGCTGGAGGCATGCCCTGGCTAGCAGCCAGGCTCCAAGCTGCAGGATTGCCACAGCTGCAGTTTCCCCAGCTCCCAGGACTTCAGGTAAGTCTGCTGGGGCCAGTAAAATTGCTGGCCCCAGCCTCCCCTCCCCTGCCCAGGGTAATCTGCTGTGCACCAGAGGGCATATGGCATGGGTGTTCCCTGGGTACAAGTAGCAATGGCACAAGGTGTGCCACTCCTTCTTGTTCCCAGGAAACCAAATGTCCATGCTTGTCTGGACGTGGCCATGGTGGTGACAAATACTGTAATAAAGGGACAAAGTAAAAAAAGCTAATAGTTACAGTCAGAAGCATCCAACTGTTTAGTTTAAATTCATGTATATCTGGATTCTTTCATTAATTTTATTCTAGTTGTTAATTCATTCTTGTGGATATTGCAGAACAAACCTTAAGAAGGTACTTCTATACAGATAGAGCAGACAGATGTTTGCTCAATATATATGCTAAGCACATAAAAACACTTTAAAACTCAATAAGTCTGAAAGATCTAAGCTAGCATAAGATTGTCTACCCCTTCCCACCTGAAGATGCTCAAATACTACTATTACTATGTAGAAAATACATATTGACTGTATCATCTAATGTTTAACACTCTAGGTACACTTCTTAGAACTCCCAGGGCTTCTGAAGAATGTACATAGGTGTTTCCTGATGAGGGAATTTGCAATTCATTTGTTTGCAGGAAAATATTCCAAGAAAAAGCTGAGATAACTTAAGCAGTTTTAGGATCAAGAGTGTTAACATCTAACAAAACATACAAATTGCTGTCTGAGGCTTCTGCGGTCATTCCTTAATATAGGTCTGCTATCAGCTTCTTTTATTATGTTTTCTACTGGGTTGTTTAGGGACAATCTTTCTAAAGATGTAATGGATAAGAAAATAAAGGGGAATTTAGAATGTTCATCTTGGGTACCCTGCCAGCATAATGCCTCAATGAATTCAACATGTGATGAGTTAGATTTTATACCTTGGAAATAACTTCACTGAAAAATACCTCTCTGCAATAATGTCCAGCATCTCTCTCTTTCTCTCTTGATATAGATATAGATATATAAACTGTTATTGTATCTTCATTCTTGGATACTCTAGGCAACCAGTGCTAAAAATCAAGTGATTCTCCACTGCTACAAAAAACAAACTAACTAATAAAAATGTATATTCTATATACTTACAGGGATGCAAGTTCTACAACATCTCAAAGGCTAAGTATAGACAGTCAAAAAGCCTCAGGCTGAATTGATTTAATCTTCACAGGTTAGTCTAAATTGTGTAGATTGAACCAATAAGCAAGTAAGCAGACATTCACTTTTGGTTCCAGAAATACAGCCATAAGATCATAGGAGCCCAGGCCAGAAGATTGGGGGCACTAGAGCATGCCTCCTTGTTTGGCTAGAGCAGACAGCTTGGCCCAAGGCTAGTCCCCACCACCCTGTGAGGAGGGGTTTGTGGGGCAGGTACAATGCATCCTGGGATGCTGGGGAATTATGAGTTAATTGAATCTGGAGGGATCTGGGACAGAAGTTCAATAAACCGATTAAACCTAAATCAGTTACGTCTGATACTACAGCTGTCCAGGTGGATCTTAAACCTATTTAGGATATTTTGAAAGCCTAAATATTCAAAATATTTAGTGTCCAGTAAACTTCCATTGTGTTAAAGATTTGAGCCAGCCTCCGAGCACTTATACTTGTTTGTGTGTAATTTCTGTCCCAAGGGTCAACAGGTTTATTCAATGCAAGAGGTTTAAAAATGTTTTGTTTATTTTGGTTTTTTTTGTTTTTTTTTTTTAAATAGCATGGTCTCAATGAACCTAATGAAGTCTACATACCCTGAATACAACTTCTACAAGATTTCACATTGAGAAATTGAAAAAACTTTTTTTTTTTGCCCATCACTTGCATGACAAACCTTTAATAAATGCTAAGTGCAGACATTTGTGGAGGTTAGAGGGAGTTTAGATCATTTAAAAAATGGCCACCCAATCTAGTTTATTTCACCCCGGTGTGAACCTTACACTTAGACCTGGTTTCAGGGATCAGAAATCAATCTAAACATGCAACTGTACAGAAGTTCTGTATACAAAGACCAGTCTAAAAATGGTAGAACCTGGTCTAAGATAGACTTGGATTGATGTACACTCAAACTTAATCAATATTGGTTAGACCAGTGTAGTTCATAGACCCAACTCTGAAAAGTGGTTTGTACATTCAAACAAGTACCTAACCTCATCACCAGAACTGAAGCCAACTTCCTACAGTTCAAAACACAAAACCTGCCAACTATCTCCAGTACCCCCACAAACTGCACACCAGAACCTATCAAAGACAACAAAACCCAAGTACCTGTGGGGGGCACATTCCTCATGAAAAAAAACACCCTGTCTTCAGTCTCTCAGGCCTGATTCTGAGAGGGAAGAAATTACAATGCAAACACTTTTCAGAGCTGGTCCTATGAACTGCACTTCATCAGCCTCCTAGGTAATAGGTACAGAAACTCATGGACTCAATATACACAGTGGAATTCTGGCACACTGAGACCTGCCGGACATCTGACACCCCAGGCACCTCTGCACTTTTACCTGCACTACTACATCCCCCTTTCCCCACCACCCCACCCCAGCCTGTCCCTCACCCTGTGATGCCTCCATGTCCATTTTCACTGACTGGCTTTCTTGCCTGCATTGCGGGCCAGGCCAGCCTCTGGTTTCTACGCTATTCCTTCCATCCAGGACCAACTGCAGGTACTTCCTCAGCCTGACAAAGGAGTTTTCAACCTGAAAGCTGGCATCCCGGGCAGCTACGCTGAGCGCACTGGGAGCCTCACAACTGCACTGCAACCAGCAAGCATCAGGCCTGTCAAAGATATGACAGGTCTGGGCATTCCCCAGCCAGGACTTTGTGTGTGCATGCATTAGTTGGAGGTTATGGCACCTCCTACCTGCCTTTCACCGGGAATCATTGGTCCTGGCATTTATGGGGCTGCTGCACTGTCAGCAGTCCCACCAGGCCTCCCTACCCTGGCAGGGTACAGTTTTAGTGGTCATGCCCAGGACCTGGGGCCTCCTCCTTCCCCACAGCCCCAATTCCATACCTCCAAAATCGTCCTGGCAGGGGAATAAGCTCAGCAGAGACATGTTCTTCCCCTGCTGGCTGGTGATGCAGTTAGTGCCCCCTCCAGCTGAGAGCGGAGCATTACTTGGCTTTTAAAAAACTCAAAAGAGGAAATTGGTATACACAGAGTGAGGAGGGTGGCACTCGGTCTGCCAGCAGGTGGAGCTTGGGGAACCCCAGCAGTGGGAGGTTCACCTTTAGGAACACCAGCTGCTCCACCAAAGCAGGATCCAAGCAGGTACGGTGGAGTGTCACATCCCCAGCAATGCTGAATGCCCTCTTGCTTGGAACACTGGTCGGTGGACAGGACAGGTGTTGCCAGGCAACCGTGGCCAGATCCTGCTACATCTGCCTGCGGCTTCCCCAGTAGTCCAAGAGGTCGCAGTCCAGTGGCTCCACATCCTCAGTGAGATGGGTAGCCACCGAAGCCTCAGCACTACCTTCCCAAGGCTGCAGTCTGGTGCATTTGGACCACAGCATAGAAGCCATGCCCATGGCCCACATAGGCAGTGGCTGGTGTGGAGGAGACCGGCTGGTGCTGGTGCTGGCACCAGTGCTGGTTCTGGGAGTGCTGGCACAGGAAAGTGGATCCCCCCTTCCACATCCCCTTGCCTCTGCACTTTGGGTTCCCTGACTTTGTTGACCAGCATCTGTGTCCAGTGATGGAGGGTTTTGGTGCTGTCAGTGCACAGGCTCCCCTTCAACTTCAGGTCGCACATGCCCGCCATCATGTAGACTGTACTGGACCACAAGGGATCCAGCCATCTCCTGATGCCCTCCTTCAGCTGCCTCACCAGTGCCTGCATGTCTGGTGACAGCGGCCTACCCGAGACAGGAACATTGATCCCCTGGAACTTCTCCATTTGGTTCTCCAGTTCCCTCACTAGGGGGATCACCTGGCTGAGGAGGGCATCCCCAAAGCTAAGGGTCTTGGTGGCCTCGAGGAAGGGCTTGAGGACCACCAAGATCTGGGAGATAGTACCCCACTGAGCTCTGTTCATGGGGCCACTGATCTGAATCTCCTCAAGCAAGGCCATCTTATGGATGGCCTTCTGTTCTCCACCAACATTTCAAGCATCAGGTATGTGGAGTTCCACCGAGTGTCCACATCTTGCATGATTTTGGGCTGTGGGATGCTCAACTCTGCCTGTTTCTCCTGCAGCATCTTGCCCCGCTTGATGCTGCGCTGGAAGTAGCCTGCCACCTTCCTGCATTTCCAAATCACCTGGCTTGTAGCAGTAGTGGTGGTGGTGCTGTCACCAGCAGCCCTGTCCCCCTCCAAGGCATCCCTCTCTACTAGGTGCAGCCTGTGTGCCACACCGAGAATGCCAACAAAATTGGCATCACAGACAGCCTTCACCATATTGGCCCTGTTGTCAGTGACCATGAACCTGAGGGTGAGCTCAGCCTCCCCAATGAGCCCCCCCTGCACCATGCAGGTCATGGCCCCCATGATCTCCCTTGCCATGTGGGGCTCATCCAGCACCTCAGCTTGCAGTACAGCCCACCGATGGCCTGACTGATCACAACAGTGCTCTGTGAGGGGGAGGTAGGCATGATCACCACCCCGGCTGCTCCATATGTCAGAGGTGAAGTGCAAGGCTACCTGTGGCCCTGCCTTGTGCAGCTCCTCCCTCAAATAGAAGCCTCATACAGGGAGGGCATCGCCGTCTTGCTAAAGGTGGTGCACGTGGGCACTTTGTAAGATGGTGTCAGAAGTGCTACGAACCACCTGAACACTGGCTGCTCAACTAGGGAGAAGGGCTGGCTATCCAGAGCAAGCATC
The DNA here is from genome assembly GCF_000455745.1 of Alligator sinensis. Taxonomy (NCBI): domain Eukaryota; kingdom Metazoa; phylum Chordata; order Crocodylia; family Alligatoridae; genus Alligator; species Alligator sinensis. The sequence goes on from NW_005842138.1 coordinate 52,794, forward strand.
TTCCCAGTGCTCTGGGTGATCTCGCTTGTCTTGGGAACGCGCCCCCTTTTCTATCCACCTTTTGCCCACTGGTCCAGGGTGGTCTGCCTCTCCTTTTGGGGGAAGGGGGGTTTGGAATGAGGGGGTGACTTCCCTTTCATCACACTTGCACTGGTGTCAGACTGAACAGGAAGAAGGGCAAGGGGGTGCTGCCTCCTCAGATGCAGCAGCATCGCTGTGGTGGAAAAGTGTCTTACATCCTTGCCACAGCTCATGTGCCTTTGGCAGTGCTGGCAGATGGCAAACCTGGGATCATCTGCCAGCTCAAAATGCTCCCACACTACACTACTCCCCTGCTTCTGGGTTGATGGTGAGGGTCCTGCCTTATCCCATTCCTCAGCAGGCTTAGGCTCAACAGCAAGAGGAGCTGCCTCAGCTGAACCACTTGCCTCCACAACCTCAGCCTCCTCTGAGGTGCTGCTTTTCTGAGGAGACCTGGGTCTAGGGTAAATTTGAGGGGTGTGGAGCACAAACTCTGATTTCACCTCAGTCCCCAGAATTGCTTGAGCCAGTGCACTCAGCATCCCTGGTTCCAGCTCCAGCTCTTCCTCTGGCAGTGGAAGCCTCACGCTGAGATAACATTGAGGTAGAGGAAACAGTGATTCCACTGCTGATGCCTACTTCTGGACTGAGGGGAGGTGGTGCAGGTGCAGGGACATCAGGTGCAGACACTGCTCCCACCTCCTTGCTTCCACTGGCAGCACTGATGTCATGGCTGCTTGGGAAGAGAATGCATCTGTGTTTGGACAGGGAGTGCACCGGGGCGGGGGAGCTTGCAGCTGTAGCTCTCCCCCTACCCCATCTTCCTCCTCTACCAGAAGACCTGGAACCTGCCTTTCCAGCATGTTTCATATTAATCTTTCCTGTTCTGCAAAAGGTCTCTGTGTGTGTGTCACTCCTTTTGTGTTGTGTGTTTTATTCCCTCTGTTGCATGTGTGCACTGGCCTCTTCTTTGATTGTTTTCTTCAGTGTTAACAGCTATGTAAAAAATGTGTGATGTCTGTCTGCCTGTCTTCTTCTCCTATGAATATCTGATTTTTCTTCTTTATATTGTGTGTGTGTGTGCATGCATGTGTGCAGTCTGTGTGCCTCGCTGCACAGTGATGGATCACGCTGGCAGAGAAAACACAGCTTTCTTTTTTTCAAAGTTTGCAGTAAAAAGAGCAAATATAAATTGAAATAAATGAATTGAATAGTACTAAGAGATGCTAAGCTAAGCTAATATAAGCTAAATCCTACCAATCCTTTCTAACAACAAAAAGGAGAAGGCAAGTTCAACTACTGAGTAAAGCAAGCAAGCTGAGATGCCTGAGTCTGAGGGTACCTTTCTCACGCAGTTCCTGAGAGGGAACAAGCTAGCAAAAGGCGCAGCATGCCTCCAAACAGAACCTTTTATGCTGTTTCTAAGTCCCTCCCCACAGATGCTGTCATTGGAAAGGAAGCCAGAGAGAAATCCTTCTCACTGGCCACCTACATGTCAGTCTCCCCCCCCCGCTCCCCTTACCCTGCAATTCTCCCTCCCTCTGCCATTCCCCCTCCCTCTTCTAACTTTCACTTTCACAGTCCAAAGCATCTGAAGCATCCAAAGCTTTTCTGAAGCTTCGAACCACTTTGGACAGCTTGAATGAGCCAGCACTTTGCTCCGGGCATACTGCTTCAGATGCCAAAGCGTCCAAAGCGGCACCGGATCCAAAGCGTGATCTGAAGCCTCGCACAGCCCTAATAGAAACATGCTGCTGCATTATTGAGTTAGATGGGAGGAAGACGCATACAGTTATCATGAAGCTTGCTTACCCCAGAGAAGCCAGCAAGCAAAACTTTAAAGAAATTGTGAAAAACATTCAAGAGCAAGTGGCACCTAAGTCATTGATTATGGCAGAAATAATATGGATTTAGGTTCCATAAGAAAAATCAACTTGAAGGTGAATGTATTTCCTATTTTATGATCAAGTTACAGAAATTGTCAGGACATTGCATTTTAAGGATGGATTTAATGAGGCCTGCAGAGACACATTTGTGTGTAGGCTGCTTAATGAAGCATACAAAGGAAACTCCTAGCAGAGGGAGACCTCACATTTAAACATCCTGTTCATACTGGAATAGCTTTGGCAACTGCAGCAAAGGATGCCATAGAATTGCATGGAGGAGTGCCTATAGCAATAAGAATCAATGGGTTATTAAATATGCCACAGAAGAACCAGTATAGGCAGCAGCCTGATGGGTCCTATTGTCTCAGAAAAAGGTCTCAGACCCCAGCTAATTGATTGTTTAAGAAACTCTACTGCTGAAGTTGTAGTAAAAAAGGACATGAGTACCTGAGTAACATGCCACGCTAAGAGAAATAAAGAAAAGAATAAGCAAAGGTATAGGAAAGGCAATAATAAGGTATATGTTAAAGATAGGGGCAGTAGTGAAATCCATGGTGAGAGCAGAGTAGCTAGTCTGGGCCTATAGCATATGAACTGACCCCAGCAGTCTTTCCTGCCCAAGTGCAGGGGGGCTGGACCCAATGATGTGTAAGGTCCCTTCCAGCCCCTAAAAACTATGAAAATATGAAACTGTGATAAATCAGCCATCTGGCTTACATCCTAGGTTGCTGGGAAAACCCCTAAAATGGAGTTGGATACAGGTTCTGCAGTGTCTGTTATCTCACATTCTATGCGGGGGAATCCTTTTAAAAATATGAAGTTAAAGAAAGGCACCACTGTTGTTAAAAACATACACAAGAGAGAATTTCATGCCAAAAGGGGTGATGTCAGTGCCAGGAGAATATAATGATAAACAGCACCTCATGGAATGACATGGTATTAACTATTTGCAACCCCACCTGCTGTGTGGGGCTGTAATTCATTCCATGTACCTAATTCCTGGCTCAATCACCCTTCACCTGAAGAAGGGTGATTGTGCTCTACAGCTCACTAAGAACTTTTTTCCAACTACTCAGTTGGTCTAATAAAAGGTATCACATCTATTCAAAGAACTTGCCTGCTGAAGAACATGTGAGAAATTTGAAGAGAGTATTAGAAGATCTAGAAGAATATAGGTTGTGAGCAAATAATAAAAAGTGTGAATTTTTCAAAGAGTCCGTTTCTTATTGTGGTCATGTTATTGATGCACAGGGCCTATAAAAATCTCAAGAGAAGATTAACACAGTTCTGGAAGCCCCAAAGCCAAAAAATGTGTTGCCGTTTAGATCTTTTTTAGGATTTATTAATAATTATAGTAGATTTGTACCAAACCAAGCAACTGTATTGTATCCTTCAAATTGTTTGCTGCAAACAAATCACAGATGGGTTTGGTCACATGAGTGCCATATAGAAAGCTTTCCTAGAAGCAAAAAGGCTGGTCACATCAGATAGGATACTTATTCACTTTAACCCACCCTTTCCTATCCATTTAGCATGTAATGCATCCTCACATTGTATTGGGGCTGTTGCATTGTATACTGTGACCAATTGTACTGAATGACTCATAGTATTTGCATCATGATCACTTACAGCAGCAGACTGTAATTATGCAGATAGACAAATAAACTTTACGTATGACAGAGAGAGTTAAGAAAATTAACCTATACCTATATGGGAAAAAATTTACATTGGTCACAGATCATCAACCCTTAGTTTCAGTTCTCCATCCTAAGAAAGGAGTGTCCGGGACAAGTGCAGCATGCATGCAACACTAGGCTCTCTTTTAAGCCAGTTACAGTTATGACACTGAATGGAAAAGAAGGAAATATTGACGGACTCTCTTGTTTTCCAGGGAAAGACATTTTATAGTACAATCTGCTAAAATGGCTAACTTATTTGAGCTTACATCAGTAAATAGTAGTATGATTGGGCAAGAAACCAAGAAAAATCCCACACTAGCCCAGTTGAAGTCACCATGAAAGGTTGGAAATATACAGACAATTTAGCACCTTCTTATGCATACAAAGATAAATTTACTATACATCAAGAGCATATCATGGGGGGGATTTGTGTTATGCCTAATACATTTTGCACAAGAATTTTAGAAGAGCTGCATGTAGGTCACCTAGGAGTTGTAAAAATGAAGGTATTAGCCAGAGGCTTTGCTGGTGGCCAGGTATTGAATAACAAATAGAACACTTTGTTAAGGAATGTATGAGATGTCAATGGGTACAGAATATGTCCAAACTGGTGCTGTTACATCCCTGGAAATGGCTGTTCATTTCCTGGCAACAGCTTCTTATTGATTTTGCAGGACCATTTTGAGGAATGATGCATCTAGTGGTAGTGGATGCCCACTCTAAATAGACAGAAATTTTCTGTGCTACCATTACAGCAGCCCAGAAAGTAGGAAAAGTGTTAAGTCAGTTTGCAAGAAGAAGATTGCCATAACAAGTTGTAACTGTCAGTGGCCTACAATTCAGTTCAGTTCAAAGGTTCATGAAGAAAAATGGCATGCGGCACAAATGGGCTGGCTGAATTATTTGTACAGTTTTTCAAAAATGTCTTGCTGTCCATGAAAGAAGAGGGAGGGCCAGTTTATCAGAAGATGGTCTGCTTTTTCTAGCATATCAGAATGCAGTACATGTTACAACAAATAAGACATCAGCAATGCTGTTATGGGCTGGAAGTTCATGTTATAGTTGGACATATTAAAATCATACCTAAAACAACATGTTAGAAATCACCAGAAAAGTCAGGCCATGGCAAAGGGCACCTCTCAGCAGTTACATGCAGGCAAAAGTGTATTGTACAAACAGGTAATTTACTATCCAGCACAGGGTGGTGAAAGCAAGCAGCAAGGCAGAGGTCCTTGACTTCAGGAGGGCCAACTTGTGTAAGCTAAGAAGGTTGGTAGGAAAGGCATTGGGGTCTCAGATCCTCAACGAGATGTGGGTCCAAGAAGGGTGGCTGTTGTTCCTCAAGGACACGATCCTCCAAGCTCAAAGGGAGTCAGTCCCAATGTGCACCAAGTGAAGCAGGACTGCTAAGAAGCCCACATGGTTTGGCAAAGGCATCCAGGGATGCCTGAGGGCAAAAAAGGAGGTATACAAACAGTGGAAGCAAGGGGCTATCACCAAGGAGGATTATATCACTGTTGCTCAGGACTCCAGGGAGGCGGTTACGAAGGCCAAGGCAGAGATGGAGCTAGAGCTAGCAACCAGAATTAAGGATAACAAAAAGTCCCTTTTTCAAATACGTAGGGAGTAAAAAGAAGGCACTGGGGTAACGTGGGGCCCCTACAGGATAGGATAGGCAGTCTGGTGATTGCAGCAAATGAAAAAGCTGATCTCTTTAATGAATTCTTTGCCTCCATATTCCTGAAGAGAGACTGAGACATTTCCCCCACTAGAATTGCAGATGGAACCAGGGGTGGCACTGTCATGCCTAGGGTCAGGGATGACCTAGTTAGGGAACTCTTGGAGGGGCTGGACGTATTTAAATCACTAGGTCCAGATGCTCTTCACCCAAGGGTGCTGAGGGAATTGGTGGGGGTCATAGTGGGGCCCCTGGCACAGATCTGTGAGCACTTGTGGGGCACTGGCTGGGTACCAGAGGATTGAAAAAGGGCCAATGTGGTCCCCATTTCCAAAAAGGGGAGGAAGGAGGACCCAGGAAATTATAGGCCAGTCAGTCTTACCTCAGTCCTTGGGAAAACCTTTGAGAAAATTATCAAGAAGCACATTTCCAAGGGCCCAGCAGGGGAGGTAATGCTCAGGGACAACGAACATGGGGTCATTGAGGGAAGGTCCTGCCTGGCTAACCTTGTTTCTCTTTGTGATCAGGTCACAAAATCCCTGGACAAAGGTGTCGGGGTGGATGTCATCTTCCTGGACCTTAAGAAGGCTTTTGACAGTTTCCCACCACATTTTCTTTAAAAAACTAGATGACTGCGGTATTGATGCCCACACAGTCCAAGGGGTGGCAAATTGGCTAGATGGTCACACCCAGAGAGTGGTGGTGGATGGGTCATTTTCAAACTGGAGGGATGTGGGCAGTGGAGTCCCCCAGGGCTTGGTCCTGGGGCCTGTGCTGTTCAACATCTTTATCAGCAATCTAGATGTGGGCATGGAATGCATACTGTCCAAATTCACTGACGACATGAAGTTGTGGGGCAAGGTGGGCACGCTGGTGGGGAGGGACAGAATCCAGCTAGATCTTGACAGGTTGCAGAGGTAGGCAGATGAAAATAGGATGGAGTTCAACAAAGACAAATGCAAGGTGCTGCATCTAGGGAGAAGGAATGAGCAATACACCTATAGGCTGGGAAAAACCCTTCGTGTCAACACGGTGGCAGAAAGGTATCTTGGAGTCATTGTTGACTTCAGGATGAACATGAACCACCAATGCGAGGAAGCGGTTAGTAAGGCTAACCGCACCTTGTTGTGCATCTACAGTTACATCACAAGCAGGTCCAGCAAGGTGATCCTTCCCCTCTATGTGGCATTGGTCAGGCCACAGTCGGAGTACTGCATCCAGTTCTGGGCGCCGCACTTCAAGGGGGATGTCGCTAGCATTGAGAGGGTCCAGAGGAGGGCCACTTATATGGTCAAGGGGTAGCGGGGCAGGCCCTACAAGGAGAGGCTAAAGGGCCTGAACCCATTCAGTCTCCACAAGAGAAGCCTGAGAGGGGATCTGGTGGCCATTTACAAACTCACCAGAGGGAACCAGTGAAAATTGGGGGAGGCTCTGTTCCCTTGGTAATGCTCAGGGACAACCAACATGGGGTCATTGAGGGCAGGTCCTTCCTGACTAACCTTCCTTCCTGACCACCCAGGATTACTAGGAATAACAGCCACAAATTGTTAGAGAGAAGGTTCAGGCTGGACATTAGGAGACATTACTTTACAGTCAGAGCTGCCAGGCTCTGGAATGGGTTCCCAAGTGAGGCGATGCTCTCTCCTACCTTGGGAGTCTTCAAGAGGAGGCTGGACAGATATTTGGGTGGGGTGATATGACCATAGCACCCATTTCTGCCCAGGGTAGGGGGTCAGACCTGTTGATCTATTTAGGTCACTTCCAACCCTAAGCACTATGAAACTAGGTCCTTTGTCCTATACAGTGCAGGTGGTACCTAATATTGTTTGGTGCCATCAAACTGGCCAGTTGTCAAATACAAGAATGACAACAGGGCAAAATTACAGGAGCAACAATTGAAGCCACCAACTTTGCAATCTACAAAAACAACCAGTAATACTATATCAGAAAGAAAAAAATGCTGACTGATCAGGCCCTAATAATGCTGAGCAACCTACATCTGGTGAGGAGATGTATAAATCCAACATGGATGAAGAAAGGCCTTCTCCTCAGGACTGTGTTCAAAGGAATGGGAGCTACCTTGAATCATACGAGCCACTACCCAGGAAAGAGACATAAATATGAACCCAACATAGTAGTCCATGGGCACACCTACACATGGAAATAATCCAGGAAGTTTACTCTTAAGCAAACTACTCGAGAATAAATTCTCCTGAGCTCATGTCTATATGTGCAGGAATGTGGGAGCAGATTTGCTGTTCCTAGCAGCAAACTGCTCCCACTTCCTGTGGCCCTGAAATGGGAGCCTGCTGCTCCTAGGGGGAGCTGAAGATTCCAGAGACTGCCATCTTGAAAAGGCAGCCCTGGTCCCTGGCCAGCCTCTTTTCTGGCCAGGAGAAGCATGAAGAGCAGGGCGGGGGGAGAGGTAGCACATAGCAGCTCTGTTACCACAGCCTCTGCTTCACTCCCTGCATCATGGCTGCTACACCGCCCGCCCCTGGCAGCAACATCCAATACCCTGGGCTCCTGGTCGCCATAGTGCTGGCCTGCCGTGGTGACTGCCATCTATCCCAGGACAGTTTAGTAGTGCTGTGGGAAATTTCAATGGATGTTTCATTTTGAAGATGTTTCAGTGCATTTCGAGCTCAAAACACTGAAACCAAAATGCAATGCAAGGTTTTGAAACAGCTTCAAAAAGAAACAAGGGCACTCAAAACATTTAAAAAAATTTGAAGAGTTTTGAGTTTTGAAATGGGGCTTGCAGGGGAATACAAAGTAAGGGGAGGGAAGGGGAAGAGTAGGGAAGGACTGCTCTGATATTGACATGTGTAGCTGGCCAGTGACTGATCCTTCCCTGAGGTCTCTTCCCAATCCCAGTGCTCTGGGGGAGGGACAGAGAAAGAGCATAAAAGCATTGTTTGAAATGACGTTTGTCAGCTGTGACTTTGTCAGCTTACTGAGCTCTCTCCTCCAGCAGCATGAGGAGCATCAGGAAGGCTCTCACTTCCTACTTGCTAGTCTGTTCCTAGCAAGTGGGATTCAGTCCTTTCTGAAATACCCAAATACTCTTTCCTAATCTATTTCTTTCAATTTATTCCTCCCCCAAAATACTCTTTGTTTTTGTTATTCTCTGTAATTCTTTCTCCACATAAAAAAGTCTGTGTTTTCCCTGACAGTCTGCATTAACCATGCAGGAAAGCACAACATATATTACAAAACATATATTTATATATTACATAAATACATACATTACATTGCAGAAACTCACTCAGATTTTCCAGAACACCAAACATGAAATGTGTTGGAAAGGCAGGTGGCCACTCTTCTGGCTGGGGCAAAAGAGTGGGCAGAGGGAGAGCTCTAATTCCCCCCACCCTGCCAAAAAAACCCCCAACCTTAGACGCAGCCTATTTCCAACAACTACAGACATGCTGCTTCAGCTGCTAGCAGCACCAAGATGGAAGCATCCCCTCCAATAACACCTGCCATAACAACAACAACCCCAAGCATCACTACTATGACAAAAACAAGCAGCACCAGCATTACAGTCTCCTCCACCCCAATTTCAATTCCCAGCCTGAGCCTTCCAGTGCCAGAGGAAGAGCTGGATTTGGATCTAAGTGCCATAGCAAGGGAAGTTCTGGAGAAGGAGGAGGAATCATCAGAGAGGAGTGCTCCACACCTCTCAAGTTTCCCCTGGAGCCAGGTCTCCTTCCCCAGAAGACACTTTGGAGAAGGTGAAGTAGAGGTTGTGGAGGCAAATGGCTCAGCTGAATCCACTCCTCCTCTTGCTGTGCCTCTGTCTGTTAAGGAGGGGGAAAAGGCAGCATCCTCACATGCACCTGTGCCCCAGAAGCAAGGAGGTAGTGTGGTCTGGGATCATTATGAGTTGCAGATGGTACCACATATGCTACCTCCCTGGACTGCTGAGCCAAAACCAGCCGGGGTCAGGGAGCAAAACACATGAGCACCACAGCGATGCAGATGCATCTCTGCAGGTACCACCCCCTTGTTCTTACTCCTCCTCAGCCTGGCACCAGTGGGAGCATGCCCAAAAAGAAGTGCCCTTCTTGCAGGCCACCCTGGAACTATGGGGGAAAGGCGGACACACAGGGAGGCACATTCCCAAGGCAAGTGAGGTCACCCAGAGCATTGGGGAGATGCTTGCTGTGGATGGCCAGCCCTTCTCTTTTGTTGAGTGGCCAGGGCTCAGGCAGCTCATGATGCTCGTGGCCCCATTGTACAAAGTGCCTGCATGTACCACCTTCAGCAGCGGTGGTGCCCTCCCTGTATGAGGCATGAAGGGAGTACTTGAGGCAGGAGCTGTGCAAAGCAGGTCCACAGGTGACCTTACACTTCACCTCAGACATCTGGGGCAGCCAGGATAAAGATCACGGCACTGGTGCAATCAGTCAGGCCTTTGGTGGGCTCTCCTTCAAGCCAAGGTGATGGATGAGTCCCACACAACAACAGAGATGGGGTCCATGAATCTCATGGTGAAGGGGTGGCTCTTTGGGCAAGGCAAGCTCACCCATGGGTTCATGGTCACTGACAAAGGGGCCAATATAGTCAAGGCCATTTGTGATGCCAACTTTGTTGGCATCCACTGTGTGACACACAAGCTACACCTCATAGTGAGGGATGCCTTGGAGGGGAACAGGGCTGCTGGTGAGAATGCTATCACAACCAGCCACCTGATTTTGAATTGCAGGAAAGTGGTAGGCTACTTCCACTGCAGCATCAAGGGGGTCAAGATGCTATGGGACAAACAGGCAGAGCTGAGTGTCCCACAGCACAAAATCATGCAGGATGTGGAGACTCAGTGGAACTCCACATACCTGATGCTTGAAAGGCAGGTTGAGCAACAGAAGGCCACCTATGAGATGGCCTTCCATAGGAAATTTGGGATCAGTCCCCTGCTTAAAGTGAGTGGGATATCATCTCCCAGATCTTAGTGGTCCTCAAGCCCTTCCACAAGGCCACCGAGAGCTTCAGCAGGGGTGATGCCCTCCTGAGCCAAGTGATTCCTGTAGTGAGGGATCTTGAAATGAAATGCACAAGTTCCAGGGAATCAATGTTCCTGGTTGTTGCAAGCCACTGTCACCAGAGGTGTAGGTACTGGTGAAGTGGCTAAAGGAGGGCATCAAGAAATGGCTAGATCCATTGCGGCCCAGTACAGTCCACGTGCTGGCATCTATGTGCGACCCAAGGATGAAGGGGAGCGTATACAGCAGCAAAACCCTGAATCACTGGATGGAGATCCTGGTGAGCAGAATCCAGAAGGCAGATGGGCACAGGTGGGGGGACACGGAAGAGGGGGATCCACTGTCCCTTGTCAGCACACCATGCACCAGCCAGTCTCCTCCTCCACATCAGGCACTGTCAATGTGGGCCAAAGGCATGGCTTCCATGGTGGGGTCCAGAGGCACCAGACCCCACCATCAGGCAAGCAGCACTCAGGCCTTGTGCCTTGTGTTGTGGGATGCCCTGTGGCCTGTGTTGTGGGATACAGTGGCCAGCAGTAGCCACAGGCTGCCAGCATGTGCCCCTGGGCCCCACCATCTCCAGAGGCTTTTAAAAGCCTGGGTCTAGGGTATGCATAGAGCTGGCCCTGCCCTGGGGCAGGAGAGGGTCCCAGCCACAGGGCCCTGGGATTAGACTGAGGCTGGACCCCTAGTGGCTGGGTTGAATGGGAGCAGATTTGTCCCAGTCAGCATCTACACATGCAACAGTTACTGGCATTTCCAGGTAACAAATTTACTCATGATTAGAGAAGTTGACTGCACGGTAAGTGTCTGCACATGTAGATGTGGATGCCAACTGCTCTACTACACAGTAAAGCATCTTGTGTAGATGCACCCAGTGTGGAACATTCTTAAGGAAGTGGTCAAGAAGGTGATCAGTGTTACCCAGAAAGGAAATGCAAACCACCTAAGAGGCTTGCAGTCTCTGTATAATGTGTCTATCATTTCAAAAGGGGGAGGAGGAGGGGTGAAATGTGAAATATGTGAATGTGTTGAAAGTGTATATGTGAATCTAAAGTTACTTTCTGCTCAATCTGCTAATGGCAATGAATGCATAATTTTACTTTATGTTTACAAGATACTATACGCTTGCTAGCCAGACAGCACGTTTGCTCCACTTGTGGCTAAAGTAATTTATTACTGAATACTCTTGAACAAACATAACTAATAACCTTTGAAGAGCACAGAAGCAGTTAGCCACGTTACCCTGAATTCAGGCGGAAGTCAGGGAAGGGTAGCATCTTAGAAGCTAATTGTTTCAGAGAGGCTTGAGCTTTTATACTCAAGAACCTACCACCTACTTCATCAGACACTACCTCCATCTGACTAGAGTTACATTTTGTGACTTGGAAGTTACATCACTGAAAATACGTCTCTGCAATAAATCCCAGCAGTGTTAAAAAAATGCTTCCTACATCTGATAAAGTAGGTTGTTGCTTATAAAAGCTCATGCCTCTGAACTAGTTAAGTCTCTAAGATGCCACCCTTCCCTACCATCTGCCATCCTTTAGGGATGAAGATAGGTCTTTCATATTTATCCCTTACAACATTTTTAATGACTAGATTAAGCAACACTGGAACAATTTACCCTCATCTGTAATAGGATCATTGGAAATCTTTAGATCAAGATCGGATGTTTTTTTAAAAGAAGTGCTCTAATTCAAATAGAAATTTAATCAGGGAATTACTATTGCCTGTGTTATACAATAGGTCAGACTAGATGACCTTATAATCTATGAAAAACAATAGATGGCAATTAAACATACGAAGAATTAGTCAGTAAGGATAACAGCATTGGTCAGAGATCTCTCTGATGGAAGTTTGCTCCTCAAGGCTATCGGTATCAGTGATAAAATGCTATTGCTATTGACCTGTAAGTAAGACTTAGCAGTCTGGGTACTTTTGCATATATCAGACTGTACAGGAACAAATATAAGTGTGTTAGATCTCAGGAAACTGAGAAGAGCAGTCTTTGGAAACATAAGTAAAAAGCACAGTCTAATTCAATCAGACAGCTTGTCTTCAAACCAAAAAACTCAAGCAGCCCAGATTAAGTGATAATAAAAAAAGAGTCATTTGGTTAGATTTTGGCACAACAGAATCTGCTACCTGTCATAGTCCTTTACACTTCAGGAATAGAAATTGTGAGGCTAGACCAGCTCAGTTACAAAGATATGTATGTTAAGGAATATGAAAGTTCAGTTGAACAACAAGCAGGTTGACAAAGGGTAAAACATCAAACTATTAAACTGATTCCCAAACATAAGTCTAATAAATACATTGATCAAGATCCAGGCTCCACCCCCCTGACCACATGGACCATAAAATTGGAAACTGCCTTCTGATCATTCCGTCCCGTCTCCCTGTGAATTCAGGGAACCACATCATCTAATCCCTTTCATAAACTTATCGCACACTCTTCAGCCTAGTTACTTTTACCTACACTATTTCTATTGGAATGCTGTTTTAGAACTTCACTGCTTGGATGGCTAGAAACTATCTAATTGCTAGCCTCAGTTTATTCATGGACAGTTTATACTCATTTATTCTTGCAACAACATTATCCTTTAATTTAAATAGTTCTTTTCCTTCCAGAGGATATCACCAGATATATCTATACTGAACAGTTATATACCCTCTCAGCCTTCATTTTGTTCAACTAAGGATGCCAAGCTTTTTAAGACTTCTCTCATTTACAATGTTCCCTATTTCTCATCAGTCAAGTATGTCTCTCTTGCATCTGTTCCAGTCTGAATTCATCTTTTTGAATATGCTTGACCAGAATTGTACATTGAATTGCAGATCATGTTTCATCAATGCTTTGTATGATGACAGAAATATTTCCCTGTCTAAGCAGATGAATGTTAGCATCCCACTTGTGTTTCAGAGACCCAAAAGGTGGCTAATGACCCAAAGGTTCTCCATGCCTCCTAACTTAGTGTCATACACACATTTCATTACCACATTCTTAGAATGGGTGTTAAGGTCACAAAGGAAAATATATTTAAAAAAAAACCAAAAAACCCCAGCTGTATAACTGTTCTTTAAGAACTCCACCCAAATTTGCAAAATCCAAAAGCATCCTGTTCAACATAGCCTGTCATCTTTTTTTAATCCTTACATTTCTAATTGCATCTGCCACAACTTAACAAGTAATTGTTCACTTTGCACCCCATCAAACACTTTACTGAAGTCCAGAATGATTGTCTCTGTCATACCTTTAGTTATATGTGAAGGTATGAAGTGGCAATTTTGGAGAATTCTTGAATACATCGTTGCCCATGAAGGCAGGGGACTGGACTCAATAGGTTAGGAACTTTTCTTTAGTTCTATATTCCTATGACCTATATTTCTATTTACTTCATGTTAAAACAGGATCAGTTCTCCTGTCAAATACAATATCAGGTTAGTAAGGAATGATCAAACATTGGTGAATCCATGTTGCTGTTGCTTCGCTTCTCATTGACCTCCATGTCTTTACTTACATTGCAGAAGTCTTGCCAAAAATCACTTCTTTACTCATTCTTAGGTATAACTTATTTAGTTCTTTTGCCAGTGTGTGCTACACATGATTTACTAAATGAATTACTGTACTACCAGACTTGCAATGTTATGAGATGCATGTCATTATGTGCTTACTTTCTCTTTTCATATTTTCATTTCCATTAGCCATCCATGTTTTGCCTCATTTTCAGAAAGGATGATAATAAAGATCACAGAGGGCAAAGTATGCACTTATTTGAGGGGGAGCATCCTTAAACTCTTTAATGGCAACCCTATTTTAACTCTATATTGCCACCATTTATTCTTTATTCTTTTTTTATCTATATAGACAAAGAATTTTATCAGTTGTCACAAGTAACTTTGGCAAGATTAACTCACCTGACCTTTGGCAAGTCTCACTTTTTTTCCTATACTTCATGAATTCTACAATATAGCTTTCTTTCATCACTTCTCTCTGTCACAACCCAAGGGTGTGATTTTGTTTTTGTGTGTGCTTTGGCACCACTGAATTATTTCCCCGCCGTTTTGGAGCTTTCTTTGCAGGATGCATTTCTTCTTTGCAGCACAGAGATGCACGGTGCAAAGAGTTCCCGCCATTTGTATTAGAATTCGAGCCCCATTATTGGCTTGTGTTAAAATATTCCCATGTGGCAGCTAGCAATTGGCTTGCTAGCCGTATAAAAGGCTTGGGTGGTTTCTGCCCAAGTTGGAGAACTCCGAGGAGAACCCCGCAAGGGAGGACTCCATGAACATCAGGAGGAGGAGACTTCACGTCTCGTGAAGATCTCTAAGCGCTGCGGAGCCTATTGGACCCAGCGTATTCAAAGAAGGCAACAGGGGTCTGATCAGCCTCTAGCCTCTCCCCGTCACCGAGCGCAATCCTCGACGTATCCCTCTTCCTGTGCGCAAAAGGATCCACGGAGCCTCGACAACTCCATGGGAGTGATCCGAGTACAGTCTGAGTCCTCAAACTGGGAATTTAAGCGGAGCTTTGCCTGGGAAACTGTCCAGCCTACACCCCGACCATCTTCGGTGTAAGTAAACAATCTTGAATCAACTATTACGAGTCCGTGCCTAATTCTAGCGTGTCGCCTGCTTTCTCCGACCCAGCGTGTCCGGGCTGCTGGCCATAGCCCGCGGCGTGAAAAAAGGGCCCGGATCGCTCCCGGCCCGCACACACTCCACCATTCCTTGTAGGCTCTCTCCTTATTCCTAATATCCTTTTTAGGATAGTATCCATTCAGTTAAGTCTGGAACCTGTATTTCAGATGCAGGTCCAGACAAAACTTTGACTTCCTTCTCCATCCTCAGATGCCAATGTTAACTTCACTGATAAGTCCCATTCATTTCTTGGGTTTGCCATTTTGAAGAGGAAAATGTTAGTTATAGGCTTGTTCTTATGCTTCTTTTCATTTAGATTCAAATTTGGATTACACAAACCAAGACAACTTTCTACAACCAGTTATTCTATACTGTTGTCAAAAACTAGACTAAAGTAGCATCCGTGAAAAAAAAATGTCATGGAGTGTCATATCTAAGAGTATCTGATCCCTACCATTATTATTAGCATGTGGTCTTCAATTTACTTTTAGAAATCTAAAGTCACACTTGCACAATAATAGCACAATTCCAATCTTCTCTTTCATAATATTGCAGCAAAGGTATATATATCCAAATCTAACCATGGTGATCTATGGAGATTTTTGGCACAATGTCATAATATTGTAATACCTTCCCCAAAGTGACAGTAACAGACATAATTTATTTTATCCATCCATCCCTTCATTTCTTTACAGCCTACCATGTAATTATTTGCACTGCTGTAGCATAAACTTTACATGCATTTAATTCCTATAGAGAGCACCCACTCCAATACCTGTATTTTAACTATACTGGATATGCCATGATTCTATCTACATCACGGGTTGGCAACATTTTGCCACTGTGGCCGCTGCTTATGTCCCAGCCTTCATCATGGGCTGCAGCCTCATACCCCAATGGTGACCAGCAGATGTTGTGAGGATAATATATAGAAAAAGGCAGGTGCTAGTGTAGCAAACCCCCCCGTTTTTCTTTTATTTATTTATTTTAAAATGCTTTCCCTCCCCTTCTTCAACCATTTCTGACTTTTTCTCTCCCTCTCTATTCCCTATAGATAAGTATAAGTGAGTTCAGACTTAGGATAAGCTTTAACAATTTTATTTTGGTAGCAAGTTTTTGCTTTTGGATATCCACTGTTTTATATTGTATTATTATTAGGTTTGTATTGATTCTTACTGTTGTATATTGTATTATTATCAATTTCGTATTGATTTTTATTGTTTCATATGTATATTGTATGGTTTAGGCCTGCGTTTGTAAGTGAACCAAAGTCATGTCAAGTTTCCATTTTATATGTCAAGCCTCCATCTTGTGACCTCTGCCAGGGCATCCCATGTTGCAACTGTATGAGTCACGTACCCCTCCCATGTAAATTGGTTCCCGGATGAATGAGAATGATTGAAATGCAATGGTAGCAGGCCTCTACTGAATGGCCTGTAATGACTGGGCCATCACCTCGCATTGATTCATCCAGGAACCATGGACCTCACCCAGGAACAGAGACAAGAACCCAGCATTTGAAAGACAAAAGACCCTGCAGAACCAGGAACTCTCATCATTACAGACACTGGAAACTGCACATCCCTTCATGCAGCACACTTGCTCACTACGGCAGGAGTTGACCCTTGCCTGGGCATGCCTCCTGTCACTAGGGTTACACAAGGTCTGCCCCTATAAAAAGGGGCAGTGAAGACAGACCCAGCGGGACGCCCTCTCCATCTGGACCACTACCATGCCACAGCACTTATTCACCCAGAGGCCCTTCTGGTGACCCCCCTCTGGACAACATCAACTGGACAAGGACCCCTTTCCAGCCTGGAGAGGTGGCTATCACCCCCCACCCACTCTTCAACCAAGAACTTGGACTCTGCTTCTCTTCCCTACCTGGACTCCAGCCCTTCCACTGAGTCTCCTTCTCCTGCTGCCA
>NW_005842138.1:70431-81388 GCF_000455745.1 Alligator sinensis
ATATATATATATATATATATATACACATACACACACACACACACACACACTCTGTGTGCATGATATACAAATTAGTGATCTGTGTCTAACTTCTGGGGTATATAGTGTATGTGCTTGAATTGGTGATAGGTATGCATGTGCCTAGGCTGGTTTGGATGTGTATGTGCCTGAGCAGGTAGTGTGCGTGTATATGCACCTAATTGATTTGTGTGTTTAATATGTGCAATTGTGTCACACCCTCCTGTCTAACAGTGCAATACTGACATCCTGAGAATTGGCCTGACCCCACAGGGCAACACTAAGACCCTGGAGATGCCTCCTTGGTCACTGTGGCTGAAGCATACTGCTGGCTCCCTAAGCTGCTGCCCAGTGGATCCACCCTCTTCACAGGCCACACCTGGTCCACACGCTGTAGGTTGCCAACCCATGATCTATCTAACTGGTCTCACATACTGCAGAAACAGTTTTATTTTTTCGCTCTGCTTTAGGTTCCCCTCTCACCTCACCCAAATTCCCAGCCAGATTCATATAGCACACCTTTGATTATCTAAGCCCCATTGCAAAAAAACATATACTGAAAAGTCATTTGGATTACTGAAATCACTTGGATAAGTGAAACAAGAGCATCTTGTGAAGAATTATACATGCATAATGCAAAACCATACTAAACATAACAATACACATACTGAACAGTTAAACTTGATAGAAATGAGTGTGGATTATACAACAACAGTTACAAGTTAGTAAAATAAAGTTTTCAGTGGGATAATTGAAGGTTTGAATAACCAAGTTTTGGATAACTCTGTATAGTCCGACTTGTCTATAGCCCCCATCAAACTTCTGTTTTACCCTTTTGTGTTTCTTTAACTCTGTCTAGTTATTTAACTGATTTTCTCTTTGTGCATTCTAAAGCCAGGCATGGAGATTATGTTAAAAAAATCTTCTTTTCAGTTGTGTCATCTTCCATATAAGACAGCCATATCCATATTGCATCACTGCTGGGACTGCTGCTGAAAAGTTCCTCACTTGTTCTCAATCAAATTCCCTTCTCCAAACCTGACAGAATAGATCACTCTGGGAGTCCTAAGAGCTCTTCCTCAGAAGAACCTGAGTGTGGCACTGGGACATATAATCAGGAACCCACTAAATCATCTATTCTACCGAACGGCTAGTCACAGAGTAGGAGTGAGTGGACAGGACTTGTTTTTCAATTGTGATCAAGGACTCAACAGGGTAGTTGTACAGACATGGTTTAGTGCACAAAGTACTCATTTTTTGAGAAGAGATCTCTTCGCCTAAGAGCTGATTATCTCAAAATTACTCGGAGCACAAATCACTGAGCTAACTGTCGTTAGTTATCTTGACACAATTTCCATCCCCGTAAGTCATCTTCTTTCCTTCTCAGATTTCTTTCTGGCTAACTGCAACATAAGGTTATCTCTTCCATTTGGACTATCTACTCTTTTCTTCCTTGCCACCCCACTTTTTCATGCTTTACTTCCTCCTTCTTTGGCATGTTCTTCACTTCTGTTAGTTCTCCACTATTCTATCTTTTTCTCTGCCCCGCAATAATGGTCACATGCTTCCACACATCACTCTCCTTGCTTAATGATGTGCTTCTCAGGTCCTCTTGGTCTGCAGGTGCCCAAAGATCTCTCCTGTCCAGTGCATCTTTGTAACCCCGCCCCCATTATCTAGCACTTATATCTTCTTTTCCAAGCAACATTTCATACAAAAATAGCTTCTATCTGGGATTCCCTCATCCCATCAGTTTTGTTATCTCCTTTCCTGCTAAAATTGTTTCAATTTCTGTCTCACCAAACATTACTGCCTTCTCTTTCTAGAGGAAATAGGGAAGGACAAAAAGTCTGCCAACTCGCACCCAAGTGCCTCTGTCTATTGCCCACTAGTTGTTGTTTTGGCTCCTTCTGGACACTGAATCAGTCCCAGCTGATAACTGTCTGGCAACAGGCAGTCTATAATGCACTCAGCTGGAAACCCTCCATGCCAGTCACATCCATTGCTAACTACATACAGAAAACAAACAACCATGCCAAAAGCAGAAGCAAATTCACTTGCCCCAAATTAAAAAGTTTTCAATACTTCCATGTTAAAGTCCCAAAGAAAAATCTTTTTTTTCTGTACTATGGTCATTGCCACCTTCTCCTGGCAGATGCTTTCTCAGCAATACCATTTACACATAAAACTGATAAAACAAGACACAAGTAAAGCTTGTTGACTTATTCAGGTTCAGGAGTCTTTGCTATTAGTGTGGAGCCAGTGAAATGGGGTTCCAAACCATGTAATACCAGGGACCAGCCAATCATAAGTGTCTTTCAATTTTCAGATGTTCATTATGTCTCCGGCATAAAAAGATATAAAAACAGGGTCAAATTCAGCCTCAAAACAGCAGTGACCTCTTAAAATGGAGATGAATTTTACCCCTAAGTGTTAAAAAGCTCTTAGAATTGTTTTCTTCAAATGTATTATGCAATTTATCTTGGTATACTTATTTGGTTTGATAAGAGATTTATTTCTCCCTCAGATAGCATTTTACTGCAATGTCGAGAATTTCTGAAGGCTGGGTTTGACAAGAAATTACCATTTAGTACACTCAGAAGCCCAGGCACGTGCATTAAGTGGTCTTAGAAAAGATGGATACCATCTGGGGGATCCATCTGCAGTCTATCAGAAACATGTGCATGTCTTCTTTCACTACATACACATTTATGATTTTTCTTTCCTGGGGTGCATTTGTTTCTTGTTACAGCTATGAAGCTACTCTCCATTTGGTGCTCCTGGCTCTATTTTTTGTATGAGTCACATTAGGGTGTATTTTTAATGAAGTATCCTTAAAAAAAATGTAAATGCAAACAAGTTCAACCAAATAAAATAGTAACATTTGTAAAACAGCTACATAGGAAATTTGGGCCATTTAAATGACCAAGATAACACCAAGGTAATATATTTGTGAGATTATAAGATTTTGGAATTAGAATGAAGTTGTGAATTAAATATAAGTGAGAAAGTTGGGCAAAGAGACAGAGCCAAAAAAGTTATTCCAGTTTTCAGTTGTCACATCATAATTCACAAAGATACGTGCTATTGAACAAGTTGCTCCAAACTGACAATTGTTCCTCACTTTTATTTATAGATCCAAATGCTATTGTTCTATATGTGAAAAAGTCACATAAATTACAGTAGTGCACAGGCAGTATGAAACCACCAATTTACTTTACCTTACCGCAGAGTTTAATGTCAAGGTGTCAAGTTGTCCCTTCAGGTTTCATTGGTAAACATAAATTATTGCTAATAGAATGTGCCAGTGAAATTTCTGAATAACAAATGGCTTTGAAAAGCATTACTATATGAAAGGGCTGTCGGACACTTGAGATAATTTATGATATAAATATTTTCAAAAGCTAGCTGCTTGGAAGGCTGATGTAAAATAAATTACTGACCAAGTTCATTCATCCATTTGCAATTACAATCAAATAGACCCTCAAACATGCTTGTTTTTGGTTGCAACATTGCAGTATACCAAGTCAGACAATGAAATAAGTTTGTGTAAACTATAACTGGTCAACTACCACTGGGTGGAATTGGACAGAACTGGTAAAATGTCAAATTCAATGGATATTTTACAAATCCCAGGCACTGGAACACTGCATCTAAATATTACAAAAATAACATAACTAGGAACACTATATATTCTAAAGTAGCATGCATGTATGTTACCATATAATGTATGCACATAATATTCAGTATTTTGCCTTGTATTTCAAAGGTTCTCAAGGCAACTCCCACCATTAAATCTTTATGATCTTCCCTCAATAAATCTTGAAAAAATATAGAATTTGATTAGTTTTAAGTTCTTTCAAGGAAATATTTAAGTCCATCGACCATCTGTTGAAGATTTTTTTTAACCAGGCACAACTTAGGGTAGCTTATTCTCTAGCACTACAGACTCAAGAAATCTTCTGACATTTTCAGTTTCTTTGCTATGGACAGACACATTTTTAATTGAATTTCTGGAGGTTTTAATAATATTAGGTAACATTTGATCCCACAGCAGATGGTCAATTGTATGTATAGCATTAACCCAAATGCATAAGCCAAGTTGTCACTGTGGGGCAAAATTTTGCTTTAGACTTATATGCTTAAATAAACTAAAAGTTTACAACCAAAAGCAAGAGGTATAACATGACATTGAATATGAGCACCATGTTTCTTTTAGCCCTGGTACTGAATCACAGAAGACTAAAATCTGCTAATAAATATTAGTGTGATGAAAGCCACGCTTGAGCTTATGAGCAACACAATTCTATATATATTGTATGCTTGCTAACCGTATCAGGGACAATGAAGGTACAAACAAGCATTCATAGGACCCAGTTTAGGTGGTTTACTTTAAGCCACCTAAACTGGGAGCAGCACATGCAGGCATTCACTTCCACCAGGAGAGGCAGGGGCAGCTTGATGCAAGTAACCTGGGATGGGGGAAGGGATTGGTGGGATTCAGGGGGGCTGGCAGGTCTGTGGGAGAGGATAGTGAGGAGGCCAAAAATAGCCCATAGGGGAAGGGGGGAGGGTGAGTAGGAAGAGCACAGCCCCCGGGCTGAAGTGACTGTCTGGGCTTTCCCAGCCCTGAGGCTGTGCTCTGTGTGTGTGTATAGGTGTTCAGCTCTGGCTAACCCCCTGCAGTGAACTAACTTTAGATCAGGCATGCCATTTTTAAGGCAATTTAAGCCCTGTGAATGCCTTCAAATTTGGGCATTTAGATCACCCTAACCTTGGTTACCTAAATGTAACACATATATGTGCCTTAAAAGTCATTGTAATTTCATGTATCTTCTTTCAGTATGCTTTGCTGCATGTAAAATTAATGTTTTTACTGTCATGAACATAAAATTTACCAAAAAAGTATTCTAATCATAGAATAATAGAAAGTTAGGGTGGAAGCATCCTCAGGAGGTCATCTAGTCCAACCCCATACTCAAACCAAGACCATCCCTAACTAGATCATCCCAGTCAAGGTTGGTCTAGCCAGGTTTTGAAAACCGCAAAGGATGGAGCTTCCACAACCTCTCTGGGTAACCTATTTCAGTGTTTTACTACCCTCCTAGTTGGAAAATTCTTCCTAATATCTAGCCTAAACTTCCCTTGCTGCAATTTGAGGCCATTGCTTCTTGTTCAGGCATCTGCCACCACTGAGATCAATCTAGCTCCTTCCTCTTGTGAAATCCCATTCAGATAGTTGAAGGATGTTATTAAATCCCATCTCATTATTTTCTTCTCTAGACTAAATAAGTCCAGTTCCCTCAGTCTTTCCTCATAAGTCATGTCCCCCAGCCCCTTCACCATTTTATTGCCCTCCACTGGACTCTTTCTAATTTTTCCACATCCTTTCTGTAGTGGGGGGCCCAAAACTGAACACAGTGCTCCAGATGTGGCCTCACCAGTGCTGAATAAAGGGGAATAATCACTTCTCTTGACGTACTGGCAACACACCTTAAATGCAGCCCAGTATGCCGTTAGCCTACTTTGCAACAAGGGCACACTGCTGGCTCATATTCAGATTATTGTCCACTGCAACCCCCAGGTTCTTTTCTGCAGAGCTGCTGCCCAGGCAATCAGTCCCCAGCTTGTACTGCTGCATGGGATTGTTCTATCTTAGGTGCAGGACTTTGCACTTGAAACCATGAGATTCCTTTTGGCACAATCCTCCAATTTTTTTCTAAGTCACTCTGAATCCTAGCCCTACCCTCCAGGGTATCTACTGTGCCCCCCAGCATGGTGTCATCTGCAAACTTGCTGAGGGTGCACTCTATGCCATCTTCCAGGTCATTGATGAAGACATTGAACAAAACTAGCCCCAGGACTGACACCTGGGACACTCCACTTGATACCAGCTGCCAACTAGATATCAAGACATTGATTACTACCCTCTGAGTCCAATGCTCCAGCAAGTTTTCTATCCACCTTACAGTCCATTTATTTAGCCCATACTTCCGTAAGTACAACATAAAACACAGCATGTACTCAGTATGTTCAAAACATAATACAACCAAACCAAATTATATAGTTTCATGATCTGAAGAAAGCAAGGTAAGGAAAATATGTAAGTGTGTCAATCATAAATTTGAAATGTATTATTAGAACATAGGTTTAATTTGTTTGGGATTTTAAGACTTGATATGATTTCAGTGAAACTGTTTTAGCTCTTCCCATGAGATCATAGTTGCTTCTTCACCTAGAGAATAAATGCCTTTGCATTGCTTCAGCATTTATCTAGCAGCAGGAAACCATTATCCTGTGACAATGTTTTATTCCATTGACATTATCTCTTAAATGGATATCAAAGCACAAAAGTGTTCTTTTTAATTTATGATAAATTTCCTATCCTGGGTCTAGTGTTCTACTTGCATAGTTTGTTTCTTATGTACACTTCCATTCACTTCTACCGATACCGTGATTTCAACTATTATGTGCTGGTCTATGCCTTTCATTTAGATATATCTCAGTGATGAGGTAGGGCGTTGCTGAGAAAAGAATCCTTTGATCAAATGCTCTGATCACTGACAGGCATAAAAAAAAGAAGTCTTCAGAGCTAAGTGATAAAGAGATGTCTAGCTTCTTCAGGGAAAATATCCTAACTGGAAAAAGAAGATTGCAGCAGTAAATAGGCTCAATCATATCGTACAGTTAGGACCAGGAAAAAAGAAAAGTTATCACTCAGTTATAATCAGGTGATTCAAAGGAAACAGCTGCAACCAGAGATGGCTATTTAGGCTGAAAATGGGATAGTGTTTCTTCTATAAAATGTAATGCTGTAGGGTCAGATATGAAAAGTCTGTTCTTTTTTCTCTCTTTTGGAATAAAGGATAAAAACATGCTCAAGTTCCAAACCAGTTAAAACATGTAATCACTTAGGGTGAAATATGCTATTCTCATCAGAAAGACTGAGCAATAGGGCTTTGTGGAGGAGAATCTAGACAGAGATGACACACACTACCAGCTGCTCTTAGCCTTGAATAGTAATCTCCACCATTCCATGCCCTTGTTCTGGATTTTGACCCATGGAATCTGCATAGGGCTTGCTTCCATAACCAGCACTCTGCTAGCAGTCACATCCTACATATTTCTACCATCTCTCTCATAAATAGGTGTACTTATCTTTAGTGCCTGATCCTGGCAACAAATCCTTACATGCAAATTCTTGCTTTGCTTTGGACTTTTACTGTCTCCTCCGTTAAGTCACAAGGAGAAAGGCTGCAGAACAAGATCTCTCAACATTCTACTATCTAATTTATATTATTCTTACTATGATTAGAGCAGTAATGTATTCACATTCTGCCCCTCTTTTGCTGCCAAAGCTTTGATTTTGAGGATCTCCCTGCAGTATGTACATGTACTGTGTTTAATGATCAGATCCTCTGTGAAGATAACATGGGAAAGAACAATACACAAAAATTTACTGTGTTAAAAGGAAGGAAGTATGTGATTATAGTTAAGTTTATGTTTGTTCATGCCACCACAGTGATAGTCTCTAATTTGTATAGATCATTAGTAATCACTGAAGGTGTCAAGAAAAAAAAAAAGTTATTAATTCTCTAATACCATGTCATGTACAGATGATGTTGTAAAATATAAATAATCAAGAGATCTTTGTAAATTGAATCCTGCTCATACATTACAGTATCTGCTATGGGTATTCATGGGTCCAACATATTCATTTTCAGGGTTCTGGTGTTTGAATTTATGTGTATTCATTATTTTAAAAATAGCATAATGTCCACATAAGAATAAGGACAGAAGATAATAGTGCAATGTGAGGCTTTAATTAATATTAGGCTAACCATGGCCAAAAAGTGGGAAATGCTGGTTTTTACTAGACGTATAAAATTGGAGCTTGAATTTGGATGCCAGACAAAGGTTTATTCAGTCATTTTGTGTTGCTGAAGAAGCAGGGAAAATAAATAAATAAATGAAATAACCCTGTTAACTCATACAAAACAAAAAGAAAAAAAAAAGAAGCTGGTATTGAGTTATACCATCACTAACTGTAATGAAAATCCCAAACCTATTGAATTTAATAGGAATCTTTCTATTGACTTCCATGGGATTTGGCTGGCTCATGCCCTGTCCATCAATCAGCAGTATAGTGTTGCATCAGCTCTGTCATTGTCCTTTTCTCTCTAAAGAACTTTCTAAGACATTGGACACAGAAAGACAATACAGAATGTATGACAATGTATTGTGGGACTATTATTTAACCTTCTAATATGAATGGAAGGGATAGCTTTTAAAAATCTGAGAATCATTTCATTGTCTGCCCTTTAGTTCCTTCCTTACATTTCATTTCTGCCATGGTGCCTATTCAAAGCTCAAATAAGGTTAGGCCATGGTATGCTGATGTTTTTTTCTTAAGATAATCATAATCATTTCACTGTTAACCTTGTGTTTCTCTTATCTGCTTATTATATCCAGTTCTGTCTCTCAGCTTCCTTTGAATTGTAAGATTGTTTTTATTGGGATCATATTTTCATTAAAATCATGTACAACAGCTAGCAAAAATCAAGCTATGATCCCTGACCAGCTTTTCTAGGCACTGCCATAGTAAATTAACAAATATTAGTAGAGTTTGAATGTTGTTGTAGCTAGGATAGCTCAGGAAATGTACAAGAGGCAAGGAGTTTTCATGATACAATTTAGTGGCTCAACAGTATAGTTGGGAGAGCTCTTGGACAAGTTTTCAAGCATCAAGTACCTGAAGCAGACAAGCTTCTTTGGGTGAATCTGATATCTTTTATTAGACCAACTTAAATAGTTGGGGAAAAAAAAAATTAGGCAAGCTTTTGGGTTTAAAAACCCTTCATTAGGCTGAGGAAGTTTCTGCATTTGGTGTGTGCTCTTCCTGGATGGATTGAAAAGTAAAGAAGCCAGAGGCTGGGCTGATATGAGACAGGTATGAGCTGGGTGAGAGACAGGCTGGGTGAGGGGGAGAGAAGGG
Source organism: Alligator sinensis (assembly GCF_000455745.1). Taxonomy (NCBI): domain Eukaryota; kingdom Metazoa; phylum Chordata; order Crocodylia; family Alligatoridae; genus Alligator; species Alligator sinensis. Next base: position 79,445 of record NW_005842138.1, read on the forward strand.
GGATGTATAGTGGAGAGGTACCCGGGGAGTCAGATGTCAGGCAGGTTATAATGTGTCATAAATCCAGTGTCTATATTTAGTCCATGATTTTTAGTATCCAGGAAGTTGATGAAGTGGAGTTCATAGGCTCGTCTCTAAGAAGTGTTTTGTAAATTTCCGTTGAGGATCAGGACTGAGAGATTGGAGAGTGAGTGGTTTTCTTGTGAGAAATGTGCCCGCACAGGTAATTGGGTCTTCCTGTCTTTGATAGCTTTCCAGTGTGCATTTATTCTGGTGCACAGCTGTTGTTTGGTCTCTCTTACGTATTTTCCATCAGGGCATTTGGTGCATTGGATGAGATGTATTACATTTCTGGAAGTGCAGCTGTAAGATCCGGGAATGCTCAAGGCTCACCCAGCCTGTCTCTCACCCACTGACTCCTCAATTTACATCTTCACTGACTGCCTGTCTTGTATGCATACCAGCTGAGCCTTTGGCTTCTTTACTTTTCATTCCATCCAGGAAGAGCACACACCAACTGCTGAAACTTCCTCAGCCTAACAAAGTGTTTTTAAACCCGAAAGCTTGCCTAAAGATTTTTTCCCAACTATTTAAGTTGGTCTGATAAAAGATATCAGATTCACCCAAAGAACCTTGTCTGCCTATGTCCTTAGATCAACAAGGCTACAACCTACACTCAAGTACCTGAGGTATTTGAGGAGTAACATTTGATGCCTGAAAACTTGTCCAGCAGCATTCTCAACCATGCAATGGGTACAAGAAAAGATATTATAACTGCCCCCTCCCCTTGCTTCTCCTTACAAATATTACTAATGCCTATGAATTTGAGATATCTTCCCCTTCTGTGAGAAACTTTTCTAATTGTAAGCTCTTTAGGTTACCTCAGATCACCACGTGATCTTTCAGATTACCTTCAACACAATTTGGATCAGATCTCTTACTGCAGGCTCACAATTATCCCCATTGACTACTATCCATAGATCTACCATGTTTGCTTTTTATAAGGACTTTCATTATTAATCCATTTATTTTTATTATTATTATTATTATTTTATAAATGCCTAGTGGCTCTAATTGGGGATCAAATTCCCATGGTGTTTTATTCATTTGTACAAACAGTCCCTGAACCAAGTTCATAAATGGAAAAGGTAACAATACTGATATTGTTAACTTCAATGGTAAAATTTGCCTCTGGTACCAAGCAGCCTAGCCACTGAGGGACAGTAGCTAAGCCTTAAATAAACAACAACATTTTCAGATATGCCATATTCTGTGCTCCTAGGCTAAGAAATAATTGTCATTTAAGTGACATTTGGCTCTCAAATATCAAGATAGTTGATGAAGTTTGTTATTCATACATGTTCACATGCCTAGTGGCTACTATTGCACATGCAAATTTACAATTACAGCTGCAGAATCACATCTGAACTCAAATCACTAAGAGAGTCAGTGTTAAATTTTCTGTAATCACTTGCAAGACACTGAATAAAACTGTAAAAATGAAGTTGCCTTTTAGTTAGCAATAAAACTACTACTAATCACATTTAACATGAGAGATCTAAAATAGTTTAATATGTTATAAATGGGTGCATCTACACAAGATGCTATAGCACTGTAGCGTCTGTTGGCAAAAACTTTCACACTGCTGCTATGTCACTATAGCAACATGCTCCCTCACTATAGTGTGTTGCTACGGCGATGTAGTGGCCAAAAATAACTGTGTGCTGTGGCACGGCACAGTGTAGGCTGTTACTGCACCATCTTTTAGTACTTCCAAAAGGAAGTACTAAATGACAGTGCAGTAACAAGGACACCATATGACCATAGACATGATCTATTAGTGTTAATTTTAAACTATTTATCATTTAAATACATTAAAAGCTGCTCAAACTATTTAGTCAGAATCAGCAGATAATTTGCAACATCCACTACAAGCAGGGAAAG